>NW_024537434.1:0-339174 GCF_016647745.1 Suillus plorans
GAGCTTCTCGATCAAGGAGGTGATGTAGATATGATTCCTGCCTTGGCAGCCATTGCCTGAGGTAGTCATTTTGACTCTGTATTTTTGAATGCTTAGCCATAGTTTAAATGACACTCCAACATTGTACATGAACTTGCCATGGTTTTTGGGAGTTGCAAAGGCTCAAAGGAGCCTTGGTCCTGCTCATAAGTATTGTCAGGAAAGTCTTCCCAAGGAGGTGGTGCCTCAACAGGCTGAATTGTTGGTGATTCTGGGGGAGAGTTAGGCATGGACCTGTAGGCATGTCGCCTCGTGCTTGCAAGTGGGACCTTGACCCAAGTCTTCCTACCTTTGCTGCCCCTTGCTTCCACCCTGTGAGATTTTTGCACTGGGGTGCATCTACCTATCTTCATCTTGTTTACTAATGTTGCAAGCAAGGCATCAGCTCAGGTGTAATGAATTGTTATTGCAATATGATGCTGTGCAGTCCTGTTGGCTCATTACAAATTCATTTCCATTAATGGATTCTTGTCAAATATGGGCCGATTAACAGATTATTAGGCTTTGCTCGAAGTTCAACTTCGCACAATTCATTAATACTTCTACCTTGCAAATCCTCAGCCCGTTCTGCATTCTGATTCACTATGGCAAGAACAGGTCATTCCACCAACACGACTTCCGGAAGACACAGGGCGCGTCAACCACAGTCTCAGAAGCTCACAGACAAGGAGATTTTGGAGTTGAAGAACTACCTTCCTGAGTGGACTGCCGCCAAAAGGAGTGAGAAGAGGGGGATTTTCACTGCCATAGCAAGGGCGGCCAGGTTGTTTGCTCCTAAGGTGGACCAAAAACAATGGAAAAAGAGGAAGCAGGTGATGCTCCTTTGTTGCGTTGAAAAACTAAATTTTCAACATCACATTTTTTCATCAAATCTTAGGTGTACAAGACTTGGTTGTTCAACAACAAGAAAAAGAAGGAAAGGAAGGACACCATCAAGTATGGGAGGAAATGGACGCCCAGGATGGTGGTCTACCAGCAGAAACGCGAAGAGGTGCTGAAGAGGATTGAGGACGAGTCGGGGGTAAAGCCCGGAGATCCTGGTATGTTCAAACATTATCAGGCGGTGGTGAAGAGAGTCATGGCTGAATTGGACGACGACGAGTTGGAGAAGGCGAAAGAAACAGCGGAAGAGTGGTCCAACAACTGTCCGCCTCCGGAGATACAAGCACAAGTCGCCCGTAAGAAGGGTCCGGCATATATGGAGCACTTTTCGAACGAGATGTGGAGGCAATGTGGGATGAGAGTTTTTGTGATGTCGGCTTGGAAGAATGAAAAGGGAGAGGTGCTGTTCGGGATGTGAGTACATTTACCCATTGACATGGATCTTTCATCTGAAAATATTCATGCAGGCATGATGATAACGAGGCCTTAGGAGACAGGGACAGCTTCATGAAGACGAAGGACTGGGAGGACATTGAGCCAGTGTGGCAGGAGTACGCGCAGGAACAGTTCGGTGAGTGTTTGAACCATGTATACCAGATTGAACATGTTGAGCATCACGATGATAGGTGCCGGGGCATGGGATGGAGGACGTCAGGTCAAGGGAGGTCGAAAAAGAATTCGAAAACCAGCTTTCGAACTCGAAATGGACGGGGAGGGTATGCCACTCCTTCCCGACATCACCGACACGAAACTTGAGGAGAAGAAGGCCATAGTGAGGGCCTTTCTTACATCGCACTATCGTGAGTTTCTCGTTGCATCATCTGACAAATTGTTCAATGCATGGACACAGGGATATGTTCCGGGAAGGACAAGGCGGTTGTACCATGGAGTGCCATTGTACAAAGTCAGGATGACTTCGTGGCCCGGACGTATCTTCCGGCAGATGTTGACTTGAAGGAGCCTTCAAAGCTGCAAAATTGGGACACGACTGCCTTGCTCCATTTCTGGCATGCTCAGCAGGAAACAGGAGAAGGTCCCACATTTCTGTTCAAAGCATGGAAGAACAAAGATGGGGACATGGTACCATCTGTCATATCTGGCAAGTCGCCCTCTCCTCAGACTAGTATAGTGAGAAAGCAGCAGAGGGTTACCATCCGAGGGCCTCGGGATTCGTCGACAGAAGCCGAGAGTGATAAGGAGAGTGCCACTAATCATACGGAGGATGATGTGGATGATGACCTGGCTGACGGGAGACATCCGCTGATGAAACCCAGGACGGGAGGTCCTACACCAAAAGGGACGGCAGTCCCACGTGCAATTCCAAAGCCTCGCCGGGCCAAGCCGGCCAAAAAAGGTGCATTACTGACATCAAGAATGGGCGACCTCCTTGCTGGGTTAACTGAAGACGCGACCAGAGAAGTTAGAGAGGATGTTGAAATGGAAGAGAGTATCACGCCGCCGGCACAGAAAAGGGGGCGGGGCAAGAAAGTCACAGTTGAACCATCCACGAGGACAACCCGGAGTAAGTTGCAAATGCCAGTAGACAGTACACCTAGAGTAACCAGAGCACGGGGACGCACTTAATGTAGATATATCTTCCTGCCGTCATGTGTAATGTCATATGTGCTATTGTGTATATGTCAAAGTACTAACGACCTAATCTTAAATCCCAAATCTCCAGTACCAAGGCCCGAGTACCGAACCCCGAGTTCTGAACCCCGAGTTCCGAACCCCGAACCCCGATCACCGGGCACCGAGCACCTAGTACTGAGTACCGAGTACCGAGTACCGAGCACAGAACACCGGGCAGCGAGGACTGAGTAGGTGGCACATATTACAGTGACCTATCTCCGTATAATACGAGGGAACGGACATGCATAATATTCCATATGATACGGGCCAGCGGACCATGGGCCCATGATAAAAATATCCTCGACTATAACGGATGGGCCGGGAGGCAAATTATTCCCGATGGAGGCGGGTGGGCCCATGCAGGGAATATATAGAGTAGATGAGTGGGCCGATGTATATGAATATTAGGTAGACGGGTGGGCCGAGGTAGTTGGATATTATGCAGATGGGTGTATTAAGGTAGATGTGTATGAGATAGATGGGTAGGTACTTGTTATCACATTCACGGGTGGGCCCAGACACATATTAAATTAGACGGGTGGGCCGAGGGTATTATAAAATATTGTATTAGACGGGTAGGCCCAGACGCATATTAATTAGACGGGTGGGCCGAGGGTGTTGTATGGGATGTTGTATTAGATGGGTGGGCCGAGGGTGGTATAAAATATAGATGGGTGGGCCCATGTGTATCATAATTGTAGACATGATGGAGCTGAGGTAGTTGTACATCAACCAAATCAGAGGAGGTAATAAATCAAAGTTACCGAGTTCCCGGAGCAGCAGGTGATCTCCTGACATGGCCTTTGATGGTGCACAGGTTGTCTTGCAGAATTTGGAATCCGGGGTGCAAAGCTTGTGTTGCCCTACGAGACACCAAGTTCCGACCACCCAAATTTGGGTCAACCGTACCGACTTCTGAGTTCCAGGACCCGGGAGTCGACAAATGAATATCTGATAACCAGCACACTTCCAATCAGGTAGTATTTCATTGAGCAATGGATCATCCAAGGGGTCCCTTATCGGACTCGGTAGTCAATATAGGCAAATGATAATGAAAACATGAAAGTTGTTATTATGCTATTTTTCAAACCCGAGACCCTGAAACCCATTGTTCAACATGTCCATTTTTCACTCACTGCACAAATCACCGAGTTTCGAGTGCCGAAACCCAAAACTCAAAACCCGGTGTGCAACACATCGATTGTTCATTTACATTACACAGATCATCGAGTTCCGAGTGTTGAGCGCCGAAACCCGAAAATATGTATGGAACATGTCCATTTCTTACTCATTGCACATATCACCGAGTTTCGAGTGCCGAAACCCGAAACTCGAAACCCAGTGTGCATCATGTCCATTGTTCAATTATATTACACAAGTCATCGAGTTCCGAGTTCCGAGAAACGAAATCCAAACCCCGGACCCCGAAAATATGTGCGCAACATGTCCATTTTTCACTCACTGCACAAATCACTGAGTTTCGAGTGCCAAAGCATGAAACTTGAAACCCAGTGTGCAACATGTTGATTTTTCATTTATATCACACAAATAACCAAGTGCCAAGTGCCAAGTGCCGAAACCCGAAGCCCGAGACCCGAAAATATGTATGCAACATTTCCATTTTTCACTTGTTGCACAAATCACTGAGTTTCAAGTGCCGAAACCCGAAACTCAAAACCGGGTGTGCAATATGTTCATTGTTCATTTACATTACACAGATCATCGAGTTCCGAGTGCCGAGTGCCGAAACCCGAAGCCCGAGACCCGAAAATATGTACACAACATGTCCATTTTTCACTCACTGCACAAATCACCAAGTTTCGAGTGCCAAAGCGTGAAACTTGAAACCCAGTGTGCAACATGTTGATTTTTCATTTATATCACACAAATCATCAAGTTCCGAGTGCCGAGGGCCGAGACCCGAACCCCGAACCCCGAAAATATGTATGCAACATGTCCATTTTTCACTTGTTGCACAAATCACCGAGTTTCAAGTGCCAAAACTCAAAACTCAAAACCGGGTGTGCAACATGTCCATTTTTCAATTATATTACACAAGTCATTGAGTTCCGAGGGCCGAGGGCCGAAACCCGAACCCCGAACCCCGAAAATATGTACACAACATGTCCATTTTTCACTCATTGCACAAATCACCGAGTTTTGAGTGCCGAAACCCAAAACTCGAAACCCAGCATGCAACATGTCCATTTTTCATTTACATTACACAAATCATCGAGTTCCGAGTGCCGAGGGCCGAGACCCAAACCCCGAACCCCGAAAATATGTGCGCAACATGTCCATTTTTCACTTATTGCACAAATCACCGAGTTTTGAGTGCCAAAACCTGAAACTCGAAACCCGGTGTGCAACATGTCCATTTTTCATTTATATTACACAAATCATCGAGTTCCGAGTGCCGAGGGCCGAGACCCGAAGCCCGAGACCCGAAAATATGTATGCAACATGTCCATTTGTCACTTGTTGCACAAATCACCGAGTTTCAAGTGCCGAAACCCAAAACTCAAAACCGGGTGTGCAACATGTCCATTTTTCAATTATATTACACAAGTCATTGAGTTCCGAGGGCCGAGGGCCGAAACCCGAACCCCGAACCCCGAAAATATGTGCACAACATGTCCATTTTTTGCTCACTGCACACAGTCCACAATTTCGGGGTTTGGGGGTTTTAAATCAACCTTTCATATATCCATACACATTTTACCAACCCCCGAACCCCGAAATTGTGGACTGCCGGGTTTCGGGGTTCGGGGGTCCCGGAACTCGGAACTCGGTATGTAAGACAACAAAAATATCTTTCGGGGTTCGGGGGTTAGTGAAATGTTTATAGATATATGTAGGTTAATTCAAACATGTCTGAAAATTTTCATTCGTCTCAAATGTCAAATCCTGAGTTCCGGGCTTCGGGACTTGGCACCCGGCACCGGCACTCGGGGTTCGGGGTTCGGCACTGAAAATTTGACATTCAGGTGTTCGGGTTTCGGGTGATATCTAAATCAACAGCTTCGAGTTCTGCCAAAGCGTGAAACTTAAAACCCAGTGTGCAACATGTTGATTTTTCATTTATATCACACAAATCATCGAGTTCCGAGTGCCGAGGGCTGAGACCCGAAGCCCGAGACCCGAAAATATGTACACAACATGTCCATTTTTCACTCACTGCACAAATCACCGAGTTTCGAGTGCCAAAGCGTGAAACTTGAAACCCAGTGTGCAACATGTTGATTTTTCATTTATATCACACAAATAACCAAGTGCCGAGTGCCAAGTGCCGAAACCCGAAGCCCGAGACCCGAAAATATGTATATAACATTTCCATTTTTCACTTGTTGCACAAATCACTGAGTTTCAAGTGCTGAAACCCAAAACTCGAAACCTGGTGTGCAACATGTTCATTGTTCATTTACATTACACAGATCATCGAGTTCCGAGTGCCGAGGGCCGAAACCCGAAGCCCTAAACCCAAAATCATGTACACAACATGTCCATTTTTCACTCATTGCACAAATCACCAAGTGTCGAGTGTCGAAACCTGAAACCCGGTACTTCAAATGGACACGAATTGTATTTGTATGTATTATCCATTGGTGTAGGGTTCAAATAACTTGGGAATTGTATTTGTCAGCACTCGGTACTCGGTACTCAGTGATTGGTGGTCAGTGGTCGGTACTCGAGACTCAGTAGTCAATATAGGCAAATGATAATGAAAAATGACAGTTGTAGTCCACGTCAAGGTGAGTGTCTTGGTAGTCTTTCCTTGTCATTCGGCAAAACATCAGCAATAATGAAAAAATGAAAGTTGTTATTATGCTTAACTTCCTTACCGAAGGTTGTAGTCCAAGTCCAGGTGAGTGTAGTGATAGTCTTTTCTTGTCAATTGGTTATCTTGTTACTCATTACGCAGTACTCGGTACATGGTAATTGGTACTCAGTATTTGGTTTTGATACTCGGTACCCGGGAATCAGTAGTCAGCTTAATGAAGGTTGTAGTCCGAGTCTAGGTGAGTTTATTTGTAGTCTTTTCTCGTCCATTGGTTACCATGTGACCGAGATATAAGCTAAAGAAATCCGAAACATCAATAATGACAAATGAAATACATGTGTGCAGTAAGTGAGTCTAAAGATAAAAGAATGAATATTAATAGCGAGACTTGCACATTATGTCGAGATATCCAACATAACAAGCCTGTGATGTGATCAGAGACCTGGAATAACACCCATATACATCCATTATAATAGCTTAAAAGCTTAGAAAGATTCATGAAGGATTGATGTAATGATAGGCAAAATGACATATGTGTGGAGAGTGACAATAGACATCTTTTATACAAAGTCACATTTATATATGATTCAGGCCAAAAATATCATTACAAATATGTAGGATAGATCGTAAACTACCCAAGGAACCCATACTGCCTACTGCCCTGAGGGTAGGGGGTGGGTAGAAGGGATATAGTGAAAATATGAGTTGACCCAGCATTAAAGTCCTACCACTGCTCAACTAACCATTTTCGATGCTTTGGGTCTTTGAAGTTTCCCACACTCAATTTCTTACCCATTTCACTTCCTCAGTACTCAATTCTTGGTTGATTTGTCTGTAAATTTATGTCTATGATACTTAAGATATTTGAAATGTACCCCAGGTTTCTGATTATGAAGATTCAATGTTTTGAAGGCATGGGCCCCTTATCAGGCGAAATGGCAAGTATACACACTAGCTCACAAACTCCAGCCTATTGTGAGCTGATCTTGGTCATAAGAAGCAAGAATATAAGCTATGCTCATTATATATTAAAAGGTTGGATCATGGATGCAAGGGCAAGATACTGAAAATCGTGAAAAAATATCACAAGTGCAATTGTCTATGCTTTGTTCCTGGAAAAGGATCCTGTGTGTCCTGGGCTGGTTATATGATATATCTACTCCGAATATGCTCAGGAATAGACTCCCTACAGTCCTTGAGGTCCAGTCCTACAGGGAAAAAACCCCAGCAGGTGAACCACCAGAAGAGGGGGAGGTACACTATACAATAAAGGATTACCCTATGGTCCTGAGCTCCTGATACATTGTTTCTATTGTTGAATAGATGATTGAGATACTATTCACCTAGAAATGAACACATAGGAACATATTTTGTATTTTTATGTATATATGCAATATCCATTCAAGCACCAAGTCTCAACTACCGATTACCAAGTCCCGACACTTGATAGTTGATAGTCAGTATTCGAGCTCCGAGTGCCAATATTGCCTACCAATATCTCAGTCAAATGATAACCAAACCAAGACCCAAGTTCCAAACCTGACTACTGAATACCAAGTATCAGTACTCGGGACTCGGGACTATTGGCTGGAGTACCCAACTATTGATTCACAGGTACCGAGAATTAGAACCAAGTACTGAGTACCTGACTACTGATTCTTGGGTACCAAGTATCAGAACCGAGTACCGAGTACCCCACTACTGATTCTCGGGTATCAAGTATCAGAACCAAATACCAAGTACTGATTCCCTTGTACCGAGTACCGAGTAACGAGATAACCAATTGACAAGAAAAAACTACCAATACACTCACCTTGGCTCGGAACTACAACTTTTGTTCAGGAACTTAAACATAATAATAACTTTCATTTTTCATTATTGCCGATGTTTCAGATTTCTTTAGCTTATATCTCGGTTAAATGATAACTGATGGACAAGAAAAGACTACCAATACACTCCCCTAGACTCGGACTACAACCTTCGGTAAGGAAGTTAAGCGTAATAACAACTTTCATTTTTCATTACCATTTGCCTATATTGACTACCGACCAGTGGCTGAGTGCCTAAGCTTGAAACTTGAAATCGGTGGAAAATGAAATCTCGCAACAATGTACACATGAACATGTTTCATTTCCATAAACAATTCCCCGAGTGTCATGTACCGAGCCCCGAAACCCAAAGCCTGAAGCCCGGACTGTGTTGTCAGGTTAGTACAAGACACTCGGTGAATTGTCAAATGAAATGAAACATTTTCATGTGTACATTGTCGCGAGATTTTGTTTTCCACTGATTTCAAGTTCCAAGCTTCAGCACTCAGCATCCGGCACTCGGAACTCGGAACTCGGCGCTCGGAACTCAGAACTCAGTGAAATGTCTAAGGAAATAGAAATTTCACAATTCCCTGAGTTAGTACAAGACACTCAGTGAATTGTCAAAGGAAATAAAACATTTTCATGTGTACATTGTTGCAAGATTTCGTTTTCCACTGATTTCAAGTTTTGAGCTTCGGCACTCGGCACTCGGAGCTCGGAACTCGGAATTCGGCGCCCGGACCTCGGAACTCAGTGAAATGTTCAAGGAAATAGAAATTTCACAATTCCCCGAGTGTCGTGTACCGAGCCCTGAAGCCTGAAGCCGGGACTGTGTTGTCAGGTTAGTACAAGACACTCGGTGAATTGTCAAAGGAAATAAAACATCTTCATGTGTACATTGTTGCGAGATTTCATTTTCCACTGATTTCAAGTTTCAAGCTTTGGCACTAATTCGGAACTCGGGACTCGATTTTTGAGATGAAAGACATTTTTCAAACATGTTTGAATCAACCTTTCATATATCCATAAACATTTTACCAACTCCCGAACCCCGAAATTGTGGACTGCCAGGTCTCGGGGGTTGGGGGTCGGTGCTCGGGACTTGGGAAATTTGGGGAGATCAATAAAATTTGATCTACAATAAATTTGATTTACAAACAAATTGATTTACAAACTTTTGAAAGATATGTCGTCTCACATATCGAGTCCCGAGTTCCGGGACCCCCGAACCCCGAACCCCGAGACCCGGCAGTCCACAATTTCGGGGTTCGGGGGTGATCTACAATAAATTTGATTTACAAACAAATTGATTTACAAACTTTTGAAAGATATCTGTGTTGTCTCACATATTGAGTCCCGAGTTCCGGGACCCCCGAACCCCGAAATTGTGGACTGCCGGGTCTCGGGGTCGGGGGTCGGCGCTCGGGACTTGGGAAATTTGGGGAGATCAATAAAATTTGATCTACAATAAATTTGATTTACAAACAAATTGATTTACAAACTTTTGAAAGATATCTGTGTTGTCTCACATATTGAGTCCCGAGTTCCGGGACCCCCGAACCCCGAAACCCGAGACCCGGCAGTCCACAATTTCGGGGTTTGGGGGTGGTAAAATGTCTATGGATATACAAAAGGTTGATTCAAACATGTTTGAAAGATGTCTTACCCGGAACTTGGGACTCGATTTTTGAGATGAAAGACATCTTTCAAACATGTTTGAATCAACCTTTCATATATCCATAAACATTTTACCAACCCCCGAACCCTGAAATTGTGGACTGCCGGGTCCCGGGTTTCGGGGTTCGGGGGTCCCGGAACTCGGAACTCGGTATGTGAGACAACAAAAATATATTTCAAACACGGGTAAGTCAATGTGTTTGTCAATCAACTTGATTGTAAATTATATTTTATTGATCTCCCCAAATTTCCCAAGTTCCGAGTTCCGAGCTCCGGGACCCCCGAACCCCGAAACCCGACACCCGGCAGTCCACAATTTCGGGGTTCGGGAGTTGGTAAAATGTGTATGGATAGATGAAAGGTTAATTTAAACATTTTTGAAAGATATCCCATATGAAATGTCAAGTCCCAAGTTTCGATTTCCGGGTTTCTGGAGTGCCGAGTCCCGAAGCCCGAAGTCCCGAAACCCGGAGTCCCGAAACCCGGAGTTCAAAACTCGGGACTTAACATTTCATATGGGACATCTTTCAAAAATGTTTAAATCAACCTTTCATCTATCCATACACATTTTACCAACTCCCGAACCCCGAAATTGTGGACTGCCGGGTTTCGGGGTTCGGGGGTCCCGGAGCTCGGAACTCGGAACTTGGGAAATTTGGGGAGATCAATAAAATATAATTTACAATCAAGTTGATTGACAAACACATTGACTTACCCGTGTTTGAAATATATTTTTGTTGTCTCACATACTGAGTTCCGAGTTCCGGGACCCCCGAACCCCAAAACCCGAGACCCGGCAGTCCACAATTTCGGGGTTCGGGGGTTGGTAAATCTCGGTTTGGGGTTTTGCACTGAAAATTTGACATTTATACATATCTAGGCTCACCCATATATGTACCCATCTATGTACAATTCCCCCACATCAGCCCACCCATCTATGTATTATCCCCCACGTCGGCCCACCCGTCTATGTAATACATCCTATGTTGGCCCACCCGTCTATATAATTATACCCCACCTCGGCCCACCTGTCTATGTAATAAATATTTTATCACACCCTTGGCCCACCCGTCTATTTGATATCCCTTTCGTCGGCCCACCCGTATATGTAATACTTTTTATGTCGGCCCACCTGTATATGTAATACACCCCGCGTCAGCCCACCCATCTATGTAATATTCCCCTACCTCGGCCCACCCATATATGTAATACACCCCCGTCGGCCCGCCCGTCTATATAACAATATTTGCCTTACATCTCTCTTCAGCCCAGCTGTCTATAATATCCTACTCTACATATTACCCTGATGGGCCCACCCATCTCCATGAATGATCATATTCCCCCGGCCCATCCGTCAACATCAAGGATATATATATCATTGGCATACATGGGCCCACCCGTCTCCATCGGAAATAATATGTGTCCCGGCCCATCTGTCATCATCGAGAATATACACAACATGGGCCCATAATCCGCTGGCCCGTCTCATACGGGATATTATGTAGGTCGGGTGGCCCGTATAATACGGAATTTGTCACTGAAGGGGCTCCGATTCCAGTATGAAGAGCGAGGCCAAATCTTAGCCATTTATCATGCTGATCTACAGCAAATAAATCGTTGACCCCCGCAGCCCAAAAACGTTTCCTCTTCAGACGTCGTGCTTTCCGCTCACGAACAAGTTCGGGCTCGTAAGTAGCAAAGTATGCTCGTATGACGGTCCTGTGGAAGATGTATGTCAGAAATTGCAGACCCAGCCAAAGAAACATCGGACTATACCTGGCTATGCACATGCCCTTTTCATGGAACAGTAGACTGATCATTTCCCTCGCTCCGGCATTGGGATATATTGGTCGTAGCTCAAGCATAGCTTCGCGAATAGATTCGATGCTATGCCCTTGCTGACGAGTTCGTTGAAGGCCCATTCCAATACGAACCTGCACAAATTTGGTGAGGCTTGAGCCAGTAGCACCATATTGCATGTAAGTGTCCTGACAGAGTAATGGGCGTGATTAGTACTTACCCTATTCCAAAACGTTCAGTGTCGATATGTTTCTGTAAGGCGTCCACGATCTGTTTATCTGTCAGACATGCCTTCCATAAGCGAAGTATATGGGGTGCAATCTCGTCGAGAGGCGCTAGTAAAGTAGATTCTCAACAGAAACTTGGAAACTGAGATAAAGCACGTACAGGTCGGTTTGTATTGGTTAGGCATAGTCAACCAGTGAGTAGTAGTAGGTGAAACGCAAAAATACTTAAGGCTTTTAGTTCCAGGGTAACTGAGGATGAAGAACGCAGATTTACGTGGCCGCAGCAACACGGTTCTCCTGGATTCCCTATCTCCCCTCCAGCAATAGACTTGGACATTCTGCATCCGTTGAGCTTTGTTGAGCTTGGAGTTAGGGAGGATACCACGCAAACGCCCAAGTGAGGAATGCGGCTGTAAGTGACGGATAGCCGGAACTTCAAATATTAGCTCCTTCTCAAATCAGTAACAGTGCTGTGCATAGACTAACGGATGACGGATAGCCAGAACTTGGGTAGCCTTGGATCAAATAACTTGACTTCTCACAGCATCATCGTTGCTCAGTTTGATCTAGGGGCTACTAGCATGTTGAACATCCTCAAGGTCCTCCGGAAAAGACCAAGGTCCTCCGGAAAAGCCAACCACCGGTTGCCTAGAAAACTCTTACCCTACAAGTTTGGATCGGTGATCGGTGTGGTGTTGGTCAGTGTGGCTGCAAGGGTTCTTGCTATATCCAGGTGAGGCGCCATCAGCCACCAGGGTACAGATACTCACCACGACGCCTCTCTCAGATGTTTGCTATATTCGGGTGAGGCGCCATCATTGGCTACCACTCATCAGGTCTACATGGTGTTCATGGTGTTCATGTATTTAATGAGATGTCAGTTGAGTCTTTGGCATTAACGTTTTGCTACTGCTCACACCTCCTCTCATAATCTCACAATGTCTGGGTATGAACTCGTCTCTCAATTCACTGAAGATGCGTTCGCTAAAGACGATCGAGTGTGCGAACGTCCCGCCTGCGGCTCCAAGATCTTGAAGGGTGACCCCTGTTTTTACGTGGCCACTGTGGACCCAGGAACACCAGGACGTTATGTCTGTGGTCCTTGTCACAGACGATATCAGGGCAAGTTAGCTACAACAGTGAGACCCCGCCGTGAGTTGCCAGATCCGCACATCATCCGGCAGTCTGTGAACGCTGCACAGAGAAAGTGTGAGTAAAGAAAACTTGTGTTACTTTACGTGCTGACAATCATTTCAGCGACGATCAATCCACCACCCGTTGTGGCTATGGCTCACATTGCACGCCCCATGCCAGGTCCCAGTGTCAACATTCCATCAACGTGGCAACACCCACAGCGCCCATTTCAGGCCCGACCCACCGGTCCATTTCCTCAGGCTACTATGGGCACTCCGGCCTCTGGTTATTCTGAGCACCATGCTAGTTATGGATCCGAATGCAAACGCTGGGCCAAGATCTCGGCTAGACTCCCACTTCCTGTGCCACCAGCGCAGACCATATCTCTGGAGATTTCAGCTGTGCACGAGGGCGGCACCCGACGGAAGGGTAGTCGTGGCATCACTATTGGAGTATGTATTTTATCATAGGACTTGACGTGCATTTAATTGACGTGCATTTTAGAATATTTGCGAGGGTATGAAAGATATCGATGCTCGTGTTGATGCACCCGGACTTATAGCGATCGCTCTCGATACCATGCTGCCAAAGATTGTGGCCTTTTGCTCCGGGTTTAACTGGCGTGATGAAGAGTTTGTTGTCCGGGATGCGAAATGGGTAGATCTCTCAAAGCACCCAGCTGGAGAACCGTATTTTCTCTCACAGTGCTTGCAAGCAGGTCGCAAAGACTCAAAGGTAATGATATTCAAGACAAAGCAATTCGCCTTAATGGTAGTCGCACCTCGGGCACGGTGGCTAGAATATGAAGACTGGGCAGAACGCCTTACAGAAGATGTGAGATTACTAATGTTTTCCTCGTCGTTACTTGGGACTGACTATGATCATCATTTTAGGGTGGTAGCATTCGCATAGTCCAAAGTACTGTGGTCGACGAAGACTGGGCGGAACAGCTTGTAGAGGATGTAAGCTTACTAATGTTTTTCTTTATCGTTCCTTGAGGCTTACTACTGTCGTCGTTTTAGGGTGATAGCACCCGTATAGTTCAAAGTGCTGTGGTTGACGAAGACTTAGCGGAGGAACTTATAGAGGATGTGGGCAGTGGCAGCCGCATAATGCAAAGCGCTGCGGTCAAGGATACAGCTCGGGCCAAATCTGTGCTGGCAACTGAGACTCGCATGGCAGTACCGGCCGCATCTAAGTGGATTCACGTGCGAACGGAGAGTGGCAGTAGAGCTTTACCTCCGTCTCCTCCACGCAAGAAGATTGCACCCATGGATGTTACATTCTGCTCACCTGACCGTGATAACCTGAAAGCGGCCCTCAGATCCGGAGGCACAGCAAATGTGAATGTAAAGAAAGGTAAGAGTGGTAGTTAACATGTCGCTTCGAGTGGTGGACTAATGGCTTGTGTAGTATTCGAAAAACAGAACGAGACGATCCATTTCTACCCTATTCCTAAATGTCCGTTAACGGAGATCTTACAAAACGAAGATTACCGCTCGTTCACACTTGATGCCGCCGAATCCTGGGTTGGCCAATTGACAGTCGATATATCCCAGGACAACATGATTGGGATGGGCGGGTTCAAGACGGCCCACCCAGGATGGCTCACACTCACTCCCCCTCCCATTTCTGGGTTTGGCTCCGTTTCCCGCCACGAAATTGTAGTCAAACGGCCCTTTCACCAAGTATACCCGCATGGTGTATCACAGGGACCTTTCAAGATCGGTAGGTTTCCTGTGGCAGACGAATTGCCGAAGCTCTTTAAAGAAGCAAACGTGCTGTACTGGGCGAGTTCTCTTTTACAACTCACCTATGATTTCATTGATCGTCGCCTCGCTTCGTCTTGTCCGCCACCATCTCCCATTCCCCGAGTACGCTTTGTTGAGGCCGGCCTTGCTTTAGCGTTTGTTCAAGGCCCAGCAGCGGCTTCCAAGCCAGGTTCGAAGACATGCCCTATTCATGCATGCTATCTCCTGGAAGAACTCATTGACGGCGGCGACGATGCATTTCTCAAGTTTATTCACAATACGGATGCTAATCCTTTGCTCGATGAACTTGATTATGGCTACGATTTAGCAGTATTCTTCTCGTTCACTCAACATGTTCAATATGTGAAGACTGGTGGTTTAGCATTTATCTCCGACTACCAAGGTATGTAGTCCTTACTATGTGACTGATGACGAGCGCAGGCTTATACTAATCAATCTCTATCAGGAAGCACTGGACTACTAACTGACCCTCAAATATTGACGGACCCATATGTATATTCTTAAGCTTTTTCCACTCCGGCTGTCACTGATGTACTACTATTGCGATGGTCAGTTCAGTTAGCGGAGGGCAGGATATTTTCGGTGACGGCAACATAGAAGTCGCAGTGACAATGTTCGAGGAGCAGCATATCTGCAATGACTATTGCGAATGGGCTGGTTTGGAGAAGTATATCAGTCTAGATGAAGCAGTCGAAACTCATGACTCTTAGTAGCAAGTGTAATGCGCTCTTTTATTCCTCTTGACACGAACTTGAATATGTGCTTCCTCCTCTACAATAACGTGTGCTGGGATCACAATTTAATATATTTTTCCAACCGTTGAGGGTGTTCGGAGGTCCATAGAAGCACTTACCTCAATAGGCTATTGAGCACGGTGGTCCGGTTGTCAAAGTTGAGCACGGTTGTCTGGCTTTCCATAGAATCATGCATCCGAATGTGGCGTGACTCACTGGACTGGACAAACTTGGACACACAAAGGCCTAATCAAACGCCACAACGAGTTCGCAATTGATCCTCCTGCCTCCATCTGTTGTAATGCTCCATAGGACATGCATGGCTCCTCCACAGAATTCGTGCAGGTGCCCATAAAATGGATATTTGCACGTCTGGCTGGCTGTTACAACTGAATTAGCACCATCTGTCACTGTTCCGCACCCCATCGCAATGGACCAGTATGGATATATCAGCTTCACGGTGTCACTCGTCCGAGTCTCGCAGGATGTCGAGTCACATCTACCATGTCCCGATCAGTGTTGAACGTTGAACGTTATATCATGACGCCGCCAGTCATTATCGAATACAGTCAATCGTCTGGTAGTCCCGGTTGCAGATTGCAATATTTCAACGGCCTTATCAATTAGTGGAATACTCAAACGCGGCGACACCTTGTTTGGAGTCTCCTGGGTTCAACGTTGCAACAGTCCTATCAGGATGGTTCTGCGCTATGGTGGAGGGAAGGCTCTTGTATTTCTGGTGTTCTTTAGCCATCGTTCTGTAGGATTAGTTCCAGCAGCTTTCTCGCAAACGAGTGTCTGACTTTCATTCTAGTCCTCCTATTTGTCGGCACAGAATATCAACGGAATTACAATGCTAGCGATCGCCGATCACACCCAGAAAGGCAAGCGTAGTCTTGCACTTGCAGTTTGAACTCCATTGCTGAAGCGCTGAAGCTTGAAGACTATAAAGTCAACTGCCCGCCCGCCCGTTCAGTTCCAAAAAACCCTTCTGCCTTCTAAACTTCCTCCTACTAGTATATATCACTGCATCAGTTCAATCGTATTTCTTTTATCTTAGCGTAATGTCCTCTCCAGGAACCTCTCCGCGAGATTTGGCCCTTAGACTGGCATCGCCGTCTTCTACCCCGCTAGATTTTGTGTCCTCCCCGCACATCTCCTCTCCGCTCAAACCGCCTTCGTCCCCTCGTCTTCGGCAGCCTCCACTGCCGCCTCCAAGGAAACTGGGGTATTACCGACGTGAGCGACTGCATTGGCGCAATCCAATCACCTCCAATCAGTTCCCTCATCGACACCAAACGCACTGCGATCCGGGGCGGGAGTGCGGGTGGGTTTACTACCCTTGCTGCCATTTCCCTCGACTCCTCCGCAGCGAGCAAAGTGAAATTCTTCGCAAGTGCCACGAACAGCTACGGAATTTCAAACATGGAGCTTTTTGCAGAAGACACGCACAAGTTCGAGCTCATGTATATCATAAAGCTTCTTGGTGGTACAAGGGAAGAGATTCCGAAAGTTTGGCACGACCGGAGCCCGGTGTATTTTTCTACGAACATCAAAACCCCATTACTCGTATGTTCATCTCTCGATGAAATCCGTTGTGTTGGGTAGATCATCTTTCCAACAGGTTCTTCAAGGCAATGATGATGCAATTGTTCCGCCCGCACAATCCTGGACTATTATTGATGGGATCATTAAATCTAAAGGGCGTGTTGAGGCGCATTTCTTCGATGGCGAACAACATGGGTGGCGCACATCAGGGACGCTCAAGAAGGCGATTGAGTTCGAGAGGGAATGGTACGAGAAGAGCATGGTGAGACCCACTGTAGCAACTTGAACTAAGAACAATATAGCAGTAATGTATAATTGGTGTTGAATATGAACGAATCAAGTTGAAAGAGATGTGTATTTATGCTATATTTGACTCAGATGTGATGGCCATGGGGGTAGAGAACACTAGAGACCACGACCTACCGGTGGAGATACCATTCAGCACGGCACGCACCTGGA
The DNA here is from genome assembly GCF_016647745.1 of Suillus plorans. Classification (NCBI taxonomy): domain Eukaryota; kingdom Fungi; phylum Basidiomycota; class Agaricomycetes; order Boletales; family Suillaceae; genus Suillus; species Suillus plorans. Next base: position 17,497 of record NW_024537434.1, read on the forward strand.
GTTTGATTATCACTAACAAAAAATGAATGTGTACAAATTTGTCTGAGTCATTTGGATGCCAGGTTAGTGGAGAGGTCGATGCCCAAAGGATTCACACATCTCAAAGGCCGCAAGCTAGGCTCGGGACCAGCCTGGCTTGTATAACCACGCATGAGTGGCATAGCCAGGGCGTCTCATTGACGGACTAGTAATCACCAGTCTATCTCAAAAGCAGTGGTACATGTGATTGCAGGCGTTCAAGAGAAAATTCATAGCGTTACTAACAGTACACTTTCCGCTATCTAGGGAAGAGACTATAACAGTACCGGGTGCATGACAGCTTTGTGTCAAATGATAGCAGTTCAAGCGAGTTCCCACTCTTCCCCATTCACCGTGTAGAGGAGTTCCTTCACGGTCTCATCGTTGACGGACAAGGAAGACCCAACGGTGAAGTTGGTCAAAAGGGTACTAAGAGTCAACCCCGTCAGAGGAGCAAGTGAAAGAATCACTTGAGCGGTGGTGGCATCGACGTTGACCGACAGACCAGCGGTGGTCAACGTGATAACGACATCGTCAGAGCCAATCATGACGGTGCCTGCAGTACCGCTGTGAGACTAACGGTGAAGCGAGTGCGTTCGGTGCGCGAAACATAGACCGCGTTCGTTGTGTTAGACGATGTGGGATAGTACCAATAGTCGTAAGGAGCGACTTTGGAGCGAATGAAGAAACTTTGGTAGGGCCACTATCAGAAAAATACAGAACATCCTGCAAGGAACTGACTTACGAGTTTCCGCTGATGTGGTCCGCGAAATGTTCGAGCGGTGGGATGATGCTCAAGCCACGACCACCCAAGTCATTCTCCAAGGTGAAAAACACCTTGCCGAGGAAATCAGTCGCAACCCCAGTCGTGGTGAGGGAGTTGGCGGCGTTTGCCACGTTCACGTTATGAGTGTAGAACTGGGCGTTGACACGCTGAACACTGGTAATGAAACTAGTGACGGTGGAAGTGGACACGGCACGCCACCACTCGTCCGCAACTTCGCGACTATCAAAGGTAATCGTGTATCGATAGGTCACGTTGTCCGTGATCTGAACAGTGATTTAGCACGACATCGCAGACAACGAAAAATGGATTTTGGTACCTGTTTGACATATGCGTAGAAAACCATGATTGTATATTCAACAGGAGAGATGATTTGTTGGCTGTGGTTGGATTGAAATGAGTCGTTCGAACACTGTACATTATATAGAGAGAGCAAGTTGTTTGGTCGGGTTGACCATAACGCGTAACGTCTCGACCAACTGGGATTTGAAAATCAAAAGGGGGCGGATAAAGAAACACTGCCGATCCGAGCGAGGACCAAAAGATATGATGATTTGACACGTCGCGCCAATCTGGACATTCCGGCAGGCTGCATTTACCGGCACCTGAAGCTTCAGAAGATTGCCTGAAGATGCACAAAGTCAGCAACCTCGTCCGATGGGTGTGGATTCTGTGGAAGCATAACAACCGGTATTCGATGTAGCCTTGATCCCCCTTGACCAGCTGTCCTTATTTCACCATCGTGACTCGTCGGTGGTGGCATCTCTATCTTTCTGCAAAAGGAACAGGCAACATGATATTGTCCAAGCGTGTGCGAGATCATGATTAAAGCTGTAAGGAAGAGGGTTACCGGTTACGACTTACCTTCATATTATGTAATAATACACTTCGGTCCGAGTCCGATCGTAACGTCGTTGCTTCAACATTGGAAAAGAGAAATGTGGTAGTGTATATTGCCTGTATTCAGTGTTGCTAACTGTTCATATTCTATATTCTATGTACTTGCAGGATTTTTAAGCCAAATAAAATTGTCTGGATCGACAGAAGATACTCCAGGGTGAGACAAAGAAATGGTAGGAACCGAACTTGGTGCTTTGTTTTTCTCGGGTTGCAGAAGGACTAGCACTTCAGGTACGCCGGCGTGTCTCATGTGTCGAGGGAGGGATGGAGCATTTGAGACGGTTTGTGCAAAGACATGTGAGGGTTGAGTGGTCTGGACACAGGCCGAAATATTTATTAAACCTGAGTTCATAAGGAGAATAGGTCGAATCATGAATGGCATACCTGAATGATCATAGTAGGGTATGTGGTCCCAAAAACTCAACAGCGGACCCAGCCGATTTGAATGGTTTTGATTTTCTGTCTCGTTTGGAAAGAAAAAGTATTCCTGAAGGATGGTTATAACAAGTGCACTGCATATCTCAAAGCACTCACAAAAGCCATTTAGTTTTGATATGGATTTCCAAAAGCACGATAAACACAGGACAAGCGTTAGTAGTACTGTAAATTTGGTGAGAAGTGAATAGAGCACTATACTACATTGTTCCGTGCGCTTATTTTCAGGAGTAAATGAGGAGAAAGATATAGTTCGCTTTTGAACATGACATTGTGCCAATCAAGGTCACCACTTGTATTATTACATAAGGCCCAACCAAAGATTCGCCTATGTACGTGAGAACATCCCTAAAACCGCCCCTCCGGCGCAGAAAGTCCGGCACGCACTACGGCAAGAACGGCGGCAAAGCTAGTGGCTAACAGACGGCACGTCGGACATTGAAATACACTTGGAGGCCCGTTCTACTACAGCTGCTACCAACGACTGCTGCTCACCAGTGCACTACTCGCTGGGCAGGAACTCGGACATCCTTCCGAAGAAGTTTTCCGCACACAGGCTTCGGTCAATGACTTTTGGAAGGTGGTAGGTGCGATGCTGGGTCCATGCCGGATGGGCGTGCACTGTATGCGCTGATAAGATTAGCAGTGTCACGGTAGCACGTACCTAGGTGATTTAAAAGTCAGCCAAAGTCCGCCACCTGGCCGTGTTTTTGCCGCCGGACTGCGGATATATCCGCCGTAGTGCCGTACTACGGACCACACTGTTTTGCGCCGGAAGGGCGGTTTCAGTGACCTTCTGATGTACGTGCTCATAATGTTAATGAATAAGCATGACATAAATATTACATAAGCTGTGGCATTTCTCTACACTGTTGAGTGTTGTCGCTGTTGTATCTTATACTGCTTTTTCGTGGGCTCTCTGTTCTGTTCTCCTATGTGCATTAACTTATCCTTTTCTGCAGTGTACGATATTCGTCTACAAATTCACGTGCCGCATCGCTCGTGTGCTTGATGAACGTTTGTTGTCTACCGCATGCGGTTGCCCATACCACCTCGGATTGCCCCAATTACTATGCTGGCCCTGAATTTCATCTGTCGTGCTTCGAATCCCCTGGAGACTTATGTTCTGGACTTTCGTGAGCGCTGAGGCCGTTGTTTGTTCGTGCAATTACTGTTTGCAGACTGTCACTAGTTTGACGGCGAGTCGATTGTGGTGACTCACAACAAAGTGTCCGTGTGATCATCTCTTCTTGTCTTTCAAGCATCGGTTGGCTTCTGATCAATGTTATGATGTATTGACGTCTGTTATTTCAGTTCCTTGCTCATTTCCGACACAGCTCCACTATGATCGCAAAACATTTGAGCGGCTCTCTGCGCTGGCTTTCTCACCTGTACTACTGCCTAGCACAAGGTCATCCCATTGTCTGTCCTCATTCTCGTGCTAAGATCGGTCATGGATCTGTATTTCGCATTCAGGAACGCCTTTTGTTTCCGCAGTCAGCCGGCTCTCAAATCATCCGCGGTCCTTTCCAACATGAAGACAAGATAACGGCGGAAGAAAAGGGGTTTGCTGTTCATATACAGTTTTGAAACCACATGACGGTCAGTTTCTCATGAACTTGTAGAGCTGCGGACAGAACCCTCCTAAGCGAATCTAGAACCTGGACTTAAAGAGGTCCAGGAACTCACGAAGACTTCGGAGGGTAGCCTACCTATCAGGGGCTGTAGTGACGGAGTTGCAGAGTATAATGGTGTCATTTTGCGACACTCATATGCACATGTGCTGGGCAACGAAACAAAGTATGTACAAAGTTCGTGCTTAGTCTTGAGTCATGTGTAGATGAGGGTAGGTCGTCACTCTTGTCATCACTTTCTTACAGTTTTGGTCTCAGCAAAGTCTTTAGCACTACAGTAAGTAGTGATGTGCAAGGCCCGGCTTGAAGCCCTGGGCCGGCCCAAGCCGGGCCCAAATAGGCCGGGCCTAGCCCAGGCCTAAGTCACGGCCTGAGCAGGGCTTAGGCCTGGGCTTGAATTTAGAAAAGCCTAAGCCGGCGGCCCAAGCCGCGGCTTTGGTACATAGAGTATATGACACCTTGTCACGTCAGTGGTCACGCCCCACAAGTATGTGTTTGGCATTTTCTCATTACTGACTCTTACTATGACGCGATTCTAGAACTCGTAAAGGCGCAGCAGGATCTAACAGGTAAGTCTCATCTCAGTATCTTGGTCAGAACTCTTTATTGACGACGTATGTACCTAACAGGTAAGTCTCCTACGTCGCATCAGTACGGCTACTCGAAGTGTAAAGTAAAAGCTAACTCACGTCTCAGTATCTTGGTCAGAACTGAGACGCTCGGGTGGCTGGATGCTGCCTTTTATACGGTAAGTCCTTTTCTAATCTATATTGAAACGAAACATTGATACTTGGAAGATTTCGGCCCCAACGTCACATCTCTCGTCCCTGCGCCTCTTTTCCCTTGCGCTCGGACGATCTATTCACCATGTCGTTCCTCGCCTTCGGTCTCATCGGCAACGTTCGACTCGGAGGGTTTGGACGTCGACAGCGATTCCTCTCAACTTCAACTACATATGCACGTCTGATCTCCTTTCGTCCTGGGATGAGCGACGCTCGACGGAGACTTCAATGGGCGTCATCTCGCGTCACCACATTGCAAGAAGTCGTCGCGTATTCATTATTTGGTATCTTCAGTGTCCATGTCCACCTACAGACATCACCATCCTCGACTGGGTCGGACAACCTTCCGAGTTCAACAGCTGTCTTCCGGCCTATATCACTTCTTACGCCACTCCTCCACACACCCTTCCATCCCTGTCCGAACGTTCTCCTCCTTGTCTTCTTCCCTTCACCTGCTCTCGTCCATCGTCCGTATTCGTCTGAGCCACGTCAGCAGTTGCTGACGTGTGCTGGGCGTTTGCGCATGGTGTTCGTGGTGTTGGGAACAGCATGGTGGAGCTCGGACATCGGTTTGGGCCGCGGCTTGCATGGGCCTAAGCCCCGGCTTTGGGCCGGCTTGGGCTCACGGCTCAGGCTTGAAATCTGGTGAGCCTAAGCCCCCCCCAGGCCGAGCCTAAGCCGGGGCTTTGAGCCCAAGCCGGGCCGGAACATCACTAACAGTAAGGTCCCTAAGCTAGGGGAGAGGGAGCCTATCTGTCTAGACCTAGGGTTGTACTAAGATCAAGGGGACATGTACATTACCCCAATCTGACGGCACGCGGGTACCACTGGAAAAAAGGTCAGGAGCAACGCAAAGGCACTCAGAGCGGAGGGTAGGTAGGGCGCATAAAATGCAGATCCATTGTCCCAGATCTACTGTCAGTTAGGGCTCCATGACGGCATTTCCGACAGTGTCACGGTGATAAACACACAGGACAAGCATTAGTTTGGTGAGAAGTGAATAGAGCACTCTATATTGCATTGTTCTGCGCTCTTATTTTCAGGAGTAAATGAGGAGAAAGATATAGTTTGCTTTTGAAGTGGGATGAGTCCCTCAATGGTGAAGCAACGACGTTACGATCGGACTCGGACCGAAGTGTATTATTACATAATATGAAGGTAAGTCGTAACCGGTAACCCTCTTCCTTACAGCTTTAATCATGATCTCGCACACGCTTGGACAATATCATGTTGCCTGTTCCTTTTGCAGAAAGATAGAGATGCCACCACCGACGAGTCACGATGGTGAAATAAGGACAGCTGGTCAAGGGGGATCAAGGCTACATCGAATACCGGTTGTTATGCTTCCACAGAATCCACACCCATCGGACGAGGTTGCTGACTTTGTGCATCTTCAGGCAATCTTCTGAAGCTTCAGGTGCCGGTAAATGCAGCCTGCCGGAATGTCCAGATTGGCGCGACGTGTCAAATCATCATATCTTTTGGTCCTCGCTCGGATCGGCAGTGTTTCTTTATCCGCCCCCTTTTGATTTTCAAATCCCAGTTGGTCGAGACGTTACGCGTTATGGTCAACCCGACCAAACAACTTGCTCTCTCTATATAATGTACAGTGTTCGAACGACTCATTTCAATCCAACCACAGCCAACAAATCATCTCTCCTGTTGAATATACAATCATGGTTTTCTACGCATATGTCAAATATGTACCAAAATCCATTATTCGTTGTCTGCGATGTCGTGCTAAATCTCTGTTCAGGTCACGGATAACTCGGGCTATCGATACGTGATTACCTTTGCCAGTCGCGAAGTTGCGGATGAGTGGTGGCGTGCCGTGTCCACTTCCACCGTCACTAGTTTCGTGACTAGCGTTCAGCGTGTCAACGCCCAGTTCTACACCCATAACGTGGGTGTGGCAAACGCCGCAGACTCCCTCACCACGACTGGGGTTGCGACCCAATTCCTCGGCAAGGTGTTTTTCACCTGGCTGAATGACTTAGGTGGTCGCGGCTTGAGCATCATCCCACCGCTCGAACATTTCGCGGACCACATCAGCGGAAACTCGTAAGTCAGTTCCTTGCAGGACGTTCTGCATTTTGCTGATAGTGGCCCTACCAAAGTTTCTTCATTCGCTCCAAAGTCGCTCCTTACGACTATTGGTACTATCCCACATCGTCTAACACGACGAACGCGGTCTATGTTTCGCGCACCGAACGCACTCGCTTCACCGTTAGTCTCACAGCGGCACTGCAGGCACCGTCATGATTGGCTCTGACGATGTCGTTATCACGTTGACCACCGCTGATCTGTCGGTCAACGTCGATGCCACCAGTGGTCAGGTGATCCTTTCACTTGCTCCTCTGACGGCGTTGACTTTTGGTACCCTTTTGACCAACTTCACCGTTGGGCCTTCCTTATCTGTGGGCGGTGAGACCGTGAAAGAACTCCTCTACACGGTGAATGGGGAAGAGTGGGAACTCGCTTGAACTGCTATCATTTGACACAAAGTTGTCATGTACTAGTACTGCTATAGTCTCCCCGTTATGCATTTATGAAGAAAGGAAGGTATTTGTTCTCGTACTGTTGGTAACGCTAGGAAGCAATCGCATTTTTTGTTGAACGCCTGCCATCGCGTATGACTTTGATACATGAATCCTTTTAGCATGAACAGGCCTCTCTACCAACCTACGACAACAGTGTCTCTTTCACTAACAGCCGGATGATTGACGAGTGCATCGATGAGTGTTGCATAATATTGCTGATCATTACGTACTATGATTGCTCTGATCGACTCGTGCCCTGCTCGACGTTGAAACGTTGATGAGTCAATCAAACTTCTGGTTGGGATTGCCTGAAACAAGCAAGCATCATGTCGTGTTGGCGAGGCCAGGTCCTACTAATAGCGTACCGTGACTGTTACTAGAAACACGACCTTATTAGTTTCGTCATGCGTCGTTCAACAAAGGTCCCATGTATTGGATGGGCGCCCGCACCTGGCCAGTAGCTGCACTCGGGTACACATCATCCGTTGCCACATGTGTGGCTCGACGTAGAGGAGTACTAGTTAGGCCACCAACAACTTGAAAACGACGGCGAATCATGCATCCGAATGTGGCGTGACTCACTGGACAAACTTGGACACACAAAGGCCTAATCAAACGCCACAACGAGTTCGCAATTGATCCTCCTGCCTCCATCTGTTGTAATGCTCCATAGGACATGCATGGCTCCTCCACAGAATTCGTGAAGGTGGCCATAAAATGGATATTTGCACGTCTGGCTGGCTGTTACAACTGAATTAGCACGATCTGTCACCATTCCGCACCCCATCGCAACTTGAATGAACCAGTATGGATATATCAGCTTCACGGTGTCACTCGTCCGTCTCGCAGGATGTCGAGTCACATCTACCATGTCCCGATCAGTGTTGAACGTTATATCATGACGCCGCCGGTCATTATCGAATATAGTCAATCGTCTGGTAGTCCCGGTTGCGGATTGCAATATTTCAACGGCCTTGTCAATTAGTGGAATACTCAAACGCGGCGACACCTTGTTTGGAGTCTCCTGGGTTCAACAGTCCTATCAGGATGGTTCTGCGCTATGGCGGAGAGAAGGCTCTTGTTCCATTTCTGGTGTTCTTTAGCCATCGTTCTGTAGGATTAGTTCCAGCAGCTTTCTCGCAAACGAGTGTCTGACTTTCATTCTAGTCTTCCTATTTGTCGGCACAGAATATCCACGGAATTACAATGCTAGCGATCGCCGATCGCACCCAGAAAGGCAAGCGTAGTATTGCACTTGCAGTTTGAACTCCATTGCTGAAGACTATAAAGTCAACTGCCCGCCCGCCCGTTCAGTTCCAGAAAACCCTTCTCCCTTCTAAACTTCCTCCTACTTCTATATATCACTGCATCAGTTCAATCGTATTTCTTTTATCTTAGCGTAATGTCCTCTCCAGGAACCTCTCCGCGAGATTTGGCCCTTAGACTGGCCTCGCCGTCTTCCACCCCGCTAGATTTTGTGTCCTCCCCGCATATCTCCTCTCCGCTCAAACCGCCTTCGTCCCCTCGTCTTCGGCAGCCTCCACTGCAGAGTCCAGGCGGCGGGATTCACTCACACCAGCGCAGGCCGTCTTTCGGCCAGTCGTATTTCAATGTCATTCCGCCGCACCCCATCCTTGGTTTGGAGGTCGCTCGTCGCTCCATCGAATCGTCCAGCCCGCAGACTTCACCTAGACAGCGCATCGTTGAACAGTTGTCGATGTCCATTGCAAGTTCTTCCGCTGGATCGATTCCCTATATGCGCCCTCGCTTGTCTTCTGGTTCATTCAACCAATATTCGTCACCTTCACTATCTGGATATCGGCCACCGTCACTTGCGGCCTCTCCCATTCTAGAAGCCCCACCTCCTCATGGTAGTGCACATTTTTCACATCCAAGTCACAGACGTTCGTCATCATACAATATCCCTGCGACAGCTGGTGGGCCTCATGCCCGCTTCAGGTCTAGCTCTTTCGTGCAAAATCCTTCGACGTCAGATCATAGAAACTCTCAATCATTTTCTTACTCGCCATCTCGTCGTTCTCGATCCTCATTCCAAGCGAGTGGTTCGTTGGCTGATCACGACTACGACGAAGTAGATTTTGGTACTCGTATCAAGGGTGATGCCACACCTCCAGGACGCCCACCAAGGCGCTGGTGGAATATGGCAACTCCATGGAATGCTGACGAATGGTGGACCCCCGCAGATTTTGTATATCAAGATGAACCCAGAATTAAACCTGACGAAAGGTTAAATTCGATTGGTCCCGGCACGCGGTTGTATCTCCCACCTAGAGATGCGACGTCTAATGGAGCACCTGGAGAGTTCATATCCAGGCCATTGGGTGTCGGAATCGCGGAAGCTGAGAGAGAAGTATCGAGATCCAAGAGTGTTTTTGCTCCCTTTCGACGGCATGCAATGGTATGTGATGATGACCAAGGGGAAAACGGCGATAAGGAGAAGTGCCATAAATCGAAGGTGCTTTCTCGTTTTACCGGCGCCGAACTAGATGGTTTCAACAGGGCACAGAAGGTGAGCCTTCCCTGTCTCCGTCTCATTTTGTGCCTTCTCTTATAGAGCCTTGCAGAACGTCGTCCTGGCATGCCATTCAATAATGACACGAGACGGGCTGACTTCCGAACAGGTGAAAAAGGATTCCAGAGCATCCTGTAAGTCCGCTCTCTTTGATAATAAGAAAGGAAGTCGGTTTCATCTCTGTTAGGCGTTGTCTCGACAGTTGGGACAATTCTTGATGAAGCGCTCCCTGCTTTGAAGACTATCCTGGAGTGTACGTATGATGCGGCTGCTCTGGTTCCACTACCGTTTTTCTTGGAGGCGTCGCGTACCCTCCTAATTATCTGGGAGGCGTGCGAGCAGCTTTCGGTGAGTTACTTACACCATAGCCAATTATCCCCATCGTTGCTGATATCACATACTTTTCAATGTCATCATTATACAGTCGAATAGACTTTCTTGCCTTCGCATTGTGGAACGCTGCGCAGGAATGCTTTACTTTGTGCGTGAGCAGATCGAAGGGGCCGGACCCATCGTTGGCAAGGAACTCGATGCGGCCTTCCACGTCTTTAGACAAGTTATCTTCCAGGTATGTCTTTGCTACCTCCCTGCCTCTGCTTTAGTATTGACACCGGCGTAAATCGTAGATCGAGAGGTTTCTCTGTAGAATAAGCCGCCGTCCGATGCTCAAACGTTTCATTAGGAGAGCTGAAATCGCAAAAGAACTTTGCAATTGCGATCAGGCTTTGATGGATGCTTGGTTAAGATTCACTGTATGCCTTTTTTTTGCCACACGATCATCATCTAAAACTTCAGCTCACGGTGCAGGCGACAGTATCAGTGAGGATTGTCAAGAATGTCTCGTGCCTTGATGGGAAGATTCAAGATCTGGGATCGGTTCTTTCGGATAACACCGCGACGCTATGTGCGGACCTAGTACATGCACCATCAATTCCGGACCCAGAGACGTCCGCAGCAAGCCAGAAGCGCAACATATGTCATCCACCTGCAGAGACCGTCCCATCTATGCCAGAGTGTCTGTCGACCGCCGAGGGCGAGGTCCGTCGCGAGTTGCCCCCTATCTTCCCTGAAGACAATCCGGATAAGGATCTCCGTCACGACCAATTCCAGCTCGAGCATCTTCCTGGCTTTATCAGTACTGCACTGTGCGATGCTGACGTCCTCAATGGTTTGGAGATTGAACGGAACGAAGTTGCCGAGATAATGAAGGCCATGCGGCGACAGTTGGAGTCCCTGCGCCATGCATTCTCGCGGACGACCACCGCCAGCGACAGTACTCTCGCTGAGATGGAGCTTCTGGATGCTAGCATCGTCTCTATGTCGAAGCTGCGCTGCATGCAGGTGCGAGGCGCCGGCAGTGACAACCCTCTTTTGCCATGGGAACTTCCTTCATGGACGATCACGCGGTGGGTGCCTTCTCAGTTTTATGTTGTGCTCTGTATAGATATAATTGTTCAGATATGAGGTCGACCGGTTTGAGATGATCGGCCAAGGGTCATTCTCTAGAGTTTATGCTGGATCCTGGCGCGATAGATTGGTCGCCATCAAGGTTCTCCACGACTTCACCCCAGCTTCGACATTTCGTCGAGAGGTCGAGCTGTGGCGCAGACTCAAACACCCTCAGGTCGTTCGTATGTTCGGGGCGAGTAGCGCCCATGGCTCCAAGCCATGGTTCATCGTGAGCGAGCTATACGAACGCGGAAGCCTCGTGGAGTGGTTGCTGACCATAGCACGCGATGATTACGCCACGCCACGCGAAGTGGACCAGTTCCGATTTATCTCTCAGATCGCTGGCGGGATGGAATACTTGCATGCCCAAGGGGTCGTGCATGGTGATTTAAAGGTCCGTGAGCCCTACGATGTCCCTACACTCTGCTCATGTATTGGAACAGTGTGCAAATGTATTCGTGAATACAGAAGGAAACTGTGCCATTGCTGACTTCGGTCAGAGCGAACTCAAGGATGATGCCTACAGGCTGAGCGGGTGTCAACGACCGAGTATGTCGACTTTTGAAGTAGCGTTTTATTTCTGACCATCTGATTGCACAGATGGGACGCCGAGGTGGAAAGCGCCAGAAATTTTGGATGGTGCCGCAAGTCCGACAATGCAAGCGGACGTCTACGCTTTTGCCATCTGCTGCGTGGAGATCCTCAATATGGGTGGCATTCCTTATGGCACCCGAGACGACGAAGATATAAAGCGGATCGTGCTCGGTACGTTCAACGCATCTTGTCTGACTTTCAAGTTTGCTTATGTGTCTCTAGAACACGATGCTCGCCCAGAGGTGTCCGATACCCCTCTTTCCACGATTGTCCTCCCAGTCATCACCTGCTGCTGGGCGCGTGACCCTCGTTGCCGTTCACCATTTTCCATGACAGTTTTTTGGCTTCGAGGCTGTCGCAATTTCTTACATACATATGGTGCGGACGGCTTAGCAACCCCTTGCACGCCGAATGGTCCCGCGAACTCACCGGTCATTGGCTTTTCAGACCGTCCCTCGCCTGGCCTTCGAGCCTTTGGTACACCCACTTCTGAAGGCCATTCTTGGCTAACACACACTCCATCCATGTCCGATTATTATAGCACGTCATCTGGATTTGGGTCTGAGTTCGGACATTCAGAACCAGACCTAGACTTTCCAAACGTTCCAGAGTCGTCTATGTCCAGCGGGACATCAGGTTTTACGGATCCAAACGCTGTCGATGAGGCTGGCGCTGTCTTCGAGTACACCACCGACGGCTTCCTTGAGATGATGTTCATGTCCACGTGGGCACGTGCTATGCGAGACGAGAGGCGCTACAGGATTTTAGCCAAGGACACCCACGGGTATGGAGATTTGTGTAAGCCATAGTTCTGTTCACCATTATAATGCGATCGTGTGCGTTAATACTCATTGCTTGCTAGTCACGACACCTCTTTGGTATCCGTCACCTATCGAGGTGGGTGCTGTGGGATATGTCTCCAAACCTGACGGGGAGTTCATAACCCTCTGCAACGTCATTGAGATTGGAGGAAAGAAGAAGGCTGAGGGCGACGTGGCAAAATGTATGCCTTCCTTGCGGGATTACGGTAGCATCAACATCGGGAAGGCACGTCGTGTTCATAACAATGGTTCGAGTATGCTAAGCAGATTCAAATTCGGCGGCAACCGTCACGAGTAAGTTTTACTTACTTATGCCTATGGCTGTATGTTTTATGCTGAATATTTGCAGCGGCGAGAACGTATCTCGCAGGCAATCATTTCCCCTGGAAGCTGGTAAGAAGACAGCTGCGGTCTATGCCGAGTCGTTCGAAATCCGGGACTTCTCCCATGGTAGTCTTCCCGCAGTTTCACAGTGGTTTAAAGACAACATACAAGTGATCCTGCAGGAATACGCACCGAATCACCCTATCCAGAAAGAAGACGTCTTTCTTGGTACGTGCATGTCGACGTCTACCTCCCTAGCTTAGTCCGAATAACGTTGTTTCGCAGTGACGGGCACCGTGAACGCGCGCGACTACGCTCTCTTTGTGGCCGATCCCGTGTTGTCAGGGGAGGCATACTTCAACGTTTTCTCTTCTCGCAAAGCGAACCATCCATGGGGCACTTTCACGGTCAAGTCTGAAGGCAAAGAGTTCTTCCCCTCGCGGATCAACTTTACGAGTAAGGTATCGCGGATGCACAAGATCTGGGATACCATACTCCTTGCACGACTTCGCTTCGCGCCTGATGCAGAGGCGCCGACCTTGAACTAGGAGGTATCGTTTTTCTCATCTTATCCAATGGATTGGCTACATACCTTCTTTCTGTTTCTTGTACTGTTACTGTTCCAGCGGACATATCGCCGATTCGTATTGTATGTATGGGTATGTTATGTTATTTTGTAACGAGTTTTGCACGCGTACCATATCAAAGCATTCCGATCAATTGACATAGGTGATAACACGTCTCTCAAGGTGCGCATTAGTATCAGGAATGCGTAATGCGTAGTCCTTGCACCATACGTTTGCAGAATTCTCAGAAGAATTATATATAGTGCCTGTGGCAAAAGGTAATCAGCCCAACTGCAGCAGACGCTCCGGAAGAGTTGGTGACCTACATAACATCACGAGGTAGATAGTGGTTATTGAATATGGAGAAACAAGATCACTCCAGAACACCATCTATTACCTTCAGCTCGTCGTAACACACACCAGGGGTCTACGAGACTTCTGCTGTTTACAAGACAACACAGAATCAGTGCTCGGAGAAGAAGGGAAAGCGTACCACGTTCAATAAGAAGCAGGATAACACGGTGGTGTGGCGTTCTATGCTGCACTATTGTATGGGCTCGTGTTGGCGAGTAGCACGCCACAGAAAGCCCACACCGGTAGTGGCGATGGAGAAACGAAGTTTGACAATTGAGGATAGCGTAAGGAGTAACTTTCGCCTTTTTTGTGTTTTTCGGTCTTTTGTTGTCTTCTGCTTGTTCATCTGGTGGCACCGCCACAAGGCTGACAACATTGTTTGGTCCATATTACAAATTTAGATCTGGAAATGCTTATGTACGATGCTATGTTGATACCATCGATGACCGATACCACTATTCACTCATGGCGCCCAGAATTAACACACGGGATAGGGAAGCTCTCAGGGCTCTGCCTCGTTTGATGCAGGTATGCTCGATTCTCTTCAAGAAGCATGACAACGCTGATTCCTTGTTTCTCGCTGTTACAGCGTAAAATTGATGGGGCATTGCGTGGCTCAGTCGAAGATCTCCGAGATGTCGTTGGTAGTCTCAATCAACTCAAGGATGTCACGCCACTTTTACTCCCCGTCTTTCACGCACAACTAGAGGCATACCCTATTCCGGACAGAATTAGTCCTGATGTTGTACCAGTGATCATGCTCGCCAAATGGTCCATGGGTGGCATTGTACAAATTTGTCATAACCTCGGCAGCAATATCAGTATTGGAGAACGCATTGTCCATGACGCTGTTGCTTCAAAGTGGGAGATGCTCTTCCCGTGGATGCAGTTCTTCAGCAACAACTTCCTCCCACCTTCGCAAAGACCTGCTGCCCTCCCGCATGGCCTGTCTGTTAGCACTTACGAAGCCCTTAGGATTACCATACATCCACTATCAACCTTGTGTCAATTCACAACAATTGGCAGGCAATTGATGAGGACGAACCCCACTGTTCAAGCATTCTTCTTCCGGGCTTGGGTCATTGTCGATGGGTTGAAGAGTGATGATGTCGCTGATCCTCTTCGAGAAGGCGACAAGAATCTCAGTGCACTGATACGTGCGAATATGTGCTCGCTCAGCGTTATTTGCATGGAAGACACTCCTGCGTCTCTGCCAGTATCCATCATCTCCTCTGTTGCCGGCGGAACCCTCCCCATGGCCTCATTAGCCCTCCGATATATTCGTCGTATGACTAAAGAGGTGTCCAACATGCCAGAACCTCGGTTACGAGCAAGAGAAAACGTTGACTTCTCATCCATGACAGTATGTGCTACTGGTTTGGCTCAAGCCATCCTCTTCATGCAATCATTGGGCGATAGAGAGGGCGGCTGTCACGAATTGCTCCTCCAAATCGGCTCAATTCGTACTGTCCTAAGTGCTATCACAACACTCTGGGAACGACTCCTAACCCCTGCTTGGAATAGTTCCGATAATGAACCAGATATAGGGCTGGCGGCGCGACGCAGAGTGTTATATATAGCATATCGCTATATCGGGTATTCAATGAATTGCGCAAATGACTCTGCTTTGGTGATATCTCAGGCCATTCAGCATGGGCTACTCGAATGTCTCCTACGGACTGGGTCATCGCGAGCTGAACGTGTCGACAATACCAAACGCTTTGATGATGACCATGACATTCAATTGCTCAAAGAGCTTCCCCGGTTCTTCGTATTCTCAAAAGTGCTACGGGTTCTTCAACCCGCCCTTCAGAGATTAGATCGGCTAGGCCTTGAAGAACAAGCGTCCCAAGACCCTGTATTATGGGAGTTATGGCAAGCCGTTGACTCCGCGGCCCGTACCTTCACCAATTTCCACGAGCTGCCTGAAGGAGCTCCTTTCTACCGATATCAATGTTGTAGCCCGAAAGTGCGTTCGAGAACGGTCCGTTTCTCTTCGCCAACTAAAATCCTTTATATCAGTGCTCTCTCAATTTCTCTGAAGACGATGTCACAGCATATCGTTGTTCGGGATGCATGCTGACACGTTACTGCTCAAAAGATTGCCAGAAGGAAGCTTGGGAATCCGGCCACCGTGTTCACTGCCGCATGCTGCGTTCTGCTCTCGGTCAGATTTTTGTCCTGCGCATTGATAAAGTCTTATCTGATGACCAACTTAAGGCAATCAAGATGTACGCGAGATCCGCAAAAGTTTGCCCGTTATTGCGATGATCGAGTCTTGGATATGCGAAGAACGCGTTAACGAAATCAGGGCACTCGATAAAGATGTGGTGAAAACCTCCGAAAACGATCGCTCCATCGTAGAGGTGGACCTGACCGTTTATCCCATCGAATTGAATATGTACTCCTTGCGGGACTATTTCCTTGTTTCCGGCTCTCATACCTTCGAACGAGAAGTTGCTGAGTCGATCACAACCTCAGAAGATAGCCCATACGATCTGGTTGCGGTCAAGGTCAGGCTTGGGA
Organism: Suillus plorans; assembly: GCF_016647745.1. Taxonomy (NCBI): domain Eukaryota; kingdom Fungi; phylum Basidiomycota; class Agaricomycetes; order Boletales; family Suillaceae; genus Suillus; species Suillus plorans. The sequence continues at coordinate 33,757 of NW_024537434.1, forward strand.
GAGAGTATTATTCTTTGTTCAGCCCAGCAACCGCTTTGGGTGTCGCGTTTGGGTGGACGTCGGGCATCCAAGGAGGACGATACATCCACGAGCATCCTCGGACGCCTGATCCATGAGATTGCACGAGAAGTCTAGTTTGGCAATACCCTCAACCAAGGTATAGTCACTTAGCACTTGCATTCTGGAGCTCGGACGAGGCGCGTTACTGAAATTTGAAGCGGCATTTTAAAGGTCGGTGGGTCTTTGAAAGAGTTATGTTCACGTATTGACTTTGTCATTAAAGGAAAATCGCGTGGTTCACAGGACTGCATGGACCCCCGGAGGCCTTCAACTTATCGTGGATAAACGGTATCTGGTGCTGTGACGCGCATTAGAAGATGGAAAGATTGGTTCTTTAGAAATAACCCTACAGCCCTACTCCAATGATTTACACTATAGCTTTGGCTAGCTGGGATAGCCATATACCGGACAAAGTAGAAACGGACTCTTACTTACCATCTCCATGCTAAACTTCTGCTTCTGACTTCACGATTAACAACCTTCAAGGACTCGTGGTGAGCATTAAGCAAGGCCGATAACTCATGCTTCATTGGTAGATTAGGACTGATGTCGAAGATGCAAGCAGTACACATGGGTCACAAGTCGAAGCAGCCATCCGGGATTTGCTTCTGACTTGACTTGGCATTGACTACATTGGCAGTGGTTAGTTGAGGTTACATAGTGCAGAAGGGGTGAAACTTGAAGGATCCCCTGGTATGACTGGAAGGCGCGGGTATGTTCGACTGGCCTAGTAACTCCCACTATCTAAGTACCCAAGTAGCAGACGAAGTTGCAAATGAATCGAGTACACAAGAACTTTGGTGAGCATTCTAGTCGACAAAAACACGGCAGAGTATACGAAAACAAGATAGCTAGAGCGCAAGAATGTATCAGGTCATTGGTACAAGAGGATGAAAGAGACCGCAGATCAATGACGTACCAGACGACAGCAATACGACGTAGAATTATACACCGATATGAACAAAAACCATCCTCTGTTCGAGCGGTACTTTCGTCTTCACCGCGTGCGTAGCACAGTTGAGTGCCCAGGCCGCCTTCGTACAGTCCATAACACCACCATCCTTCAAATCTCCAAACATATACCCGTAAAAAGCTTCGACGACGTGTTTTGCGACAGAGTCGTCGACCTCCCACAGCGTGCCAACGACGCTCTTGAACCCCGAAAACTGAAGACCAGCTGCGAGGTGAATCACTTCGTCGGGAGTTTCCTCGTCGCCGACGGCAGTATGACAAGCCGATAAGAACGCGAACTCGGCCTGCGGAATATGCCTCTCCATGATATCGAGCAGCGTCAAATGTTCGTCTTTCATGACAAAATGCGAATCGTAAGGCTGATTAGGGTCCTGCTTCCCATGACAAGCAAGGTGCACCCAGGTGTTCTGCTGCAAAGCTTCGAGCGCACCTGCTCGTGTGGCTGCGTCGCCAGAAATAGTAGTGTGTTTGGCCGTCGCAGGGACGAGCTTATGGACAAGCTCTAGCTCGCTGTCGACAGCCAAGAGCGCCTTGCCTTTCCCTGCACCTGGTTGACCCTGTCCGATCGCCACAAAGGACGGAGACACGCGCTTCTTCATCAACTGTCTAGATCTGATCAGAGCTGAAAGTGTCGGCGTGTAAGAGCAAATGTAGAGATCCTCCAGACATGGCTCCCTCCCGGAACGATCCGCCTTTGTTTGAAATGGGTGAGCTGCATGGAGAGGAATGGACGTGAAAGCTGCAGTGGGACACAGCCAGATTCGAGAGCGGCGCTTTAGTTTCAGGACATGCTCGAGCACGTTGACAATGGGTAGCATGATCTGGTCCCATATTATCCGCGAGAGCACTATTAGATCCGTCCTCGACTCCCCTGGATTCATCCGAGATGAATCTCGTATTGCCCTGGTAAAGCGATCCTTGATATTAGTCAGATCTGCAAGGGTGACAGACAGCAAAGGAACATGATGGGGGTCTCCTGACGTCGGGACGATGATGGCGCTACACGAGTATTGACTGGCAATGAGGATGATGACTGGGCCCTGGCGCGCTGCCGCTTGGAGGTCTTCGTATGAAGGTGGAAGCAGGAACCGCGAGAACGCTGGAAGATCGCGTATCTCAGCTACCGTGGCTTCCCATTGCCTTGTAAGCATCCTATACTCTGTTGCTTCCCGATCAGCAGCAGCTCTGTCGGTGATGGTTGCAGAACTCTGGGCTGCATTGGAAATCAGCTTGCTCAGCTTTAAATAATTGCGCGCCAGTTTCGGATTTGCTGACTCGAGGTCTTCGACTGGAGTCCTGAGTCGAGATGCCAGCGACCACTGCTGGCCACGGCCCTGCTCCACAAGTTCAACTGCTAGTCGTATATTGTCACGACGTATGGCACATGAGGCTGCATCTACAGGAAGTGATCGTGCACCGCGAACAGCGGCTGCAGCCTCACGCCGTGAGATGACCAGCGACCGCGTCATCATGTGGCCATCGAAAAGCTCAAAGCACATTTGGTATGCTTCCAGGGCAGATTCATGTTGATAGACCTCTGCTCGAAGAGCCCAGCTAATAGCCACTTCGATACGACGAGGAAATCCTTGAGTAGGATGTCTTGATGCGAGTCTGAAGTTCTCTATAGCTAGCGACAAATCAGCAGGGTCGTGTAGACTCTGGTAACGAGACAAATAGGCCTCTTGCAGCCACCTGTAGCTGAGACACCTGCCCGGGTGCAGTGAAGACAGAGCCGCCAATGATTCTTGGCAAAGAGTGATGGCCTCCTCGACATCTTCATTTTTCTGAGTTTGCGTGAAACGAGAGCAGAGCACCGAGCTCAAATTGCGAAGAGTTTTATGGCGCTCTGGATGGCCAAGACGCTTTAACCGAAGGGATTCGCGATATAAATCAATGACCTCGTTAAGATCCTCCCTAACATGCGATTTGCCATATCTGATGTGGAGCGCGAGGGCAAGGTTGCTAAGCGTGGTGTCACGACGTGGATGCCCAGGTGGGCGCAACGTCAGTGCCTCGCGACGGAGGCTGATAGCTCGGGTGATGTCATCAATGTCGCCGCGTTTATTGAAACGTTTGACGAGAACATCCCCGAGGTTGTCCAATGAGAAATCACGAGATTGGTGCCCAACAGGGCACAGATGCAATGCTCCTTCGTGCAAAGAGATGGCCTCATCGAGGTCATGAGGTTTGCCTTGATGATTGAAGCGCGACGCGAGTGAGACGGCCAAGTTGTTTAGGTAGATACCGCGGTCAACTTGTCCCTCGAGGCACAGAGACATGGCTTCACGACCAAGCTGTATGCTCGTGTCAAGATCATCAATGCTGCCGTGCTGATGAAAGTGTGCTTCAACTGCTTGTGCAAGCCTGTTGAGGGCTGCGGGACGGAGTTGGTGGCCTAGAGGGCAGAGCTCGAGGACGACTTGTCGAAGGTGGATACCCTCATCAGATGCGTCTATTGGAAGATTGCTGCATCCGCTGATCACATAATCGACACCATTCTTCCCTGCTGCAATGATACGAAGGTAGGTGCCCTCTGCACAGAGAGGCAGTAGTTCATGATAGAGTTGGGCAGCTTCCCGGATGTCCGCGGCAGTCCTTTTCTTGTTGTGGCGCCAAGTCAGCGCTTGGGTGAGATTGTATAGAGATGAGGGACGATCGGGATGGGGCTGCGGACGCAATGCAAGGGCGTCGCGGAAGAGGGAAGTGGTGGCATCGATGTCTTCAAGATCATTTCGGATGTAGCCTTGAAGGCAGGCCCACGCAAGGTTGGTGAGAGCCGTTGCATGGTCTGGATGGCTGACCGGACACTGGTCCAGAACCAACTGAAAATGCTCTACAGCGTCGTTCAAGTGAGAGACTGTCTTGCTTGTCGCGTATGCGGCAAATTGTGCGTGGCCCGCATCTGTGTCTCGAGCAATCTCGCAGTCTACGAGGGACTGCAGTTTGCGTTCTGTCAGCAAAAGCTAACAGGACAGATACCAGCGTCACTCACATCAATCAGTGCCTCGTCCTGATCGTCGCAAGCATGCACAATGGCGACCTTCAGCTTAAGGAAAGGGTGGACACCGAACACGAGTGGGAAGGATATATCTACAAGACGTTAGTGTATGTGCATAAATGAGAAGCGAACCACTCACCAAATGGCTCATCTCCATGATCAAGTAGCTCATCCCACGACATTTGAAGTTCGCCGATGACCTCTCCACCGCCTAGCATTCGACCAAGCTCAAAGGACGCCCTGATCTCCACTGACAACGCAGGTGAAGAGTGTGATGGTCTATAAACCGATAATCAGTTCTCGCATCGCGTCAGAAAGTATTTATGGACTTTAGTACAGAGTGACAGTATTCCCCCAAGCTACAGATCTGTCAGATGATAAGACACTGATGGGTGATTTCCAGCGCCTCCTGGAGTCGACATTGATGGATATGTAGATGCCAGCAGGAATGCGGCAGGAGGGGACTTGAAGATTATTTCCGCTGATGACTGTAGATATTGTGTGAGGATGATAACAGATACGAAGGTGGTCCGGAGGGACTCACCTTCCAGTCTGATATATCGGCTATCTGAGCTACCAGGCATCATGGTGGATAGTGCAAATTGATGAGGATCGAGGATGGACTGGATGGGCCACGGAATTAGTGAGAAGGGAGGACGGGGGCAAAGATATGGGGAATGTTGATAGAGTTCAGCTGAGAGGGAGGACACCTCGGTGAAAGTGGCCAGCCGAGATCAAAGGGGGGGTACAAGTCTCAGAGTAGTTTGACTTGTATCGTACAACTCAGTAGTCAGCACACCAAGGCAAGATGTGTATTTCGTATGGTAATGCGAACAACGTCAAAACCACTGAAGATGGCACGCCAAGAAGAACCGAATAATTCATCCAATTGAGCTGATGACGAAGGGAGGATGGTCTTGCCTGGAAAAAGGAATGAGAAAAGAACGTCAACTTGAAAAGCGAACCAATTGCAACTGTATGCTTATTCGATGAAGGACGATTGACAAATGTTCAGGACGCTGTGACCGCTGCCGCATTCCCCACATATCAAACCAAGCACTGTGGGACAATATCATTCGCACCGCGTGAAGAGGCCAGGCGGCCACCTTACTGAACGAAGTTCTGCCAGGACACCAATTCAAATTTCTATTTCAGTGTTGCTTACGTGATGCACTGTCACCGACATCAATTACATCATTTTATCATGCATGTGCCTGGACGCTGCACCGGTCGTAAGCAAGGAGCACTTTGGGTGGGTCTTTTTTGTTCGCGTTCTGAATCTTGTCTGTTGTGCGTATGGAATACCCGTGTCACGAAAGAGATGGAGGACCTGGGGCTCGTGATTGATCCTCAGCTTATTGTCAATGTATGGACGGTCTGGGAGGGCGTCAGGTCGTCAGGTCTCAGGCTCATAAGTTTTTGACTACACCCTGCGTTGTTGGAATTAGTGGACGAAAACAACCTAGTCCTCAAGAACCTTCGAGCAATGAATGAATGCTTCCAAGAGGGATGCAAAGCAAGTATCAAAGAAGAGACCAGGTACACACAACGGGACAAAAGATCAACAACTCGTGAATATGTACCAGACGACAGTAATACGATGTAGGACTACACACCGATATGAACAAAAACCATCCTCTGTTCGAGTGGTACTTTCGTCTTCACCGCGTGCGTAGCACAGTTGAGTGCCCAGGCCGCCTTCGTACAGTCCATAACACCACCATCCTTCAAATCTCCAAACATATACCCGTAAAAAGCTTCGACGACGTGTTTTGCGACAGAGTCGTCGACCTCCCACAGCGTGCCAACGACGCTCTTGAACCCTGAAAATTGAATACCAGCTGCGAGGTGGATCACTTCGTCGGGCGTCTCCTCGTCGCCGACGGCGGTATGACAAGCAGATAAAAACGCGAACTCGGCCTGCGGAATATGTCTCTCCATGATATCGAGCAGCGTCAAATGTTCGTCTTTCATGACAAAATGCGAATCGTAAGGCTGCTTAGGGTCCTGCTTCCCATGACAAGCAAGGTGCACCCAGGTGTTTTGCTGCAAAGCTTCGAGTGCACCTGCTCGTGTGGCTGCGTCGCCAGAAATGGTGGTGCGGTTGGCCGTCGCAGGGACGAACTTATGGACAAGCTCGAGCTCGCTGTCAACGGCCAAGAGCGCCTTGCCTTTCCCTGCACCTGGTTGACCCTGTCCGATGGCCACAAAGGATGGAGGCACGCGCTTCTTCATCAACTGTCTAGATCTGATCAGAGCTGAAAGTGTTGGCGTGTAAGAGCAAATGTAGAGATCCTCCAGGCATGGCTCCTTCCCAGAACGATCTGCCTTTGTTTGAAATGGGTGAGCTGCATGGAGAGGAATGGACGTGAAAGCTGCAGTTGGACACAGCCAAATTCGAGAGCGGCGCTTTAGTTTGAGGACATGCTCGAGTACGTTGACGATGGGCAGCATGATCTGGTCCCATATTATCCGCGAGAGCACTATTAGATCCGTCCTGGACTCCCCTGGGTTCATCCGAGATGAATCTCGTATTGCCCTGGTAAAGCGATCCTTGAGATTGGTCAGATCTGCGAGACCGATAGACGGCAAGGGAACATGATGGGGGTCTCCTAACGTCGGGACGATGATGGCGCTGCATGAGTATTGGCTCGCAACGAAGATGATGACTGGGCCCTGGCGCGCTGCCGCTTGGAGGTCTTCATATGAAGGTGGAAGCAGGAACCGCGAGAACGCCGGAAGATCGCGTATCTCAGCTACGGCAGCTTCCCATTGCCTTGTAAGTATCCTATACTCTGTTGCTTCCCGATCAGCAGCAGCTCTGTCGGTGATGATCGCAGAACTCTGGACTGCATTGGAAACGCGTTTGCTCAGCTCTAAATAATTGCGCGCCAGTGTCGGTTTTGCTGACTCGAGTTCTTCGACTGGAGTCCTGAGTCGTGATGCCAGCGACCACTGTTGTCCACGGCCCTGTTCCACAAGTTCAACTGCTCGTCGTAGATTATCACGACGTATAGCGCATGAGGCTGCATCTACAGGCAGTGATCTTGCATAATGGAAGGCAGCAGCAGCTTCCCGCCGTGAAGTTGCCGACGATCGTGTTGCCAAATGAGCATCCAGAAGCTCGAAAAATGTCGAGTAGGCCTCCAGTGCGGATCCATCACCATGCTGCTCTGCTGCAACAGTCCATTTATATGCCTGAATGATGCGGTTTGGAAAGCCATGAGTAGGGTGTCGTGATGCGAGTCTGAAGTTCTCCACTGCAAGTGCTAGATCATCAGGCTTGTACTGTACACAATAACGAGACATATAGGCTTCCTGTAGCCTGAGATAGGAGTAGTGTCGATCTGGGTGTAGCGAATGCAAAGCCTCCAATGATTGTTGGCAAAGAGTAATGGCGTCCTCGACATCTTCAATCTTCTGAGTTTGCGTGAAACGAGAGCAGAGTACCGAGCTCAGATTGAAAAGAGTCATATGGCGCTCTGGGTGGTCAAGCCTTGTTAACCGAAGGGATTCGCGAGCCTGGTCAATAGCCTCGTTAAGATCCCTCTTAACATGTGATTTGTCATATCTGGTTTGGAGCGCGAGGGAAAGGTTGTTAAGTGTGGTGTCATGATGTAGATGCCCAGGTGGGCACAACGTTAGTGCCTCGCGATGGAGGCTGATAGCTCGGGTGATGTCATCAATGTCGCTGCGGGTGATGAAACGCGCGACGAGGGCGGTCCCTAGGTTGTCCAATGAGTAATCACGAAATTTGTGCCCCACAGGGCGCAAGCGCAGTGCTTCTTCGTGCCAAAAGATGGCCTCATCAAGGTCATTAGCTTTGCCTTGATGATCAAAGCGGGACGAGAGTGAAAAGGCCAAGTCATCCAAGTAGTGATCGCGGTCAGCATGTCCCTCGGGACACAGAGACACGGCTTCACGACCAAGTTGTATGCTCATGTCAAGGTCATCGATGCTACCATGCTGATCAAAGCGTGTTTCAACTGCTTGTGCAAGCTCCTCAATGGATCTGGGACGGAGTTGATGGCCCAGAGGACAGAGCTCGAGGACGACTCTTCGAAGGTGGATGCCTTCATCAGATGCGTCTGTTGGAAGGCTGTTGCATCCGCCGATCACATGATCGACACCATTTTTCCCTGCTGCAATGCTACGAAAGTAGGTACCCTCTGGACAGAGAGGTAGCAATTCATGGTAGAGTTGAGCGGCTTCGTGGATGTCGGCAGCAGTACTTTTCTTGTAGTGACGCCAAGTCAGCGCTTGGGTAAGATTATATAGAGATAAGAGATGATCGGGATGATGCTGCGGACGCAATGCAAGGGCGTCGCGGAAGAGGGAAGTGGTGGCATCGATGTCTTGAAGATCATCTCGGATGTAGCCTTGAAGGCGGGCCCACGCGAGGTTGGTGAGAGCCGTTGCATGGTCTGGATGGCTAACCGGACACCGGTCTAGAACCAATTGAAAATTATCTACAGCATCGCTCAGGTGAGAGACCGTCTTGCGTCTCACGTATTTGGCAAATCGCGCGTGGCCCGCGTCTGTGTCTTGAGCAATTTCGCGGTCTGCAAGGGACTACAGTTGCTAATCTATCAGTAAAAGTCGACGGGACAGAGAAAAACGTCACTCACATCAAACAGTACGTCGTCCTGATGGTCGCAAGTATGTACAACGGCGGCCTTCAACTTGACGGAAGGGTGGACACCGCGCACGCGTGGGAAGGACAAATCTACGGGACGTTAGTGCGTTTGCATAAATGAGAAGCGAATCACTCACCGAATGGCTCATCTCCATGATTGAGGAGCTCATCCCACGACATTTGAAGTGCTCCGATGACCTCTCCACCCCCTAGCATTCGACCAAGCTCAAAGGACGCCCTGATCTCCACTGACAATGCAGGTAAGGAGTGTGATGCTCTATAAACTGATAATCAGTTCTCGCATCGCGTCAGAAAGTCTGCATGAACTTTACAGAGTTACAGAATTCCTCCACACTACAGATTTATCAGATGACAAGACACTGACGGCCGATTTCCAGCGTTTCCGGGAGTCAACATTGATGGATATGTAGATGCCAGCGGGAATGCGCCAGGAGGGGACTTGAAGGTTCTTTCCGCTGATGACTGGAGATAGAGCTTGAGGATCATGACACTAATACGAAGGTAATGCGGAGAAACTCGCCTTCAAGTCTGATATATCGGCGTTTTGAGCGACGAGGCATGATTTTGCGATGGAGTAACTTGATGAGGTTCGAAGACGAGCTAAGTGGCGTGGACGGAATCAGTGAGAAGGGACTCGGGAGGACGGGGGTAAGGATATGGGGACTGTAGATAGAGGTTGAGCTGAAAGGGGAGGTTGAGGGTTCAGGTCATGCTACACGTGTATTTCCATACTCCCAAGGGCTGTCGGCACGATATAGACGCTGATATGACATCATTGCACTAAGCGCTGGGAATGGAGACCACCGACCAGGATTAGCGGAAGAATCTGCATTAAAGTCATGATTCGTTGTGGCCAGCCACTGAGGGGGGCACGTAAGTCTCAGAGTGATACCGAATTGTATCATACTACTCAGTCAGTGCACCAATTGGCAAGATGTAGAATCGAATGTATTTCGCAAGGTAATGCAAATCATTTGAAACCAGTGAAGACGGCGCACAAAGAAAAGCCGAATGTTTATATATACGACTCGTCTGATTGATCTGACAGCGCTATGGGGGGAAAATGATCTTGCCTGAACCGAGAAACAAGAAAAGAATATCAACTTGCAAAGCGAGGATGCAACCAACAATACACTTGAAGTTCGGTGAAGGATGATCGATGATTAATGATTGACGAATGTTCAGGAAGTTGTGACCGCTGCCAGATTGACCCACTGCCGAGAGATATCAAATTAAACACTAGTACTGTGATCAAGAGGACATGGTCATTGGTGCTGTGTACCTTGAGAGGAACACAGCTGAGGGTTGCCGATTCAATTTTCTATTTATTTTTATTTGGCCGTGACTATGTTGCTCATGTGACACTGCCACCAGCCATTAATGCACTTGTACCATTTCATCCTTCTAGACACTGCACCTCCAGCAAAGGGCATTTCTAATGTGTCTTAATTCTGACTATTGTCATCCCAAGGGTGTTAGACTCGTTTTTGTTGGTTTTGCGTAACAAAACCGCATCGTTGACCACCTTTGCAGCATATTTCAAGTTAGCCATTCTGTTGACAGAGTCATCACGAGCCAAATTTCCTATGTATCAATAGAAATGCATCGTCTGTGCATTCAATTTACATCATATTGAAATATACTCATATAAGATTACAGATGACGCTCGTGGCCAGGCTGGCATATACTACCACAGACAAGTTGATTGCGAGTCTAGCAGGTACGCATGATTATGGCTAAAAACACGACAGACCTGGTTGCAGTGAAAGCACAAATGCAAATGCAAAACTCAAGCCATTGAGATCCACTCATCCACCGTCATAACGAAGCCTGCCGAATGTGATTTGGACGTACGAACAAGTGCATCGATATCACATTCAGTATTTTCCCACTTCGCACGCGGCTCGCGCCATGGAACAATGATATCCCTGCTGCCTGTTTCACCTTGAACCAGAGTGAAATTCGAGTGAAAACTTGGATTACGTCCACACCAACTCGCATCGAAGATCTTACCAGCCAAGTCGGAAATTATGTATTCGTCAGTCTGTTCGATTTGCCTCTGGTCTAGAAGAGATCGTCTAAGGGTATCATGGTTCTTTGAAACCTGTGGTGATTAATATCCAATATGCGCAACGATGATCGGGACCACCATGCAGCCAGAAGGAGGAAAATGCGACCACCTGCTCTCTGACGATGGATTGTGATGTTTCCATGTTGACTCGGATATGTTCCGCTGCCGAAGTCGACGGTGTGCCGGGTCTCCGTTCTTCTGGATTCTTGACTAATTCTTGACTAATGCTCGAAGTCATGTCAGAAAGTAGCACCGAAGAATAACCACCGAGAGTACTCACCAGCAAGTCCTTGACATATATATATTGGCTCTCCACTTGCTGCACCGCAACTTTTAAAAAGGAAATGGAACGCCTACGTAGCGGTGCTTCCATGTGAAAAAATTCCCAGTCGCATCAGAGCCTGGGCGCCTACCTGCGCACATGTACACCTTTGGGAATAGCCTGAGTTGCTTATGGGTTCCTTAGAGCAGAGGCGCAGGTTATGATCCCACTGTGGGTTGGCACTTTGATCAGGCCACCAAATTGAATCGCAGTACTGTGCAGAAAAATCTCCTGATTACAGATTTCAAGTGAACTCTGGAGTCTGGCCTCACTATAGAGCGGAAGTAGTTTAGAAACCGGATAACATTCTAGGAACATCGATTGGTGTAGATGATAGGCGCGGATCTTATTAGTCAAGACAGCTCGCAGCGGCGCGTCACGGAAGCTGTATCGCATCATGCACATACTTCCGCTTGGTCCATTCTAAGAACAAGTGCGTGCGCAGTGCCAATACTTGAGTCATTCACTACGATGGTTATTCACCTTAAACTTCAGTAGGCATTCTGAACGCTTCAGCAAAAAGAACAAAAGATCTCTATGTGGGATGGCAGTGCCGATGGTCTAGTTCATATACACATGCTGGTGGGAGGCGCACGAATTACGATCGTGCTACTTCTCGGTGCTTTTGCCTGATTCGATTACTTCCTGGTGCTGTGAACTGGCATTGACAGCGCTGAGGTACGTGTCTAAAAGGCTATGATCAACATCAAAGGGCTTGCAATAGACTCAAACTTACTCCAAAACAAGCTGACGACGCTCACGACAACAAAGCGGAGGTGATGCGGTACGATAGCGAAGTTGATGATTTGGGTGGGAATGAAGACGCCCCTAGATCTAATTCAGTGCACGATGCGTAGGCAATAACGCAAATATTACCAGTTACGAATTAAAGTTGGAGCATACGCCTGGGAGACACGTGAGGTGGTTACCAGATTCCAGGGGGGATTTAACTTACAGTACTAATGCGTTCCTTTGCACCAGAGATACCCTTTCCCTCCATGATACTCATTGTGCCGAAGAAGAATCCGACAACCACTAGCAGAAAGCGAAGAGTGAGAAAGACGACTAGATTCACGTGTAATCAACGAACCAGGAGTCAGGACCGCCTGGTCCAGCCAGACCTGCAAAAAGGCGATCATTCCCTCATGAAATCGGAAGAAATAGTACATCTCATACACGATATATCACAGCCTTCGTAGGACTGGAGAACTTGATGCGGTTCAGAAGTTGATACCATTTTGTCAAGGCTGGCCCAAAGAACGCTCCTGATGAAATTAGGCGTGGATTAGGCTAATCCCGCGCGCACTCGGTTCATCTTACCTCCATAAAAAGTGAGGCGTGCAGTGCGCATGAACTGCGCAGATTTGATCAAGACCGGTTCCTTCTGTAGTCACACCAATACTCACATCATGATTCTTGCCCTGGCGCTCGATGACTTGCTGCGCGATCACATCACCTGCGCCAAATAAAACGGCAGCAGTGGCGGACTGTGCCAATACGGGTCTTCGGATGAGAGCGGCACTGAGATACTTGAGCAAACAAAACTAAGAATGGATGATTTGAAGCCACCGACTTGTATAACCGAAGAACTGAGGCCATTGTTGAAGAAATCGGTTGGTGTAATTGGAGCTCTGGGGAACTCCAACGTACCAAGTTGTAGACTCGGAACCGCGGAAGTTGAATTCAACGTGTGATATTCTTGCTACTTAGGCTTAAATTTCTGTCCGATGTACGTAAATTGACGCCCGCGACGGTGGAATCATGGGGAGACAATTTCGGCTGTATACTGCTCGCTGGTGGATGAATGTCGTGACGAGTATATTGTTACCACTCATATTTTCTGATCTCTCACTGATATCTGAATCATACCTCGTACTCAGCTTCATGAAAACCTACGTAATTGATACTGGAAGGCTATAGCATGAAAAACCTTTCGACCATTGCATTTTAAACATGTCTGTCATTTCACTGCTTGCGTTATCTCTCGTTCCAATCATCAAGCACGTTACCGGCGTCTAGCAGTCTCCAGTATCGTGTGTCAAGATGCACGTATAAAGGATGGTTCCTTAGTTTGCAAAGAATGCAAGTCTAAGATGCGCCAATATTCCTGAACCGAAACTGACATCTGATATTGCCTTGGGAACAAAAGAAAAGTATTGCTTCCCGTGTTGATTGAAGTATCTGGGCGGACCAAGTATTAGTGTGCCCATACGAGTATTTCCAGCTGTGCGCATGCAATGGCCGACTCGGAACATGAAATCTTCTTAAAACCATTGGGTTGCCACAGGCTTGGTCACTGTTGCTGGAACGCGCACCACCCTGACCTTGCTCCGCCGAGTGATGCTCTATTCATACTTGCAGTCCATTGAGAGTGAACGGCGGACAAAGGAGAACTATGTTTGTGTTCACAAGCACATGTATTCTGCATCCCAATTAGCATGGGTTCGGGAACTTCGCACGTACCCGACGTGTATCCATTGCTCGCACACTGCCGCCGTTGCAAATTTAACCAGCGATCTGGTACTTCAATTGTCCGCTCTTGCCATCCAAATCTTAATCTGATAAGGAAGTGACTATCAACAACGTGCGATGGACTTGAGCTTGAAGCTTCAAGGCCAGGTGAATGCATGAAGGGCTGATCAAATTCAATGTATGGTATATCGCATGGTCCAACGCACTGGCCAGCCATGTGGCGATAAGACCCAGATACGCAAATGTGCGACATGAGTAGTGTGGACTGGTAAGTTTGCGTAGTCATGCAATGTCGAGCAAAATTCCATACCTTTGGTCTTCTGATACCTCTTGCTACCTGCTACTAAGCAGAGAACTTGTATGTTCACTGTGGGTGTGTGAATCCCCCCCAGAAAACCAAGATAAGACATTAAACTTAAAATACTCACCAGCAGCTTAGTCAAGTTTGGAGGAACGAACTCCTTCTAGGCTTCCACCGAATGGACGAGAAAACAGCATAACTTGAACTTCATGAGTCGAAAGATCAAGGGTGGACTACAGCCTCAAAATCTCCATTATGAAGGATGATGATTATGGTTGCGGACTATGCGCAACTCCAGATGCAACCGTGACCTCAAAATTTAGTCAGGACCAAGGCAACTCGTTATCGCCTGGGACTCGGATGGCGCAACTTGAAGGTCGTGGGGGATGGCCGCAGTGTTCCGGACCCAGTTGAACTTGGGCAAGTCGATTGCGGCAAATACCGGCGACTTCTTTTGACTTTTTACCATTGCCAACACCAGTGATCTTGACAAATACAGAAACGCAGTACCCGCAGTGACACAATCATGATTTATCCCTCATAGAGTCCTGATACTTTCATATCGCGACCTACCCCTACAAGGTAGACCAATAGCCTGGGAAGCCTTCCATCAAAATGACTAACACAATCACCGACCTGGACCGTCAGATACTCTTGGCATAGCCTGCATAAATTAAGCTGCAACAACGAAAAAGATAACCAAAATCATATTCCGCGATTGTTTTCCAGTTTAGACTTCGTCGGAGCCCTGTCCGAGATAATCGGGAGTAGTTGGATAGTGAGTGAGAAGTGAACAGTATGTACATCATTTGAATCAGTTCCTGGAAGCTAGGGTCACCCGTCTTCGAGTTCTATAGTAACAGAGTTTACTCCCTCACTCAGATTAGACCTTAATCACGCTATTCACTGCAGCAGAGTGCATGCGTACAATTGGCACCGCGTTCCATGCGTGAGCGGAGATATATCAGCCCTACTATAGAGTAGTATAAAGGACTGAGGTAGACGTGCACACCTGACCTCATTCCCGCTCTCTGAAGAATCATAGCACCACAAGTCGACACCGGTCATCCAGTCATGTCTGCTATTGAAAAAGAGAACCCAAGGGACAACTACTACGTCCAGACCGTCAACATGGACGCCCCAGCACCCCCTGCACCACAGATGCAGCCATTCCAGAGGACGTATGGTAACCCTGTATGTCTTCAATGTTTTACTGCTACTATGTCAACAGCATGTAATTGGCTTTTAGGCACCCTTGGGCATGATGGCCTACGGTACCGTCTTCCTGTGCTCGTCAATATTGACGCTCGCCTCCAAAAGCGTTGGTCAACCCAACTTGGTCTTGGTTTTCGCAACCTTGTCAGTTTTTGTTACTCGCAAATGATCTGATTTTAACCTAGTCATTTCCAGCTACGGCGGCATCTCACAAACGCTTGTGGGCATGTGGGAGATGTTCCTTGGGTATGGTTCTGACCTTTGTATGGAGAGCTACCACTGAGATTTTTCCACAGTAACACGTTCAGTGCAACAGTTTTTACTACCTACGGAGGTTTCAATTTATCTTTTGGTGCTCTCTACCTGCCTCAAATCGGCCTTGCGTATGTCATTTGCAAGCATTGATGCATGCCCTCCCTCACATAGCTTTCAGGGCTGCATACACCGTTGACGGGGTTGTTGGGCAGGAGTTCTACAATGCCATCGGGATCTACCTCGCCATCTGGGACTTGATTACGTTCCTCTTTTTGTGAGTCCCAGGAAGTTTGCTTTGCAGACACATCCTTAATAATATTATAGGCTTGGCGCAATCCGTACAACTGCCCCCATCGTTGTAACGCTCGCATTCACTGTTTGTGCGCTCACTTGTCTTTCCGCAAATGCTTTCACCGGTGCGTTCTCTCCCTTCTAGTATTATGTTCTATCTGACGTCCGATACGTAGGCAACCCACACCTTGCGACTGCAGGTGGTGCCCTTGGCATCATCGCTTCCTTCGGTGCATACTACGGCGCCCTCTCGCTCTTCTGGACCCAACAAACAACGTTCTCGTTTATTCGCCTCCCTCCCCTCATTACAGCCCCTTCAAATGTTTAAGTACTGTGCTATCAATCTTCAGCCCATCGCTCTTTCTTTTCTTTAGTTTTCATTCTCGCTACGTTTTCGGTCTTGATGACTGTTAGCGCGTTTGTATTAGATCATACTTTTGGTGGGATGAGGTTCAGTGGTAGAATGGAGTAGAAGACGACTATTTGCTACAGTACCAGCTTCAGTTCCGGGATCATTATAATAAATACTGCATAGGAGTCACGCGAATTGCTTCCGCGGGAACAAACTAAGTTGTCCTGTCCTGCGATCACTCGATCACAATGTTGTGGAACTCAGAATGACATATGGACACCTGATGCATATGAGTGAGCTACTGAAGTCGTAAGCGTCCGTTTGAACGCGCTTTTGCTGATCTGAAGTGTCCTGTTATATGTAAGTCAGACCTTACTCGGTTCTTTTGACTTACCTGAACAAACAAAGTTCCGAAAAGCACCCTCACGACTCATTTAGACCCAAAAGATACTAGACTCTAGGCTACCTCTAGTATCTTTTGGCCCTGACTGGGTTTAAATGAGTCGTGAGGGTGTTTTTCGGAACTTTGTTTGTTCAGGTAAGTCAAAAGAACCGAGTAAGGTATGACTTATAACAGGGTACCATGAACTCCTGCTCGGGCCCTGGCAGTAATCTCAGTGATATCAACAATCGACATACAGCAGGGAGATGATTTACCTCCCCCGTCAGGCCTTCCTTAGGTTGTCCACGCTGTGGGAATATCTGAAGGCACTCTCGAATGGACTCTTTTCCCCATCCATCACCCTTTTCCGGCGCCTGTTTGGTGGTCTGTTGAATGTCCCACATTCCTGCTTTTCCCGGAATCCTATATGTTCATTTCTAAGTGTTTACCGACCAGCTGACGGTGGTTTTAGTATTCAGTCAGATGCCTCGGCGGGAGTCGCTGCGATCAGTCTCCGAGGTATTCCAACAGTACCTGCCAACGCATCCAGTAAGTTGTTTGTTGGTAGTCAACCAGATTCTCCTTGCATGGCTCATATAGTTTTATCACAGATAATATTGCATGTAGTTTGGCACCTGTTGCTATGCCTCCCTTGGCACAGTCAGGAATGATCGATCCTCAGTCGCAGTTGCATCAACACAGTGCACCACCAGCCGTACCAAATATTCATCGCCGCCGTAAAGTTCCTTTTATAGCTTCATCTGTTCAGAGATATGGACAGGACATGAAAACGTAAGTTATTCTTGATGCTCATTATGCGGCAGCAGCTTGTTTAGGAATACGCACCGTATAGTGACCCTTCTGGCGGAATAGAAAGTATCCAGCGTGCCGTCAGACAGTACCCCAAGTAAGTAGTAGATATTCTGGGTAAATGATCCTCAGCTAATGCTATGCAATTGAGACGGTATTTGCCTATTGGTACTGGTTGGGAAGTGCATGTCCATCCTGAGGGTGCCCTGTATTTCTATCATCCAGTGAAGGTCAGCTCTTCTTCCTGTCGTGATTCATGATACTCTAACGATTCTATCAGAGGGTCTTCACCGATACAGACGTTCAAGTGCAGGCACTCCTCAACGAATTGAATAACTGTGCAGATGATCTACTCGCTCTTGCCGAGAGCAGTAATATTGACCTGACGGGTATCGAGCTGACGCTGCAGCTCGGCGTACGTCCGATGACCGGAGAACGATTTTGCAGCTATTATTTCGCTGACCGTGTCGAGCGCACCATCTTCTGGCTTGATGAATTAGACACCGAAGACCTTTTTGATGGAGTCAGAGGGGTAAATGATCACAGTCATATCCGTGAGCATCTGCCCGATGTGACACAGGATGTACGGCACATAAATTGAATTGACCTCCTACAGGTTATGTCATCCAAAGCCAGTACTGGTAATTGTTCAAGTTATTATTCTGTGAGTATCTCGATACAATATACTGATTGAATGCTCATACCATATTAGTATTGTAGTTCGAGCTAGCAACTCTGTTAAAACAGGATGCACTGTGAGCTCTATCCCAACAACAGAGAGGAGGAATCAGGAAAAGGACTCCTTGCGGAGCTCAGAGAAATCATTGTGCATGCTAGTGCAGGTTAAATAACTCCAATTTTCGTTTATTTAACTCTGCTCATGTCTCCGCCTAGACGTCATCACGTCTGAGACGTCTTTGTCACCATTTGGAGGGGAAGACCTCTCAAAAATACTGGACTTAATCGATCACCTCAAAGGTGCGCAGAAGTACATACATATAGCCAAGTTCACTCAGATTAAACATTCAACAGAAACCACTTCAGAAACATGTAGCCCCTACTCCATATGCGTCATTGGTGTGTCTTTGACACTTTAAGATCGCATGTTTTCCTCGCCTCACGTATTCTGCTTTACTATTAGCACGTTTTATGCGATACTTCGGTATGGCTGGTTGTTGCATCAGTATTTTGCGGACTTATCATTCAGGAATAGCCCGAGCAAAATTTTTCAACTTCTGCGGCCAATCTTGTGCACGTTTGGGAGCCGACCAGTCAATATATTTCACGGATGATGAGCATATCGTAAAGTCCGTAGTATCTTGGATCATGGAGCTTTTGTGTTTCGGCGCTCCCCATGCTCAGATGAAGGAACTGCAAAGAGTCTGGGTGGATAAAAATACAACTTCACCTCGATGGAAAGATTTCAATGACAAGCTCGGCAGGGAATGGGTTTCTATCACAATCTATGTGCGATGACATTTACCCTACTCACTGTTTCTGCTGTTCTAAACCGATTCGTTTACAGTCGACGGTGATGCTAACTGTGGATCTCACTTTTCTCACGGTGCCCAGCGTGAACGCCGACAAGTCGCAATCTGTTGCCATTATCGCGGCTTATCTGTCAACGTTCTGTGTAATTGGATCCTTAGTTGTGTCCATTTTACTCGCCGGACAAAACCGCAAATATGGCAATGTCTCTGCCGATACTGCTGTATGAGATACTTCTGCCGTGGACTGCGCTCGCACTAATAACCCTTGTGCAGGTCGTATTCCTTACCAGAATGACAAATTCAATGTTCGGTGAGAAAGCCCTCGCAATCTTACACGGTCTTCCGTTCGCACTGCTTATGTGGGGGTAAGTGCTCTCCGCTCAGCTATGCCTGCTGACACTCAGACTAACCTCGAGCCAGAATGATATACTTCCTCGTCGCATTTTCCTCCCTGGTGTTTAAATCTACCTCCGTCATACTTCGAGGAATAGTTGGTTGTGGTTTGTTGATCATCATCCTGCTCATCTTGTGGCCGATTTGGAGTACGAGAGACTATCATGTTTTCAGTTGGCTTCGTGAACAACTAACTTCATCCGAATAGCTGGTAGCATACTTGACGACTTGTAGGTTACGTACGTACGTTCGCTATACAATTGAGTAAGACTTCAAGGTATTGAAAGGTCTAAAATTTGATTCAGTATTCTCACCACCTTCAAAGCACTGATCGTTATCCCCGGTCTCTAGTACCGCGACTAGGCGCTTCGTAGCAGTGCCCCGAAAATTCCCTCGCCGTGAGCCTCTGGCATTTGGCAAATTCGATACCGGAGATGTGCAGCATGTGCTTGACGCCTCGGCCTAAGTTTGGCGCGGAGTCATCATATTCTCGATGTCAAGATGTCGATGTCATTGAAGGTTGATGCATCGTTGATGAGCTGGTACAGATGCGTAGTGTCATTGAGGGTGATAATGGGCTACAAACTGCGGTGTAGATAATATATATGAGATAGCACTGATTGTTTTGATGATTTTGACAATCGTGCAATAATGACTTGGAAGTTTGCATAAATTCCAGACACAACCGGCTCAGGCCTCAGGGTCCAAACACAACCGAAAGTGTGCATTCACGAACGCAAACTAATATAGAGCGTTGTAGAAATGACATACAAAACAAGCCTACGTAATTGTAATGGTGTTATGATATTTTACGATCACTAGCAGGCAGCTCTGACTCCATCCGAGGCTCATAGAATTGTCCCGCTGTACCATCACTGGTAGCGCTCAGCGTGTCTCGACTCTCCGATTGTCCTTGTGCCAATCCAATTCAAGTACGTTGCTATAATACCGCTCATTCCCCGCACGAAGCAAATTATAAATTATCATACTCGTCACTTCATCTAGGTGAGGTCTTTGATCCCGTAAGATAATGGTCTCAACGCACCTATTTCCGAGGTGATTGATTGTTAGCATTCTTGTTGTCAGCTTTGCCATCTTTCTTGTCAGCTTGTCCGTATTTCTTGTCAGCTGTTCGAGCAGTCTCTGGTACGATCTTGCCATCCTTATTCTTCTTGTTCTTCTGGTCTTCCATGTAAGTCCTCGCAAACCCAGTCTCCTAAAAGTCACTGACCGTCATCGCACTGATATTTGCTGGTCCCATTGTTATGAACTTGGATGATACGGTGGAAGTAGCGTAGGGACTCGTGAGATTTCAACGCATTATGAGTCATGCTAGTAAGGCTATGTTGGGCTATGGCTTTATGTAACGTTAATAATACCCCGACTAGGAACGCTGCCAAACATGCGAAAGCACATCCATTGCCCCTGGCAGCAGTTGGTGCTTAAATAGGTCACAGTCGAATCTCTGACTGATCATGTGGCGATTCAAGTCCTCAGAAAGTGCGGTATTTGGCCAGTCTGCGTCTATACAGAGGAATCGACTTCGTGTTAAAGTCTGGGGGACAAATCTGCTGTGAATGTCAGAGATTTGGCCAGTCTGGGGCCAAAGTTTGGGACGGAAGTCGCCAGTGGCCTTCGGCAGGTCACAGCTGACCCGAGCTGAGTTTTAATTGTATTCTGTCACGTGTTTGCTTTGACACTCCTTCTCATAAGTACGAGTCTTTGGACACTTCTCGACAATCCTCAATCAACTCCGAAAGCAATAAGTTGACGTAGCTGCTAGATGACAAGCCAAGACAGACCGCTATTGCGCCAACGTGGAGTCAGACCGTCGAGTCGAAAATCCGATCAAACCAATCGATCACCGTGCCAGTTCACTCGTTTTCGCTTTTTGTACAAAGTAGTCTGGTATGTTTTACTTTACGAGTGTTCTGGCTCCGGTGTATAAGAATACAGGTAAGTGCTCAACTTCCTAAACATGTTTTCCTTCTTCGTAATATTCCTTCGGAATTTAGCTCGAGACACAATGGCAACTTATGGCACTGTAGTCTCTTCTAACGCCACCACCGACCTCGTTACCGCACCCCATACTCTCCACGATGTAATCGCTCGAGTTTCCGGCTGGTATCCATTACACGAGCTTGATTTCATAACCTCCTCGACACACGGTACCTCTCCATTCCTTTAGCGTGTTCAACCAACATGTTTGCATCCTTGCACGGGCTATGCTTGAGTGGGGCAAACACACAGGTTCAATCATCGTGGTGTACCTGACGGAGCACGAATATGATATGGCTGCTGTCTGGGCGTGTCCACTGGCTGGCTATCTTTCCTGCTTACAGCCTGCACTTAGCGCCCAACAGGCGCACAAGGAGGGCCATGCTGCGCATATCAAAGAATCGTTTGAATCTGCAACTTGGCTCACCAGTGAGTTTGGGGCTGAGCAGATCACCTCCATTTCTGGTCTGGAAGTTCACCTATCTCTGAATTAAAGTCATCGAGAAATTTACTGGGTTTTCAAAGGCAGTCGTCCACACGCATCGGACCATCCTTGCTGCATGCCGTGCCCAGGGGAAAAACTACGGCTTGACTTCTGAATCCAAAATCCTGAACTGCAAAGCACACTGATCATCCAAACTTCCTGTTGAAATTGATCTCGACATTCAGGGATCGTTGGAATTCCACATTACACCTCTGCTGTATGGTGCTTCGCAACTCCACGTGCATGTATCTGTCATCATTACTGATCCACTGCGGCTGCTCCGTCTGATCGACGAAAAGGTGTGCCACCACTGAACCACTGAACGTGTCTCCTATCATTCATTTTAGTCCATCCAACTGGCTTTTGACCCGAGTTTTCTACTCTCCAAACTCACTTGTGACCTGGAGAAGCACATAGACCTCTTCGGGTGCTTCAACCTGTCCTCTATCAAGAGGATCAACAGCAGATGCGAAGCTATTGTTTCCAGGACTGCGCGAGCCTTCGTTACTGTGATGAAAAAGTTGAGCAAGGATCCATCTACCGTGTCCTTTATGATCGCCCCTGGGTTCGGAATGACAGAGGCTTGGCGAGGATACTTCAAGTATATTGATGTCTCAGCCGGTGGGTGTTTCCAGCGCCGGATGCATATACAATTGGTCCTCACAACTGAGCCTGCTCACGAGTTCCTTGATCTTAGACGTCCCCTCGGTGGCTGCGAGATGCGCTTTGCAGACCCCGCAAATGGTGTCGCCCTGCGCCTCGACGGTGAAAGCGGCGAACTTCAGATTCGCGGATCGATGGTCTTCGTACGCTACTACAATAACGCCAAAGCTACGACCTATGGTTTTGTTGAGGGCGGCTGGTTCCACACTGGCGATGTTGGTATCGTCGAGAATGGGGTCATGCGCCTTGGAGGTCGCATTAAGGATACCATCATTGTTGGTGTCTCATATAGTATTCCTGAGCTCAAGGGGTCATGCACTCGTTCCTCGCTGCTGCTCCCTTCCGCGCTCCTGGCCCCATCATTTTCTTTTCTGGTCTTGACGACGAGCAATTGAGTGTATATAGGGCTCAGGTGCTCAGCGCTCAGGTGGAGCACAGGAGTAACACGAATTGCTTCTGCAGGAACAAACGTCCTATTAATTTTGACTAGGCTGCAATTGTACATGACTCAATCTGTACTAAAGGCTAATTTTAAGTTGCAGGACAAACGCCAGCACACAAAATATTGCCAGTATCTCTCTGCCAGTTGGTTTCTTGCTGGATGAAGTCTACCATTCTCTCACAATGCCGTCGACATCGTCAACCGTGTCTGAAATCAACTCCGAAAGCAACAAGTTGACGCGACCGCTGCCAGTGGGTGACCGGTGCTATCGCGCCAACGCGGAGTCAGACCGTCGATTCGAAAATACGATCACACCAGTTCACTTGTTGGCGAGACGATTGAACTGATGCAGTGATATATACTGGTAGGAGGAAGTTCAGAAGGGAGAGGGGTTTGCTGGAACTGAACGAGCGGGCGGGCAGTCGACTTTATACTCTTCTTTCAAACTGCAAGTGCAATACTGCGTTTGCCTTTCTGGGTGCGATCGGCGATCGCTGGCATTGTAATTCCGTGGATATTCTGGACAAACAGGAGGACTGAAATACAGGTCAGACACTCGTTTGCGAGAAAGCTGCTGGAACTACTCCTACAGAACGATGGCTAAAGAACACCAGAAATGGAACGAGAGCCTTCCATCCATCATAGCGCAGAGACATCCTGATAGGGCCGTTGAACCCAGGAGACTCCAAACAAGGTGTCGCCGCGTTTGAGTATTCCACTAATTGATAAGGCCGTTGAAATATTGCAATCCGCAACCGGGACTACCGGATGATTTGACTGTATTCAATAATGACCGGCGGCGTCCGAGTCATGATATAACGTTCGACACTGATCTGGACATGGTAGATGGGACTCGACATCCTGCGAGACGGACGAGTGACACCGTGAAGCTGATATATCCATACTGGTCCAGTGCGATGGGGTGCGGGACGGTGACAAATCGTGCTAATTCAGTTGTAACAGCCAGCCAGACGTGCAAATATTCATTTTATGGACACCTGCACGGATTCTGTCGAGGAGCCATGCATGTCCTATGGAGCATTACAACAGATGGAGCCAGGAGGATTAATTGCGAACTTGTTGTGGCATTTGATTAGGCCTTTATGTGCCCAAGTTTGTCCAGTGAGTCATGCCACATTCTCGGATGCATGATTCGCCGTTTTCAAGTTACTGCAACGAAGAACTACTTGGTCGGTGGCCTAACTCCTCTACGTCGAGCCACACATGTGGCAACGGATGGTATGTACCCGAGTGCAGCTACTGGCCAGGTGCGGGCGCCCACCTAATACATGGCACAAATTTGTTGAACGACGAAACTAAGGTCGTGTTTCTAGTACATCGATGCAGTCATCAATCATCCGGCTGTTAGTGAAAGAGGTAACTCCAAACACTGTTGTCGTAGGTTGGTAGAGAGGCCTGTTGATGCTAAAAGGATTCATGTATCTCAAAGTCATACGTCATGGCAGGCGTTCAACAAAAAATGCGATTGCTTCATAGCGTTACCAACAGTACGAGAACCAATTCCTTCCTTCCTTCCTTCCTTCCTTCCTTCCTTCCTTCCTTCCTTCATAAAATAACGGGGAGACTACAGCAGTACCAGTACAAGACAACTTTGGATCAAATGATAGCCATTCAAGCGAGTTCCCACTGTTCCCCATGCTCCGTGTAGAGGAGCTTCTTCACGGTGTCACCATCCACAGACAAGGAAGGCCCAACCGTGAAGTTGGTCAAAAGGGTACTAAAAGTCAACCCCGACATAGGAGCAAGTGAGAGGATCACCTGACCAGTGGTGCCATTGACGTTAACGGACAGATCAACGGTGGTCAACGTGATAACGACATTGTCAGAGCCAATTATGACGGTCCCTGCAGTACCGCTGGCGGTGCGACTAACGGTGAAGCGAGAGCGTTCGGTGCGCGAAACATAGACCGCGTTCGTCGCGTTAGACGATGGGGGATGGTACCAATACTCGTAAGGAGAGACTTTAGAGCGAATGAAAAATCTTTGGTAGGGCCGCTATCAGAAAAATGCAGAGCATCTTGCAAGGAACTGACTTACGAGTTTCCGCTGATGTGGTCCGCGCAATATTCGAGCCGTGGGATGATGCTCAAGCCGCGACCAGCCAAGTCATTCTGCAAGGTGAAAAACACCTTGCCGAGGAATTCGGTCGCAACCCCAGTCGTGGTGAGGGAGTTGGCGGCGTTTGCCAGACTCACGTTATGGGTGTAGAACTGGGCGTTGACACGCTGAACACTAGTCACGAAACTAGTGACGGCGGAAGTGGACACGGCACGCCACCACTCATCCGCAACTTCGCGGCTAGCAAAGGTAATCACGTATCGATAGGTCGTGTTGGTCGTGATCTGAACAGATATTTAGCACGACATCGCAGACAACGAAGAATGGATTTTGGTACATGTTTGACATATGCGTAGAAAACCATGATTGTATATTCAACAGGAGAGATGATTTATTGGCTGTGGTTGGATTGAAATGAGTCGTTCGAACGCTGTACATTATATATAGAGAGAAAGTTGTTTGGTCGGGTTGATCATAACATCTCGACCAACTGTGATTTGAAAATCAAAAGGAGTGGATAAAAAAATACTGCCGATCCGAGCGAGGACCCGATGGAAGATATGACGATTTGACCGTAACGTCGCGCCCAGTTGGACATTCCGGCAGGCTGCATTTCCTGGAAGCTGAAGATGCACAAAGTCAGCCACCTCGTCCGACGGGCGTGTCAAAATAACAACCGGCATTCAATATAGCCTTGATCCCCCTGGATCAGCTGTCCTTAGTATCACAGTGGTGGCTTCTCGGTGGTGGTATGTCTATCTTTCTGCAAAAGGAACAGGCAACATGATATTGTCGAAACGTATGCGAGACCTTCGAAGACATATATTGAAGCTGTAAGGAGGTGATTGACAAGGGTTACGACTGACTTTCATCTACACATCGCTCAGACTGAGCCTGTGTTCTTTCTAAAGTGGGAGGTACGAGTACCAAAGAAGGGCGACTCATGACCAAGAAGATGAGCTGATGGTGGCCCGGGATGTTCCACATCTTCTTGCATAGAGCCGCCATGAAACCTAAGTGACAGAAGATCTGGGACAATGGATCTGCATTTTCTGCGCCCTACCCGCCCCAGGCCTAGACAGACAGACTCCCTCTCCGCTAGCTTAGGGACCTTACTGTAGTGTCAAAGACTTCGCTGAGACTAAAACTGTAAGAGAGTGATAGACAAGAGTGACGACTTACCGTCATCCACACATGACTCAGACTCGGACTAAGCCCGGACTTCGTACATACTGTGTTTCATTGCCCAGCACATGTGCATACCAGTGTCGCAAGATATACCATTATACATTCAAATTCTGCAACTCCATCACTACGGCTTAGACCTGATAGGTAGGTTACCCTCCGAAGCCTTCGTGAGTTCCTGGACCTCTTTAAATCCAGGTTCTAGATTCGCTTAGGAGGGTTCTGTCCGCAGCTCCACGAATTCATGAGAAACTGACCGTCATGTGGTTTCAAAACTGTACATGTACAGTAAGCCCCTTTTCTTCCGCCGTTATCTTGTCTTCATCTTGGAAAGGACCGCTGATGATTTGAGAGCCGGCTGACTGCGGAAACAAAAGGCATTCCTGAATGCGAAATAGCGATCCATTACCGGTCTTAGCACGAGAACGAGGACAGACAATGGGACGGCCTTGTGCTGGGCAGTACTACAGGTGAGAAAGCCAGCGCAGAGAGCCGGAAGGGGGCCATCAAAGCGCTCAAATGTTTTGCAATCATAGTGGAGCTGTGTCGGAAATGAGCAAGGAAATGAAATAACAGATGCCAATACATCATAACATTGGTCAGAAGCCAACCAATATAATTTTTGATGTCTAAAAGACAAGAAGAGACGATAACACGGACACCTTGTGAGTCACCACAATCGATTCGCCGTCAAACTACACACAATCTGCAAACAGTAAGTCTACGAACAAACAACGGCCTCGGCGCTCACGAAAGCCCAGAACATAAGTCTTCAGGGGATTCGAAGCACGACAGATGAAATTCAGGGTAATAAAGTGCATCATAGTAAATGGGGTATGGGCAACCGCCTGAGGTGGACAACAACGTTCAGCACACGAGCGATGTGGCACGTGAATTTGTAAACAAACATCGCACACTGCAGGAAAGGATAAGCCAATGCACATAGGAGAACAGAACAGAGAGCCTACTACGAAAAAGCAGTGTAGTAAGATACAACAGCGACAACACTCAACAGCGTGGAGAAAAGAGAAAGACGTCACAGCTTGATATTCGTATCATGCTGATTCATTAACATTATGGGCACTTACATGGATTCTGTCGAGGAGCCATGCATGCAGACAGTGCGAGCCAGGAGCGAAGTCGTCGCAGTGATCAGGCCTTACGTAATAATACAAAAGGTGACTTCGGTCCGAGTCGTAGTACGTTGGCACTCATGCACATGTCCGAGTCATCCCACTTCAAAAGCAAACTATATTTGCACTATATCTTTCTTCTCATTTGCTCCTGAAAATAAGCGCGCGGAACAATATTTAGTATATGGAGTGCTCTATTCACTTCTCACCAAACTTACAGGACTAATGCTTGTCCTGTGTGTTTATCGCAGTTTTGGAAATCCATATCAAAACTATGGCTGTTGTAAGTGCTTTGAGATACGGAGTGCACTTCTTATAATCATCCTTTAGGAATCTATTTTTCTATCCCAACGAGACAGATGTGTGAACAACATGGTGGAATACAAAGCCGACAGTACCTTTTTCAGACTCGACGCCCCGTATAGTTGGCCTGCAATTTAATGGTCTCGAAGTAGAATATCCATTTATCTTCACTACTCCTTAACGGATATCTGCCCCAGTAGAATTGTTTGCGTTGTCCGTACGTCCATTTCCGTCGCTCTATAAATCATCGACAAACACAATTAGCTCAATAGTGAACTTGAAAGTTGGGTTTGAATGATTTTGTAACGAGATAAATCAACAAAACAGAAAATGCAGCTCCTTACCGCTGACAAGGACGTACCCCAGCAGCCTGTCTTCTCGAATGACCACGCGCTTTGGAAGCTTCTCCGAGTCGGAACTGTTGACATGTCCAAGCAGTAGTGTCTCTATAGCCGTCTGATTTGAAAGACATGTAAGTTTGGCCGAGCTTGCCAGGATGTGTCACGGTTAACGCGCGCTTACCGTGATATCACGCTGCTCTATAGCGAATATGGCCAGTTCCACCTTCGAAGGACTGGAAACAAGATGTGGTTAAACCTCTCGAGATAAGACTGAAATAATCCCCAGCAGTTGTCTTGTTACCTTGGGTTTCTGCTTTTAATGGTGACCTGAACGACTGTCCCGATGTGATCGCCGGGATTCAAAGATTCGGCGCTGTTGTGCGGTTGTGCTTCCAAGTACAGTAATCGAGTCTCGTTGAGAGGTAGCGCCATCGCTGTGTCTTTTAATACTGACTGCTGCTTGCCGATCGATGTCTAATTCAAAGATTAGAACAGCTTGCTGACTAATAATTTACCCGTGCATGATTTTCGTTAGGCAAGGCAATCCCGATTCAATTTCCCCAACTACCTAGTGGAATTCGTGATTCACTGGTTCATTATGCCCGTGTTTGAAATCTCTCGCAAGGGAGGGGTGCAGTGACATGAAACTTGGGGTCGGCTGTTCAGGGAAGATTCGATGCGCAATGAACTTCTAGGCACGGTAGACACTGGGCGTGACAGCCTCAGCGCTCTAGTTGACACAACATATATGTATCTGGATCTGTCCCAAGCACTCACTCTCAGCTTCCCGACAATGGATTTCAGTGAGTTTGTCATTTGCTCACCCCATCTCGAATCGTGCTAAAAGTCTTACCTCAAAGTGCATACATCTTCTTCTAACGACCCATGGAGGAGCCTATGCAATGTCGTAGAACACAGCGGCATCTTCGATTCCGAAAAACGTCAGCCCCACTTACGATGCATGGAGAACACGCGTGTTAATCTTTGGGGGAGTCTGAGAAGACTCCTCCGCCGACGTGATCAAACGAATGTTTGGCTCAATGGCTGCACTGGCATTGGAAAGACATCCATTGCGTTCACTGTAGCTGAGGAGTTCAAAAGAGCTGGAAGACTTGCTGCCACTTTCTTCTTCTCGCACAAGCATGCACAAATTGCTGGCAAGATTATTCCTACCATCGCATATCAGCTCGCACTGACTTTCCCGCGCATTCGAGGCGATATCATACAAGCGATCGAGAAAGACGAATTTCTCTTATCGTCTGAAAAGTCCCGTGTTGACCAGATGCGGGAGCTGGTTATCAATCCACTACACACGTTGCGATTCTGTCAAGAGAGGCCTTATGTCATCATTATTGATGCTCTTGATGAATGCTTTTCTTGTCAAGAGGCGGCAAGACTGGCTAGGCTGTTCGTGGAGATGCTCTCGGGCACGAACTTGCCGACCATCCACCTGATATTTACGAGCCGCCCCGACGCTCATATCCGTGCGGCCATGCCACCTGGCGTCTGCCAAATCCCCCTCACTATATGTGATTCATTTATTGTACAAGACGTTCATTGCTTTCTGCGAGCATCACTTGACAACATACGGACAAGTCGTCCCGATGTTTTCGGGCGGCCTCCCAAACCTTGGCCGTCAGAGGCTGAATTCGAGACCTTGGCCTCTAGGACATGTGGTCTTCTTGTCTATGCTGCTATGGTTGTCAAATTTTTATCTCCCGTCGGTCAATGTCCCCAGCAGAGGCTAGACCTCTTACTTCGTCAGAAGTCAGCATTCTGCGTTGTCATCGACCGAGACATCAACCAGCTTTATCAACAGATTATTGCAACTTCGGAGAATCCAGCATTGTACTGCCGGATGTTAGCATCCATCCGTCTCATGCAACCGCTCCCTCTTAGAGACCTCCAAGAACTTTTCCATGCGGACAAAGAGAGCTTGGGTGTAATGCTGGAAGCATTTTCACCCGTGATCTCGAATCCACCCGATGGAGTTGGAAACGTCGAGAT
Source organism: Suillus plorans (assembly GCF_016647745.1). Classification (NCBI taxonomy): domain Eukaryota; kingdom Fungi; phylum Basidiomycota; class Agaricomycetes; order Boletales; family Suillaceae; genus Suillus; species Suillus plorans. Next base: position 63,433 of record NW_024537434.1, read on the forward strand.
TTATCATGCTTCGCTCCACGACTTTATAAAGGATCCCTTTTGCTCGGGAGAACTCTACGTGAGCAACGCTCGTGCTCACGAGTACCTTGCGTGTCGCTGCATTGACTTGCTCACACGAACGGAACCAGCATATGGAGCAGTGGCACGCAATGCGCACCGGTATGCACATTTTTGGTGGGGTACACATCTTTCTTCGGCCTATCCTAGCAGCGAACTTCGGCATCTGCTCGCTAGGTTTAAAAAGCAGGATTTGAAACGTTTGGTAGCAGTCGCAGAACAGGATCAATCACTTGGTCCTCTCATATTCAATTTGCGTGAAGCAAGAAACACTTGTTTTTCTTGGGTGACTGTTTTAAATATTGGTAGGAGGTGTTGACTAATCAAATTTTGATTTAGAAATGGATCAGAAGTTTGTCTGATATTGTCGTTGCGTGGCGTATTGTTAAAGCTTCAAGAAAAGTTTATAAAGAGGTGAAGAAATCAAACAGTGAGTGGACACGAGTATAGCGCTGCGTATGCTGACCTGACTTCTTTAGCTAACGTAACTAACACATAAGTAGCAGGGCAAATGGCAACTTAAATCGCCCTGCAATGCGAACTTAATATGATGTTCAAAGCGCAATCTTCGGTGTTGCAGGCAATCGTAACAATTGGAGGTTGGTCACGGCGCATCTGACTAGGGTTTTGTAGGTTAATTTTGTAGATAGGCGATGAAATCTCTTACCCACATGTATTGTCTGTATCAATGATGTCACTGCGCTGGAGCGTGTTGCTGTGTTTGCTTCCTGTGGGGATTCAGGTTGCATTGTGTGTCTAGTGCTAGGCAACGGCCAATGCTGTAAGACATGAATATTGTAATACAGCATGAGCACTTGGCTTTGGCAGGATGACGAAATTCCAGTCGACGACTGAGGAAAGAGTAAATTTATGGCAGACGCTCCAACTCAGAGGGACATTGATGTCGTCAAAGTCAGGGCCTGATCTTTTGAAACATTGACAAAGTGGAGTATTTGAGCCTGGGCCAACATTGGCTACTAAGAAATAAGGAACGGACTGCAATAGAAAAAAGTTCTATAGTTCGGCGCAAATGTTAAAAAATAGCCTGGAGTTTCGGTATTGGTAACATGAAATACAGGGAACATTGGGCGGGGATGACGACATCGACTTTAAGAATGCAGACACGGAGAACATCAGCCGAATCGAGATTAAATCTCGATTTGGCAGAAAGAGATGGACGCCGTGCTCAGCGCGCACTGCGCAAACACGTGTGGAGTCGCAGGTATTGCCATCGTTTTGGCAAGCTGTGGCGACGGGTCTGGGATCAGTTGCCATGCGTTTGGAATCAGACAGTGATTTGATGTGAGAACACGTACAGTGATATTGAGCGCTGAAGAAACTGCTATCGGGCTTTTGAAGCAAAGCGGTGTACATGTAACCATTATGGTGGGGACGAATACTACCCGAGAATATCCAAGTAACGGTACCTGCCAGTGAAAACATTGTTCGATGAGTATCCGTGTTACCATGAATAAGGATAGCGCTCATATCAAATACACGGAACGCATAGATCACCGGTGAAGGACACAGCTCGGTTGATAAAATTAAAGCCTGCCAGTGGTGCAACAATATTCAAGCAAGTGATGTTAGAGACGATGTGTAGGTTTGCGAGTGGTATAATCACTTACTACCAGATGATCACATAGGTGGTACACTGCTCTTTACACTGCGGAAAGTGGTGCGGGCTCGTATCGCCTTTGATGAAAAGAGTCCCAGTATGACGTTGCGGTGGAATCATGATGAAGGTTTGATCCGAATCGGCTTGATCTACGAAGATTTGATGTTTAAACTAGTCAGCGTCAGTTTTTTCGGCGCAGACTGATCACCGCTGCGACTTGGAAAGTTCCGCGGGAGCAAAAATGGTTATCCATTTCAAATGGAAAACATGAACAAATACTGTAATACCTGCCAAGAAAGGCTTAGCTTGAAGTCCCGGGGCCCGATTTGCTACTTGCATTCAGATACACTGAGCATGGTGCAACCACATTATTTCTGTATAACATCAAGAGTCGCTTGCTGTGTCGAATAAATAACCTTCTTTCATTCCTTCCTTCATTTTAGACGACTCACGACACAATTTCACAGTCCGAAAAGCTAATCGACCGTGACGGTGAGCGGCAACTGCCAACTGACAATGAGCACACCTCCTTCCAGCACTACATCAGGTGTCCCCGAAGTTCGTCTTAGCTCATCTACCTCATCGTCACCGCATCCCCCAACCCGATCCTTATCCGGTGCAGACGAGAATCAATCATTCTCCGCTCTCCCTCCAGAGCCTGTCCACAGTGTGTCATCCCCAGGAGATAGCACCGTCCATCTATCTCGTCACGATGACTGTGCCAGGAACTCGAATCAAATCACAATCAGGTCCAGTTTCTCCGCAGGTGGTGGAGGACATGGAAGTAAGAATATGAGTGCGCGCACGATTGCTAACATACCTCGTGACTCCATTCTTCTGTCACCGGCCAATACAAAATTTGATACATCCCCTACACCATCTGTCATACTTACTCATCATCACCATGATAACGGAAAGGCCTCATCGGCCCCGACGTCACCTATGGAGAGGGTGTCACCTCCGGCGTCTCTTGTGCCTGTGTCGTCAAGCGAACACTCAGACTTGTTTCGTTACTTGCGACGCCAGCATCATGAACCCCAAGGAGATACACCGCCGAATGGGGTACCGAGGAAATGGTGGTCACGTTCACCTTCGAAGGAGAGAGGAAGGTCTGTCTCGCCCTCAAGAGGGAGAAGTGTCCCCTTCCTTAGAGGTATATTCAGAGACCCGGTAGTTTTTTCGCCCGGGTCGGACTCCAATCTCTCGATGCCGAATGATTTTACAGAACGGGAAACTCCACTTTCTTCTTCGTTGCCCAACCATATGTCTCTTGCTCCTTTGTCCAATAACCTTCTCTCTTTATCCCGTGAGGATCTTCAAATCCGCGATCTCGATGAGAAGAACTCCAGCGATGAAGATGGAGGGAATGAGCATTCGCTTTTGCTATCCTCTCCCGAGGCTACTCCTGCCGCCCTTGTATCGCCCACTCTCCCCGTTACTGCACACATGTACCCGCAGACCCTCAAGTCACTAGGTATAGGAATTGAAGAGGGTCTGCGGAGGGATGACATCGAGAATAGCTATTGGCCGAAGCTATTCAGGATGTCTCCCAAGTCGTCTCCCAAGTCCCTTGGTGCCGATTTAGGGACAAGTGGGTCCGCAAACGAGACTAATCTGCAAGTTGAAGAGGGTCTTGTTGTCTCAATGGAGGCTTGGGACGGAAAGTCCCTAGATGTCCCTCCTTCGGTCATGTCCCTTGGTGCATCCTCACCTACGAAAGGTAAAGCACCTGGACTACCGAATCCGGCAGTGTCTTCGACATTACCTCGTATGTTCTCTTAATTTTCTGTGATACTGGTGTCTCTAACCCCGTCAGAAAAACGCTCTAATCCCGGGAAAGGTAAGGGGAAAGCCCAAGATGCACCCCACAAGGAGCCTTCCACCTCTACACCGCAAGCTCAAAGTAAACACTTGGAATCATGGTTTGACAAGTTCACACATCGTCAAAGTGCAAAAGATCAGGAGAAGGAGAACAAGGAGACTGATAGTTGGCTTCGAACGAGGGAGGTGAGTTCTATCTATTTTGTACCTTATAAGCACCCCGTCGTCTTTAATCCCGTCCTTGCTGGATGGAAACTTCAACCAAAGGATTCGGCGTTTCTCCTTTCTTTCGTTTAAGATCAAATTCGTACTCATGTGTATCATTCCAAACAGAATGTATCCTTAGCGTTGAATGCTGTCCTTTCTACTTCTGAGCTCGCACAACTGTCAGAAACAGGAAAGGCATTTGCGATGGAGGGTCATGCTGCTCGTACCACCGCTGAGCAGGACAATGGTAAAGATGTGAAGGCATCTTCCAGTACCAAGAAAGGTGCTGTGACCGAGACTTACCAGGGTACAGAGAGTAAGATTGGGACCAGCCAGAAGGCTTGGTTGACGGGTGAGTTCTCATCGCGTGAAGTTGGATTTCACTAATTCCATTCTCTTTATCAGTGAAATCCACAGCAACGTTTGTCTCACCTATGCTTCGAACCTCCCTCATGATTCTTGGTGATGTCGCCAAACTTACACCTATCCCTGGGCTCCATGAAGCTGCGAGGATTTTGCTGGCTGTATGGGAGGCCGTGGACGAAGTCGAGGTAAGTGTTTGATTTCATTTTGATTTCCATCATTCTTTTTCGGGAGTAGAGTTTGAATAGAACTTACGTGGTTTCAACAGACCAACCGCCTGCAATGTCTTCGCCTTACCGAACGCTGTGCGATGGCGATTTACTCTGTGCGCGCTGAGATCGCGGATGCTGAAAGGGACATGCAGTCTCAGCAAGGTCAAAATGGAGGTGTTGGTGTTGTGGGGCTGGCAGAGGAGATGGAAGGTCCAGTCAGGAAGCTGAACGAGTGCATTGAGATGGTAAGTTCTGCTGTGCTTTAATTTTGTCACGGATCGAGCAACCGTTTTGTTTGTCCTATGCTTGAGCGCTAACACTCATTCTCTAGGTATACAACTTCCTTCTAAAGCTCAATCGTCGTCCATTCCTCAAGCGGTTTTTGCGTAGCGACGAAATCCAGGAGGAAATTCAAGCATGTGACAAGGCGCTTGGGGATGCAATGCAGATGTTTAGCGTGAGTGTCATCTTTGCTTCCGTTTTCTGTTAAAGTCCATCTAACTTTGACTTGACATAGATTTCAATCCAAATAAGAATCCTCAAAGAATTCAAACGCTTCGCGAGGGATACGCGTCTTGATGCTGGGCACTATGCGCAGGGGCCTACGCCTCCACCTATATATGCATCTCCTCTGTCGCCGACCCTACCCATTTCCTTAGACCGCACCCCAACAGTAGGGACACCAGCACTTCCAGAATCGCACGACATTCTCCCAGCGGCATCTGGGCTGAGCAGGAGTCCTCCAGCACAGAATCCACCATTGTCCCCACTTCAATCCGTACAATCACAAACTAACGACACTGATCCACCCCCCGACGCGCCGATCTCCCCTCTTACAGAGCTTCAGGACCTTCATGTTGTCGAAAACGCCTCTGACAGAGAACAAGACCGTGCACTATTCCGCAGCACACTCCAACGTGCTATTAGTGCTCGAAGGGATGCTGAGGTGTTACAGGTACTAGAAGTTCGCCCTGGAGAGGTGCCTGAGGCACTCAAGGCGCTTCGGAGGGCTGAGGAAGCGCTGAGAGGGGAAAGAGAAGCTAATGAAAGAAAAGGAGGAGATGTAATCGACGAAGGCCTGGAGAGAGTGTTCATGGAGACTGGGATTGAGGCTATGACGAGGTTGAGTAGTGTTGCTGTACAGAAGGCAGAGGATCAAGATGTAGATGTTCCCTGGGATTTACCGCCTTGGACTATTACCCGGTACGTCTGGTTTCAGATCAGTTTTGGTGGAGTAGACTAAGTTAATGATATTTTTCCAAACAGCTACGAAGTCGACCGCCTCACCATGATTGGTAGCGGCTCCTTCTCCAAAGTCTACCTAGGTAGCTGGTCCGGGCGGCGTGTCGCCATCAAAGTCCTCTCCCTCCACACTCCTGCACCCCTCTTCAGAAAAGCGGTGGAGATATGGAGGAAACTGAAGCACGAGAACGTGTTGGGAATGTGGGGTGCGAGCAGCGCACAAGGCGAACGACCGTGGTTCATAGTGAGCGAGTATTGTAGCGGCGGGAGTTTGGTAGGGTGGTTGAGAGAGAGGAAGGGGAGGATCGGTGAAACAAGCGCTGGGGCTGCATTGACTCCTCCCAGTGCAGGTGCTAAGGGAGATGTGGATCTTCTCCGGTGCATGCACCACATTTCGAAGGGGATGGTGTACTTGCATGATCAGAATGTATTGCATGAAGACCTCAAGGTTAGTATTGATCGTTCCTTGGTCTTCAGGTCTGAGTTTGGAGTATGTAGGCTTCAAATGTGTTGGTGGATGATAACGGGCGGTGTGTCATCTCTGACTTTGGGCAGAGCGAGATGAAGTGGGAGGCGTCGAGGAAGCCCATTACGAGTGCGTTTACCTCGTCTCCCTTCTATCCTTCTTCCTTTGACTGAGGCTTCATGTAGACGGGATGTTGCGCTGGCAAGCACCAGAACTACTCAATGGACCCATGAAATTGTCGACAGCTACAGATGTATATGCGTTCTCCATCTGCTGCATCGAGATTCTCGGCATGGGCGACCTTCCGTACGGACATCGCGACGACACGCTTGTTGCATTCCTTGTCAATTGTGAGTCCCGACCTATACGATACACACTTATTAGTAACGCCTTCACAGACCAAAATAAGCGTGCCGAGATTCCCTCGACACCCATCACTTCACTTGTGGAACCTCTCATTCAAGAATGCTGGGTTCGCGACCCCGAGCAACGCCCTACGTTCACACACATTGCTGCGACGCTCAAGCGACTTCGTAAGCATCAAGGAGGGGTGGAGGAATCCCCTATCCCAGTGCAGGCTGAGCTACTTTTGAAAGCTTGGTCAGACCCGCCCCACCACTCGCCGAGCATGCATCCTCTAGAGCTACCAGAGACGTCTCCGTCTACTCTGCAGGAAGGTCAAGTCTTACTGGACGATAACTTGGATGCCAGTGTGGGAGACGAGTTTGGTACTGCGTCTGAGGGTACGGGAAGACTCGTTCCTGGTGACGCGGAGTTGGTGTCAACAACATCACGGGAATCACAGCCAAAACCCTTCTGTCCAATCGGACAGCCGCGCAGCAATCCATCGTATCATTGGGAACCCACCGTGGATTCTCATACGGGCAATATGGAGATGCCCGAGGGCAAGTATTCAGGGATTGCTATCTATACGCCGACTCGCAAATTATCTTTGGCAGAGACCGATTCGATGAGTAGTACCTCGTCGCATCTCACGTCAAGTCCAGAAGCTGAACACAGCGCGTTGGAGGAGGTTCGTCGTCGTCGTCGTCGTTCGCCCCATGTTGCCTTGGACAAACCATCTCTACCAATGGATGAGCAACTCGCAGAGAGGAGAAACGAGTTGCGGTTCAGGTCATTAGCACAGTTGAGCCATGACTTCCATCATTCTCGTATGTCTGTTTCTCTATGTTATAACTGTTCTTGGGTGTTCTGGCACTGATTGAACATGTGGTTTCGTTGGCAGTTACCTTACCTCTTTGGTCACCTTCTCATGTCGAGCTGGGCGCAGTGGGATATCTCTCTGCACCAAAAGGGGAGTTCATTACGCTCTTTAATGCCATGAAGCCCCATCAAACAGCGGGGAGCAAAGTCACGAATATACCTTCGCTGGGCGGGTACCTCGAGGGACCTATTCGTATTGGGAAGAAGTCTGATTCAATCCGTACGATGACGCAGAGAGGGCTTGAGCTCATTTCCGGGTTGTTGACCTTCCCGCTGATAGATCGTGATGGGTCATATTCGTGAGTGCACAGCAGGTATATTTTTGACCGGTTTGTTTTAACCACGCACGTTTAGGGAACGCATTTCGAGGCGCCACCCGTTCCCCCTTCGAGCGGGCCATAAGGCTGCATTTATCTATGCAGAGTCGACGATGTACCGATTCATAGAAGACCTCGCAGCACCGAAAGACTGGTTTAAGGCTAATGTCAATACCATTGTCAAGGAATATGCTCCCCATCATCCCATTCAGAAAGAAGACGTTATTTTGGGTGAGTATCCCTGCCCTTGCTATTCATAGTCGAGAGTATACCGACTTTCCCCGATAGTTTTCGGTACTTTGTCTGCACCGGAATATGCGCTCTTCGTGAGCCATTCTCATCCAAATGGCCAAGCCCATTTCAATGTCTTTTCGGATCGTCAGAGTGGTCGACCATGGGGCACCTTCACCACAGATACTGAGTACCCTTCCGATGAGGGTGGCCCCTCATACATTGAAGAGATACCCCGAAAGGCAGTGTTCGCGAGCAAAGTGTCGCAAGTGCGGCTAAATGCTGGATCCAATGACAAGGACTGGGACACGTTGGTGTTAGCCAGGCTCCGCTTCCCCACGGATGCAACTGAGCCTACTTCACTGTAAGGCTGAAACTCGACTTATACCTATCATTATTTATTAATCCTGTCCGGTTTTCGTCGACTGAGTATCACTTAATCCTCGTATTGTATCGCTATATCTTATGGACCGTTATGAGTCTTGTTTTACTACATGATTGGTTTCTCTCACCTGGATATTTAATTTACTGCTTCATGTATGTACGATACCCATCAACTGAACTTCTGGATCGTCCCCCGCCAGTGACTCGGCAGCTTATGATTTCGGGGTAACATATCCGAGTCGATGAGACAAGTTTGTGTGTTTGGTTATGCCTGTCACGCCAGACGCGGAAATATTCACGAACGTGCACTCTGCTTGCTGAGAGTCGCTATGCATAGACCTGAGGTCAGAGTCGCCTAATCCTCCGAAGGTGCCTCTTTTCGGACAATCATGATGTTCTGTGATAAAGTAACCAGTCCGAGCGAAGAATTGAAAGGATACGCAGCCTTCTTATCTTTGGCCATGCCGCGAGCTGCGCATTGTGTAGAGTCACTACTGTCCCTGTTCTATTCCTGCATTCTAAGACAGCTTTCCTCGTGTCTTGCCGATACCTTGGGAAGGAATCACTGATTATGGTTGAATGGTGAGCCTGTACGATGTATAATCGCGGCCTAGAGTGTTATTCTTGTTTGCATGGTACGAGAGACGAGCCAAAGTGCTTACAGTACGTAGTACGTCACGAAAATGAGTGACTGCAACATTATGTGCCAAGTAAGGAAATATCGGAACTAGTACTATGCTTCAAGTTGCATGTCACCGATTGCAACAGCCTCTGATTAGCGCTCAGCCGGCAACACTTGGTTGAACCAGAACATTCACATGCACACCCGAGGTGCACATGGTCACCATCTGGACTCTGGCAGCAGTAGCACAGGCTACCACCTACTACCACGGTATGTAATTTTTCTCGCCTATCTCAGGCTTTTGTTCAACTTTTGCCAAGTTGAAGTTCAATTGACGGTATGTACTATGTATGTCATTGTACAACACCGCAGAAACCGCCGCTTCGAATCGGACATCGCTCTGATAAAAAACGGATAGGCACTGTTGACATCGTTTCATGACAGCCGGCGGCTGAGTTGGATATCTTCCTACAAATATTTATAGCCTCGGCTGTGGGATGCAATTCTCAGGACAAGAGGCCAGGTTTACATGTTGGACTCCTGTGAGCGTGTCATGATTTCAAATCTCACTCACCAAACGCTTCTGTCTTTTTTCGACCAGCACTTTACAATGAAAACACTTTCAAAGTCTTTGATCGACCTCATAGTATGTCACGTTAGTTATCACGAGTCTATCTGTTTCATGAACGGTGCTCGTAGTACTACATCGTCACGGTATGTTCGATGGACGAGCCAAGGGACTCGTCAGCTCCCAGCAGTCAGGACAGCCTGACTCAGTAACTCCGGTTACGGGCCATTCCAGCTTATCGGCAATTTTAGACCTTGGTCGCAAACATATCATTAGCGAGTCATCCACACCACGATGGGCTAATTTGAGGACGCTGCGGCGTGCATGGCAGGAATTCTAACCCGGTACCTACTTGAAAGAAATGATTGCAGTGCCGTGGCGTGTATAAGGCTCCCATTGCTCAACGTTCAACGTTAACAACACCCACCAACTGGAGGCCATTCCTCCGTCACAATGTCCTTTGGCTCTGTGTTTGCTACAACTAGTAAGTGCCTCAATATGAAATTTCCCTCGGTGACTTCTACGAATAAGTGCGTCAACAGCACCAATTAGTGTTGGCCCGTACCACTACGTCCCTACAGAGTGGATATGTATCCTTGTGAGTTGTGGTGTTTGTGTTGTTTGCATCTATTTCACATTCTTCCCTAGTTCCTGGTATTGTACAGTATCTCAACCGGTATGAATTTCGACTGTTGACGATGCACGGTCATGGCTTAATATTTTTAGTCCTCCACTTGGGCCAGGCGGTCAAGTATAGACTGTGGTGGATGATCCCCACAGCGACCTTCGCGGGTATCCTGGAAATTCTAGGATGGAGTGCCAGGTTATGGTCGAGTCGGAACCCCAAGCTTTTGACGCCTTATGAGATGCAGTAAGTGTTCATCCAGCAGGAATCACTCGTATGCACACTTAAACATCTTCGCTGCAGGATCGTTGGCACTATAATAGCACCTACTCCGCTTGTCGCAGCCAACTTTATCATCCTTGGCAGGGTAATTACTCAAATTGGACCCCAGTACAGCCGTCTAACCCCAAGGTTATGTTAGTATTTTTCTGATGCTTCTAGCATTCGATTACTGATTTAGTGCAGATACCATCGTTTTTTGTTGCTTTGTTAGTGTCATACATTCAAGGGGTGTGAATCCTTCATATACCTCCTCTTCCTAGGACATTGTTTGCTTGATTGTACAAGCTGCGGGAGGCGCATCTGCTGCGCACGCCGCCAATACGAAGACAAGCGCTTCGATGGTATGCACATCATCCCATAATTTGTCTGACGTTCACATCATCGAGACAGGGCGCGAACATTATGCTAGGAGGAATCGTTGCTCAGCTTTGTGCGTGATGAGTGGTTCTGTATGCTTCTCTCACTGACATTCACGACCTTGGTTTTCCAGTTGCAATAGTGGTCTATGTCGCTTTGGCGGTTGAGACTCTCTTGCGTTTGCAATATAATCTACCCTTCCGCTACGTTGAACAGCGTCGCATATCGGAGAAAGGCCCACGTACTGTAAGTAAGAGCTTGCGACTTATGCTTTGTGGCATGGCGTTCTGTACCCTTTGCATCTTCATTCGGTTAGTATTCAGCAAATCTTTTTATCAGCAGTTATGATATGCTCAAATTCGTCCTTAGATCGGTGTACCGTACTGTGGAGCTCGCCGATGGATGGAATGGGCCAGTGATTTCGACGGAGCGCTACTTCGGTACGTTGTCACTATCTTCACCAGGAATACGCCGCTGACAATGCTGTAGACTGGCTCGATGGTGGCATGGTAACTCTCGCCATCTACACTCTCAATTTCTTTTACCCAGGTATCTTGGTGAAGAAGGATAATCCTATGACTCACGCTTCACAGCAATCTATCGACGAAGAAGCTAGTTCGACCAAGACCTAAAACATTGAGTGCTCTTGGATTTTACTACGAAGAGACGATGGACCGTCGTAGAGCAGTTGTCAGGACGTTCTTCTATACTACTTCCCCTCACGTATCTACTTAGTACCTTGTGCGATTGTCGAACATCTCTGGCATATCTTGGCATGTCATAATAACGCCTGTTTTCTGTTTCCTGCCAGCTGTCATACCGGCGACTCACATTCTCTCACTTGAGATTCCACTGTGCAGAAAGATTTAACGCTAGAAACTTGAAGGATCTAATATGACTAAGTAGTATGCTCGACTGGTCTAATTAATTTCCTGAAATCTAAGTACTCGAGCCGAGTCAGGCAGAAGACGACTCTGTAAACGAGTTGAGTACACAAGAACTTTAGTCAACATTCTAGTCGATGAAGAGATAACAAAGTATACGAAAATAAGATAGCTAGAGCGCAAGAACATGATATCAGAGTCATTTTCACAACAGATCGCATATCAACAGCTTGTATATGTGTACCAGGCGATAGGAACACGACGTGAAACTACACACCAATATGAACGAAAACCATCCTCTGCTCCAGCGGAACTTTCGTCTTCACAGCGTGCGTAGCACGGTTGAGTGCCCAGGCCGCCTTTGTACAGTCCATCACACCACCATCCTTCGAACCTCTGAACATATTCTCATAGAAGGCTTTGACGATGTGTTTTGCAACAGAGTCGTCGACCTGCCACAGCGTCCCAATGACGCTCTTGAACCCTGAAAACTGGAGACCAGCCGCGAGGTGAATCACTTCGTCGGGAGTCTCTTCATCCCCGACGGCGGTATGACATGCTGATAAGAACGCGAACTCGGCGTGAGGAATATCTCTTTCCATGATATCGAGCAGCGTCAGATTTTCGTCTCTCATGACGAAATGTGAATTGTAAGGCTGCTTTGGGTCCTGCTTGCCATGACAAGCTAGGTGCACCCAGGTGTTCTGCTCCAAAGCTTCGAGCGCACCTGCTCGTGTGGCTGCATCTCCAGAAATACTAGTGTGTTTGGCCGTCGCAGGGACGAGCTTATGGACAAGCTCGAGCTCGCTGTCAACAGTCAAGAGCGCCTTCCCTTTCCCTGCACCCGGTTGACCCTGTCCGATTGTCACGAAGGAAGGAATGATACGCTTCTTCATCATCTGTCTAGATCTGACCAGAGCCGAAAGTGTCGGGGTGTAAGAGCACATGTAGAGATCCTCCAGACACGGCTCCTTAGAGCCATCTGGGTTGGTTCGAAACGGGTGAGCTGCGTGGAGAGGAATGGAGGTGAAAGCTGCCGTTGGACAAAGCCAGATTCGAGAGTAGTATTTTAGTGTGAGGTCATGCCGGAGGACGTTGACGATGGGTAGCATGATCTCGTCCCATACTGTCCGCAAGAGGATTATTAGATCGTTTCGCGGCACTTTTGGGCCCAGGGCAGATGCGTGTCGTATTGCCCTGGCGAAGCGATCCTTGAGATTGGTCAGATCTGCGAGAGCGACAGACGGCAAGGGAACATGATGGGGGTCTCCTGACGTCGGGACGATGACGGCGCTACATGAGTATTGACTCGCAACGAGGATGATGACTGGGCCCTGGCGCGCTGCCGCTTGTAGGTCTGCATACAGAGGTGGGAGTAGGAACCGCGAAAACGCCGGAAGGTCACGTATTTCAGCGACTGCAGCTTCCCATTGCCTTGTAAGTCTCCTATATTCTGTTGCTGCCCGATCAGCAGCAGCTCTGTCGCTGATTGTCGCAGAACTCTGTGCGGCATTGGAAACGAGCTTGCTCAGCTCTAAATAACTGTGCGCTAGTGCCGGATTTGCTGACTCGAGGTCTTCAACTGGTGTCCTGAGTCGAGATGCCAGCGACCATTGCTGCCCACGACCCTGCTCTGCGAGTTCGACTGCGTGCCGTAGATTGCCATTGCGGATAGCGCACGATGCTGCATCTACGGGCAGCGATCTGACACCATTGAAGGCAGCAGCAGCTTCGCGTCGTGAAGTTGCCGAAGACCGTGTTGCCAAATGAGCATCCAGAAGCTCAAAAAATGTCGAGTAGGCTTCCAGCGCGGATCCATGACCATGCTGCTCCGCTGCAACGGTCCAATTAAATGCATCAATGATGCGTTCTGGGAACCCTTGAGTAGAATGTCTTGATGCGAGTCTGAAGTTCTCCATTGCAAGCGACAAATCAGCAGGGTCATGGAAAATCTGGTAACGAGACAGATAGGCCTCCTGCAGCCACCCGTAGCTGAAAAACCTGCCCGGGTGTAGTGAAGACAGAGCTGCCAATGATTCTTGACAAATGGTAATGGCCTCCTCGACATCTTCGGTCTTCTGAGTTTGCGTAAAACGAGAGCAGAGCGCCGAGCTCAAATTTAAAAGAGTCTTATGGCGCTCTGGATTGTCAAGCCGCTTTAACCGAAGGGAATCGCGATACTGATCAATAGCTTCGTTGAGATCCTCGCTAACTTGCGATTTGTCATATCTGTTTTGGAGCGCGAGTGCAAGGTTGTTAAGGGTGGTGTCACGACGTGGATGCCCAGGCGGGCACAACGTCAGGGCCTCGTGATAAAGACTGATGGCTCGTGTAATATCATCAATGTCACCGCGTTCGTTGAAACGGTCGACGAGGGCACCCCCTAGGTTGTCCAGTGAGCAATCACGAGATTCGTGCCCAATAGGGCACATGTGCAGTGCTGCTTCATACAAAGAGATGGCTTCGTCGAGATCACTAGTATTGCCTTGGTGCTTAAAGCGGGACATGAGTGAATGAGCCAAGTTGTTCAGGTAGGTATCACGGTCAGCATGTCCCTCAGGACACAGAGACACGGCTTCACGACAAAGCTGTATGCTCGTGTCAAGATCATCGATGCTGCCGTGCTGATCAAACCGTGCTTTAACTGCTCCTGCAAGCTCGTCGAGGGTTCTGGGACGAAGTGGATGGCCCACAGGACAGAGCTCGAGCACGACTCTTCGAAGGTGGATGGCTTCATCGGATGCGTCTGTTGGAAGATCGCTACATTCGTCGATTACATAATCAACACCATTTTTTCCTGCTGTGATGCTACGGAGGTACGTGCCCTCTGTACATAGAGGCAGTAGCTCATGATAGAGTTGGGCGGCTTCGTGGACGTCACGAGCAGTACGTGTCCTGGAGTGGCGCCAAGTCAGCGCTTCAGTGAGGTTATATAGTGATAAGGGATGATCGGGATGGTGCTGCGGACGCAATGCAAGGGCGTCGCGGAAGAGGGAAGTGGTAGTATCAATGTCTTCGACATCGTTTCGGATGTAGCCTTTGAGGAGAACCCAAGCGAGGTTGGTGAGAGCCGTTGCGCGGTCTGGATGGCCGACCGGACATTGGTTCAGAACCAATTGAAAATGCTTTACAGCATCATTCAAGTCAGAGACCCTCCTACTTCTCACGTATTTCGCAAGTCGTGCGTAGCCCACATCTGTCTCTCGAGCAATTTCGCAGTCTACGAGGGACTGCAGTCGCAATTCCGTCAGAAAAAGCTGACAGGACGGAGTTCGGGGTCGCTCACATCGAACAGTGCGCAGTTTTCATCGTCGCAAGCATGTACAATGGTAACCTTCAGTGTGATGGAAGGTTGGACACCGTGCACGGCTGGGAAGGATAGATCTACGAGATGTCAGTATATATGCATGAATGAGAAGCGAGTCACTCGCCGAATGGCTCATCTCCATGATCGAGTACCTCATCCCACGGCATTTGAAGTTCCCCGATGACCTCTCCACCGCCTAGCATTCGATCAAGCTCATAGGACGCCCTGATCTCCACTGACAATGCAGGTGAGGAATGTGATGGTCTATAAACCAAAGATCAGTTCCCGCATCACATCAGAAAGTTTCCATCGACTTCACAGAGTTATAGTATCCGCCCACGCTACAGATTTATCGGATGATAAGACACCGATGGCCGATTTCCAGCGTCTCCTCAAGTCGACATCGACGGACACGTAAATACCGGCAGGAATGCGCCAGGAGGGGACTCGAAGATCCTTTCCACTGATCACTGTAGATCGAGTGTGAGGATGATGAAACAGATACGAAGTTAATAATGGAGGGACTCGCCTTCAAGTCTGATATATCGTTCTTCTAGGCTACTGCGTGTGATTGTGGGATGAAACAAACAACGAACGACACGCAGCATCAGAAATTGAGATAGGTTCAAAATGAGCAGTAGGAGAAGGCAGAGGGTGGGTGGAATGAGTCGGACTGTAGATGGAGTTCGGCTGAGAGAGAGATGAGGTTGAGGGTTCAGGCCACGCTGCACGTGTATTTCCATGTGGTCGAGGGCTGGAGTCGGCACGATAGACGCTGATATGATTGCACTAAGCGCTGGGAATCGAGATCACTGACCAGGATTAGCTGAAGAATCGATGTCATGATCAATCCTCAGCGAAAGTGGCCTCCCAAAGTTGAAGGGGACATGCAAATCTTACGGTTATTGCTGCTCCTGGACCAGTATCGCACCGCTCAGTTAGCACACGAAGGAGAAAATGCAGAATGGAGTGTATTTCATAGGGCAACGGTAAATGCAAACGATGTTTACACCGCTGAAAATAGTGCACAGAAAAGCCGAAAGATTCTATACGACTCGTCCGATTGAGGTGACGGTGCCACAGGGAGAGGATGATTTTGCCTGCACCGAGAAAAGAATATCGGCTTCGAAAGCGAGAATGCAACCAACTGTATACTCGTTCAGTGGAGGACAAACGAAGTATTGAAGAAGCTACAATTGCTACCGGATTCACCCACCACCGAGAGATATCAAACGGAACCCTGCAGGAGAGGAATATCCACTGTAGATGGCACTGCATGAACAGGCTAGCAGTCCACCATATAGGAAAGCCATGGAGGTAATGGAGACATATTTTGGCCGAGGGCATGGTCATTGGCGCTGGTGTGGCTTGAGTCGCTTGACTGAAAAATGGCAAGGGTTACCAGGACAGGATCGTTGCGGTAAACATGTAAATGTCTCGAGAGTGTGCACTTCAATGAGGGAGAGGGGTTGTGCTTGAGGTAAGGATGATGGCATGTGGTGCAGAGTGATTGTTGAGTCAATTGTGAAAGAAAGAGGGTAAAGAGGGAATCACCAAATATGGGGTGCATCTCGTGGAACGGCCCGTCGATTCCAATCGCGCAAATGAGACAGGTGGTGCGGACGGCTATAGCGTAAATCCTTGTACACTACGTTCTCCTCGGACTGCATGAAGTACATTTGGAAAAAGGTTGGGCGAGAGAAGAGATGTCGATGAATGATGATCTGAATATGAGCATATTCAGACTCCATATAGAAAAATAGATGTGTAGATACCTGTTCGCACAATGACCTTGAATGTAGAGACCGGGCCCATAGACCGCGTCACGTTCAGTGGTTCACATGCATTCATAGGTGGCCAACATACCTCAAGTTCTTGAACGTGCGAAATGCGAGACATGCCAGATCACCTTTTCTCCTGTTCCCACGGCGTTTTAGACCTAGTTTCTGTATATCACTGCATGAAACTTTTCAAGGCAGCAAAGCCAGTGTACGACCTTCCTGAACTGCCATCTAATGATGGACCATGCTTCTAATTTGGTATTGATTGGTCGAGTGTCCATCGCAGAAGGTCTTGACCGCTTGAAGTATGACTGCAAGGCGAGCCTGAGAGTCGGCTTCACAGGCCCAGCTCCTAAGTACTATCTAAGTACTCAAGCAGAAGACGGGACTGCAAATGAGTCAATTCCACAAGAACTTGGTGAAAATTGCAGTCGACAAACATACGACAGAGCATGCGAAAACGAGATAGCTGGAGCGCAAAAATATATCAGGCCAAGTCATTTGTACAATAGCATGAATGTTGATCGCGAATCAACACCGTGTAAATATTATGTACCGCACGATAGCAATACGACGTAGAACTACACACCAATATGAACAAAAACCATCCTCTGCTCCAGCGGAACTTTCGTCTTCACGGCGTGCGTGGCACGGTTCAGTGCCCAGGCCGCCTTCGTACAATTCAAGACACCTCCATCCTTCAAATCTTCGAACATATACTCATAGAAAGCTTTGACGACGTGTTTTGCGACAGAGTCGTCGACCTGCCACAACGTCCCAATCACACTCTTGAACCCCGAAAACTGGAGACCAGCCGCGAGGTGAATCACTTCGTCGGGTGTCTCCTCATCTCCGACGGCGGTATGACACGCTGATAAGAACGCGAACTCAGCCTGCGGAATGTCTCTTTCCATGATATCGAGCAGCGTCAGATCCTCGTCTCTCATGACGAAGTGTGAATTGTAAGGCTGCTTTGGGTCCTGCTTGCCATGACAAGCTAGGTGCACCCAGGTGTTCTCTTGCAAAGCTGCGAGCGCACCTGCTCGAGTGGCTGCGTCGCCAGAAATAGTAGTACGTTTCGTCGTCGCAGGGACGAGCTTATGTACAAGCTCGAGCTCACTGTCGACAGCCAAGAGCGCCTTGCCTTTCCCTGCACCTGGTTGACCCTGACCGATTGTCACGAAGGATGGAGTGACACGCTTCTTCATCATCTGTCTAGACCTAACCAAAGCCGAAAGTGTGGGCGTGTAAGAGCAGATATAGAGATCCTCCAGGCATGGCTCCCTAGAGCCATCTGGGTTGGTTCGAAACGGGTGAGCTGCGTGGAGAGGAATAGATGTGAAGGCTGCAGTTGGACACAGCCAGATTCGACAGTATTTTAGTTTCAGATCATGCCGGAGGACGTTGACGATGGGTAGCATGATCTCGTCCCATACTGTCCGCAAGAGGACTATTAGATCATTTCGCGGCACTTTTGGGCCCAAGGCAGATGCGTGTCGTATTGCCCTGGCGAAGCGGTCCTTGAGATTGGTGAGATCTGCGAGAGTGACAGATGGCAAGGGAACATGATGCGGGTCTCCTGACGTGGGAACGATGATGGCGCTGCATGAGTATTGGCTCGCAATGAGGATGATGACCGGGCCCTGGCGCGCTGCCGCTTGCAGGTCTGCGTACAGAGGTGGGAGCAGGAACCGCGAGAACTCCCGGAGATCACGTATCTCAGCTACGGCAGCTTCCCATTGCCTTGTAAGTCTCCTGTACTCTATTACTGCCCGATCAGCAGCAGCTCTGTCGCTGATGGTTGCAGAACTCTGGGCTGCATTAGAAAGGAGTTTACTCAGCTCCAAATAATTGTGCGCCAGTGCCGGATTTGCTGACTGGATGTCTTCAACTGGAGTCCTGAGTCGAGATGCCAGCGACCATTGCTGCCCACGACCCTGTTCTGCGAGTTCGACTGCGTGTCGTAGATTGTCATTGCGGATAGCGCACGATGCTGCATCTACAGGCAGCGATCTGATATCATTGAAGGCAGTAGCAGCTTCGCGTCGTGAAATTGTCGATGATCGCGTTGCCAAATGACCGTCAAGAAGGTCGAAACACGTGCTGTAGGCCTCCAGTGCGGACGTATGACTGTGCGTCTCTGCAGCGGCGACCCATCTCCGGGCTATTCTGATACGGTATGGAAAGCCCTGAGTAGGGTGCCTTGATGCCAGTCTGAAGTTCTCCACTGCAAGAGACAAATCAGCAGGGTCGTGTAGAATCCGATAACGAGACAAATAGGCTTCCTGTAGCCACATGTAGCTGAAGTACCTGTCCGGGTGCAGTGAAGATAGAGCCGCCAATGATTCTTGGCAAAGAGCAATGGCCTCCTCAATATCTTCATTCTCCCGAGTTTGCATGAAACGAGAGCAGAGCGCCGAGCTCAAATTGTAAAGAGCTCTATGGCGCTCTGGATGGTCAAGCCGCTTTAACAGAAACGAATCGCGATACAAATCAATGGCCTCGTTAAGATCGTCGCTGACTTGCGATTTTGCATATCTAGTTTGGAGCGCGGAAGCAAGGTTGTTAAGCGTGGTGTCACGACTTGGATGCCCAGGTGGGCGCAACGTCAGGGCCTCCCGATAAAGGCTGATAGCTCGGGTCATGTCTTCGATGTTGCCGCGTTTGTTGAAACGATGGACAAGGGCGCCCCCTAGGTTGTCCAGTGGGAAATCACGATACTTGTGCCCAACAGGACACAGGTGCAGTGCTTCTTCATACAAAGAGATGGCCTCATCGAGGTCGTTAGGATTGCCTTGGTGCATGAAGCAGAACATGAGTGAAAGAGCCAAGTTATGCAGGCGGACATTGCGGTCAGTATGTCCCTCGGGGCACAGAGACACGGCTTCACGACAAAGCTGTATGCTCGTGTCAAGATCATCAATGCTGCCGTGCTGATCAAACCGTGCTTTAACTGCTCCTGCAAGCTGGTTGAGGGTTCTGGAATGAAGTCGATGGCCCAGAGGACAGAGCTCGAGGACGACTCTTCGAAGGTGGATGCCTTCATCAGATCCGTCTGGTGGAAGATTGTTGCATCCGCCGATCACACAATCAACACCATATTTCCCTGCCGCGATGCTACGAAGGTACGTGCCCTCTGGACAGAGAGGCAGTAGCTCGTGATAGAGTTGGGCGGCTTCGCAGATGTCGACATCAGTACTTTTGCTGGAGTGGCGCCAAGTGAGTGCTTCTGTGAGATTATATAGGGATAAGGGATGATCGGGATGGTGCTGCGGACGCAATGCAAGGGCGTCGCGGAAGAGGGAAGTGGTAATATCAATGTCTTGAACATCATTTTGGATGTAGCCTTGAAGGCAGGCCCACGCGAGGTTGGTGAGAGCTGTTGCGCGGTCTGGATGGTCGACCGGACACTGGTCCAGAACCAACTGAAAATGCTCCATAGCATCGTTCAAGTGAGAGACTGTCTTGCTCGTCGCGTATGCAGCAAATCGTGCGTGGCCCACATCTGTATCTCGAGCAATCTCGCAGTCTACGAGAGACTACAGTTGGTGTTCCGTCAGCAAAGCTAATAGGACGGAGTCTGGGGTCGCTCACATTAAACAGTCCGCCGTTTTGATTGTCCCAAGCATATACAACAGCAACCTTCAGTGTGATGGAAGGTTGGACACCGCGCACGGCTAGGAAGGATAGATCTACGAGATCTTAACATATGTGCATGAATGAGAAGCGAATCACTCACCGAAAGGCTCATCTCCATGATTGAGTAGCTCATCCCACGACATTTCCAGTTCCCCGATGACCTCTCCACTGCCTAGCATTCGACCAAGCTCATATGACGCCCTGATCTCCACTGACAATGCAGGCGAGGCATTTGATGATCTATAAACCGACGATCAGTTCTCGCATCACGTCAGAAGATCTCCATGGACGTTACAGAGTTACAGTATCCACCCACGCTACAGATTCATCGGATGATAGGACACTGATGGCCGATTTCCAGCGTTTCCTCGAGTCGACATTGATCGATATGTAGATGCCAGCGGGAATGCGCTCGGACGGGACTCGAATATTCTTTCCGTTGATGACTGTAGATAGAGTGTGAGGATGATGAAACCGATACAAATATAATATGAGGGACTCGCCTTCAAGTCTGATATATCGGCTTTCTGAGCTACCAGGCATGATATTGCGACGGAGTAAAATGATGAGGATCGAGGATGGGTAGAGTGGTGGACGGAATGAATGGGAAGGGAAGTTGGGGGTAAGGATATGGGGACTGCTGATAGAGTTCGGCTAAGTGGGAGATTGACGCTCAGGGTCAGGTCACGCTGCACGTGTATTTCCAAATTGTCAGTGGATGATCGGCACGATAAACGCTGGTATGATTGCACAAGCGCCGGGAATGGAGATTACCAGGATTAGCAGAAGAATCCGTTAGAGTAGAGAATGTCATGAGCAGTTTGCGGCGAAAGCATCTTACTACTCAGTTAGCACGCAAAGGAAAAATGTAGAACCGAATATATTTTGTAAGGTACTGACTGACAAAGGCAAACAATGTTTATACCGCTGAAGACGGCGGGCAAAGCAAAGTCGAACGATTCCATACCACTCGCCCGATCGAGCTGACAGTGGAATGGAGTGAGGGGAGGGGGAGGATGATCTTGCCTGCATCGAGGAATGAGAAAAGAATATGACCTTCAAAAACGAGGATGCAACGAACCATATAATTATATGATGCTCGTTCGGTGAATGAGCAAAATGTTGTGACTGCTGTTGGAATCACCCATAGCCGGGAGTTATACCTTGCAGAAAAGGAATATCCACTATATGTGGCACCGTATGAACCAGCTAACAGGTCCATCGTACTGCAGGGAAGTCTTGAAGGTGATAGAAACAAAATTTGGCCGAGAATATGAGCAACAGATACCGAAATATCTCAAGTTCTCTCGGTACACTTTCTTTCCGTTCCCACGGCATCGTCTTACGTCACAGTTTGCCGCTATTTTCAACAATTAATCATTTTCAATCCTCGAGTATCGACTTGGCTGTAGCCTACCTCCCCAATAGCCTGACAATCATTATAGCAGGTCCCGTCGTCATTAACTTTTAAATTTACAAATATGTTCGACAAATCTCATCCTGCACACTGAAACGCATGCATGAATTGCTACGTTGAAATTTCGAATGGCACACCATGATTATCTGATACTCTGGCATTGGCACTGGCTGTGGCTGTTTCTGTTCCGAGTTGTAATATCAGTCTGAGAAGTAGGTGTTCCTTCAAGGGATTAATTGCTGGAATCTCAGAGACCAATTATTGGATATCAGTCTGCCCATTCCAATAGCATAGAGATGCCGCTGACCTGTCAACCGTCGGAGGGGTCGTGGATTGGTTGGTGCTCTCATCTCACCAGTGTACTTGTCTCCTCCAAAGCTCAGCGCTCAGGCTCAATCTGGGACAATGTGCGCATCGAGGGCACTGATAGTCCAAACTGATACCCCCTCTCGCTCAGTACCTCCAGCCACGCCCTCCCACTCGCTGTATTCACTCTCTCCCGCACTGAGTCGCCATCTGCTCTTGCTCACTCTTGGTGTCCAGCTATTTTCGCCCGCTCTCGGTATCCGGCTATTCACTATGGGTCTGCAGATACTCACCCACCGGGTCTGTCAGTGCTGGTCTGATGCTGCTAGTGTTCAATTATTTATCTAGTGCAGGTACCATCGTTTTTTGTTGTTGATCCTACATATCACCCTTCCTCCTTGGGTATCATTTGCTTGATTGTACAAGCCCGCTGTGCATGCTGCCAACACGAAGACAAGCGCTTCGATGGTATGTACTCCATCCCGTCGTTTTCATCTGTCATTCACATAATCGAGACAGGGCGCGAACATTATGCTAGGAGGAACTGTTATACGTGATGATTGATCCTGTATGTTTCTCTCATTCAAATTCACAACCTTCGCTTTACAGTTGCAGTAGTGGTCTATGTCGCTTTGGTGATTGACTCTTGCGTTTGAAATATAATGTACCCTTTCGCTATGTTGAGCAGCCTCGCATATCGGAGAAAGCCCGATGCCAACGTGCTGTGAGTCAGAACTTTCAACTCATGCTTTGTGGCATGGCGTTCTGCACCCTTTGCATCTTCATTTGGTCAGTGTTCAACGTACTCTGTTATCAGCCGTTACCATGTACTCAAGTCCGTCCTTACATCGGGGCACCGTACTGTGGAGCTCGCCAATGGATGGGCTGGGCTAGTAATTACGACAGAGAGTTGCTTTGGTGCGTTGTCACTATCTTCGCTAGGAATACGCTGACAATGCTCTGTATTGGGTAGACTATCTCAATGGTGCCATAGTTACTCTCGATACTTACGCTCTCAGTCTCTTTCACCTGGGTGTCTTGGTGAAGAAGGAAAATGACTCACGCTCTACAGCAAGCCATTGATGAAACTAATGCGATCTAGATTGAAAATTTTGATCACTCTTGGATTTTCCTACGAAGAGACGAAGGACCATCACATTTACTAGTAGAGCAGCTGTTAGGACCTTCCTCTACACTGCTTCCACTCAAGTATCTACTTACCAGCGTGTGCGATTGTCAGACATCTCTGGCACATCTTAGCATGTTATAATAACGCCTGTTTTCTGTTTGCTATTTCCTAACTCCCATTCTCTCACTTAAGAATTGAATTGATTGTCCCTGGGAAGAGCATCTCACCTGCGTCGGAGCTCCCTCTGAATGATAGTTCCCTATGAGCAGACCCAAACCTGCTCATAACTTGGCACATAAATTAGCATTGATTGAAATTAATCGAGCTTCCGTGATGCAAAACTCAACACTTAAAACGTAAAGAATCTAGTAGGCCTGACTGGCCCAAATCCCACTATCTAAATACTCAAGCCTGTCAAAGCCCACTCCAGAGCTATCAGAAGACAAGGCTGCAAACGAGTCGAGTATACAAGAATTTCGGTGAACAGACTCTAGTCGACAGCAATATAACAGAGCATGCGAAAACGAGATAGGCTATAGCTATAGTGCAAGAATTTTTTACAACAGTAAGAAAGAGGATCGCAGATAAACAACTTGTGAACATGTACGAGACGACAGCAATACGATAATATAGATCTACACACCAATATGAACGAAAACCATCCTCTGCTCCAGCGGAACTGTCGTCTTCACGGCGTGCGTAGCACGGTTCAGTGCCCAGGCCGCCTTCGTACAGTCCATCGCACCTCCATCCTTCAAATCTGGGAACATCTTCTCATAGAAGGCTTTAACGATGTGTTGTGCGACAGAGTCGTCGACCTGCCACAGTGTCCCAATGACGCTCTTGAACCCCAAAAACTGGAGACCAGCTGCGAGGTGAATCACTTCGTCGGGAGTCTTCTCATCGCCCACGGCAGTATGACACGCTGATAAGAACGCGAACTCAGCGTGCGGAATATCTCTCTCCATGATATCGAGCAGCGTCAGATCCTCGTCTTTCATGACGAAGTGTGAATTGTAAGGCTGCTTTGGGTCCTGCTTGCCATGACAAGCTAGGTGCACCCAGGTGTTCTGCTGCAAAGCTTCGAGCGCACCTGCTCGTGTGGCTGCGTCTCCAGAAATAGTAGTGTGTTTGGCCGTCGCAGGGACGAGCTTATGGACAAGCTCGAGCTCGCTGTCGACGGCCAAGAGCGCCTTGCCTTTTCCTGCACCCGGTTGACCTTGTCCGATTGTCGCGAAGGATGGAGTGACGCGCCTCTTCATCATCTGTCTGGATCTGACCAGAGCCGAAAGTGTGGGCGTATAAGAGCAGATGTAGAGATCCTCCAGGCATGGCTCCCTAGAGCCATCTGGGTTCGTTCGAAATGGGTGAGCTGCGTGGAGAGGAATAGATGTGAAGGCTGCAGTTGGACACAGCCAGATTCGACAGTATTTTAGTTTCAGATCATGTCGCAGGACGTTGACGACGGGTAGCATGATCTCGTCCCAAACTGTCCGTAAGAGGACTATTAGATCGTTTCGCGGCAATTTGGGGCCAAGGGTAGATGCGTGTCGTATTGCCCTGGCGAAGCGGTCCTTGAGATTGGTCAGATCTGTGAGAGTGACAGATGGCAAGGGAACGTGATGGGGGTCTCCTAACGTCGGGACGATGATGGCGCTGCGTGAGTATTCACTGGCAATGAGGATGATGACCGGGCCCTGGCGCGCTGCCGCTTGTATGTCTGGATACAGAGGTGGGAGCAGGAACCGCGAAAACGCCGAAAGATCACGTATTTCAGCAACCGCAGCTTCCCATTGCCTTGTAAGCCTCCTGTACTCCATTGCTGCCCGATCAGCAGCAGCTCTGTCGCCGATTGTCGCAGAACTCTGTGCGGCATCGGAAACGAGCTTGCTCAGCTCCAAATAATTGCGCGCCAGTGCCGGATTTGCTGACTCGATATCTTCAACTGGATTCCTGAGTCGAGATGCCAGGGTCCACTGCTGGCCGCGACCTTGCTCTGCGAGTTCAACTGCGTGTCGTAGATTGTCACGACGTATGGCGCACGACGCTGCATCTACAGGAAGTGATTGTGCACCACGAACAGCAGTTGCAGCTTCACGCCGTGAGATGATCGATGATCGTGTCATCACATGGCTGTCGAAAAGCTCAAAGCACACTTGGTATGCTTCTAGATCAGATTCATGTTGATAGACTGTTGCTTGGCGAGCCCAGTGAATAGCTTCCACGATGCGTGCCGGAAATCCTTGAGTAGGGTGCCTTGACGCCAGTCTGAAGTTCTCCACTGCAAGATACAAATCAACAGGGTCGTGTAGAATCCGGTAACGAGACAAATAGGCCTTCTGCAGCCACCTGTAGCTGAAGCACCTGTCCGGGTGCAGTGAAGACAGAGCCGCCAATGATTCTTGGCAAAGAGCAATGGCCTCCTCAACATCTTCATTCTTCTGAGCTTGCGTGAAACGAGAGCAGAGCGCCGAGCTCAAACTGTAAAGAGTTCTATGGCGCTCTGGATCGTCAAGCCGCTGTAACAGAAGGGAATCGCGAAAACAATCAATGGCCTCGTTAAGATCCTCGCTGACTTGCGATTTGTCATATCTGTGTGTAAGCGCGTGGGCAAGGTTGTGAAGCGTGATGGTACGACCAGGATGCCCGGGTGGGCGCAACGTCAGGGCCTCGCGATAGAGGCTGATGGCTCTGGTGATGTCTCCGATGTCGCTGCGTTTGTTGAAACGGTCGACAAGGGCGCCCCCTAAGTTGTCCAATGAACATTCACGAGATTCGTGCCCAACAGGGCGCAGGTGCAGCGCTGCTTCATGCAAAGTGATGGCCTCATCGAGATCATTAGTATTGTCTTGGTGCTTGAAGCGGGACACGAGTGAAAAGGCCAAGTTGTTCAGGTAGACATCACGGTCAGCATGTCCCTCGGGACACAGAGACATGGCTTCACGACCAAGCTGTATGCTCGTGTCAAGATCATCAATGCTGCCATGCTGATCAAACCGTGCTTTGACTGCTCCTGCAAGCTCGTCGAGGGTTCTGGGACGAAGTCGATGGCCCGGAGGACAGAGCTCGAGCACGACTCTTCGAAGGTGGATGCCTTCATCGGATGCATCTGTTGGAAGATTGTTGCATCCGACGATCACATAATCAACACCATTTTCCCCTGCCGCGATGCTACGAAGGTACGTGCCCTCTTGACAGAGAGGCAGTAGCTCATGATAGAGTTGGGCGGCTTCGCAGATGTCTGCAGCAGTATGTTTCCTGGAGTAGCGCCAATTCAGCGCTTTGGTGAGATTATATAGGGATAAGGGATGATCGGGATGGTGCTGCGGATGCAATGCAAGGGCGTCGCGGAAGAGAGAAATGGTAGCATCAATGTCTTGAACATCATTTTGGATGTAGTCTTGAAGGCGAACCCACGCGAGGTTGGTGAGAGCTGTTGCACGGTCTGGATGGCCGACCGGACACTGGTTCAGAGCCAACTGAAAATGCTCTACAGCACCGTTCAAGCAAGAGACCCTCTTGTATCTCACGTATCTGGCAAGTCGTATGTGGCCAGCATCTGTGTCTCGAGCAATTTCACAGTCTACGAGAGACTATAGTTGGCGTTCCATCAGCAAAGCTAACAGGACAGAGTCCGGGGTTGCTCACGTCAAACAGTGCGCCGTTTTGATCGTCCAAAGCATGCACGACCGCAACCTTCAGTGTGATGAAAGGTTGTATACCACACACGGCTGGGAAAGATAGATCTACGAGATGTCAGTGTATGTGCATGAATGAGAAGCGAATGACTGACCAAATGGGTGATCTCCATGATCGAGTAGCTCATCCCACGACATTTGAAGTTCCCCCATGAACTCTCCACTGCCTAGCATTCGACCAAGCTCATAGGAAGCCCTGATCTCCACTGACAACGCAGGTGAGGAATGTGATGATGGTCTATAATCCAAGGATCAGTTCTCGCATCACATCAGAAATTATCCATGGAACTCACAGAGTTATAGTATTCCCCCACGCTATAGATCCATCAGATGATAGGACACTGATGGCTGATTTCCAGCGTCTCTTCGAGTCGACATTGATGGACACGTAAATGCCAGCGGGAATGCGCTCGGACGGGACTTGAAGATTCTTTCCGCTGATGACTGTAGATAGAGCTTGAGGATCATGACCCTGATACGAAGGTAATGTGGAGGAACTCACCTTCAAGTCTGATATATCGGCGTTTTGAGCGACGAGGCATGATGTTGCGATGGAGCAGATTGATGAGGGTTCGAAGACGGGCCGAGTGGCGTGGAAGGAATCAGCGAGAAGGAAGGACGGGGGTAAGGATATGGGGACTGCAGATAGAGTTCTGCCCAGTGGGAGATTGAGGCCTAGGGTTCAGGTCACGCTGCACGTGTATTTTCATATTGTCAGTGGATGTTCGGCACGATAGACGCTGGTATGATTGCACAAGCGCTGGGAATGGAGAAACACCGACCAAGATTAGCAGAAGAATCTGTGCTAAAGTAGAGAATATCATGAACAGTTAGCGAAAGTGGCCTGCCAACGTTGAAAGGGACGTGCGAGTCTCAGGGTGATTGCTGCTCCTGGACTCGTATCGTACTACTCAGTTAGCACGCAAAGGCAAAATGTAGAATTGAGTATATTTTGTGAGGTAATGACAAAGGCAAAAAATGTCTATATCTCTGAAACGGCGCGCAAAGAAAAGACGGATGATTACATACGACTGGTCCAATTGAGCTGACAGTGCCATGGGGGAAGGATTATCTTGCCTGCAGCGAGGAATGAGAAAGAACAAGGCGAGAATGCAACCAATTATATTCTCGTTCGGTTGACAGTGATTGATGATTGATGCGGACGAACGAAATATTGAGGAAGCTGTGACCGCTACCGGATTCACTCACCGCCAAGAGATAAGAAACAGAACCCTGCGGAAGAGGAATATCCGTTATAGGTGGCACTGCATGGATAAGCTGGCAGGTCCAAGTGTAGGAAAGCCTTGAAGGTGACGGGACCATACTTTGACCAAGGACATGGTCATTGATATTAGTGCGGCTTGAGGCTGCAGAATGGCAGAGGTTACAGGAGCGGACCATTGTGGTAAACACCTGAATGTGGAGCTTCGACTTGAGGCAAGGGTGGTGTCAATTGAACAAAGTGCGGAGTGACTGTCGAGTCAATGGTGAAAGAAACAGGGTGAAGAGGGAATCACCAGATATGAGGCGTATCTCGTAGGAGATGGACGTGGACTGTAATGATGTGAATAAGGGAGGTGGTGCGGACAGCTACTTTACCAAGCGTAAATCACGTCCTCCTTGAACTGCATCAAGTACGAAGAGATGAATGATGATCTATATTCGGACTCCGTAGAGAGAACCGTAAGATAGACGTGCAGAGGGTGTCGAGACCGTGGTCCATCCGTGCCCGGCATATCACACATGCGGCATCCCGTTCTCACGGTGCTTCTTAGCGCCTGTCTTCAGGTATACTATATATGAAATTGTCACATTTGATTTCGACTTCCTAATCATACAGTGCACACTGGTTATAGAGTCTCAACTGGGCCGCTACCTTCCAACTAGCCCGACAATATGGCTGCTCCAGTTGTTCCTAGTAACTTTCAGATTTACAAGTACGTCTGACAATTTCAATCTTGCACACTGAATGGCTACAGCTCATACGTCGAAGATCCCAAATAGCAAATCAAATTCAGCATATGTCTCTGTTCCGAGTTTGATTTTTGGTCTGAGATGTGGACGTTCCCTTAATTAAGGGAATCGCTGGATATCAGAGACCAATGGATATCGGTCCGCCCATTCCGACTCATGGCAAGGAGCCACCGCCTACCCGTCGAAGACGTCGTAGGTTGCTCTGAGTTTGGAATGCTCTCATCTTACCAGCGTATTTGTCTCCTCCGAAGCTTGGGCTCAATCTCGGACAAAGTGCGTATCGAGAGTGTTTTGTTACTGACAGGAAAAACTGACACATTGTAATATTTAGTTATAGTTTTATTGGCGTACCTCGCAGCTGTGCTCGTCTGCATCATCTAATCCGAACAGAGCTACCAGGTGAGTCGGTCAATCCGTTCACGCACGAGAGGAACTTATTTGGGTCACTTAGGATTTCTCGCTCTCGCAGTTTCCGGTCGTCTTTTTTGCAACTAAAAACTCAAGTCTGTCCTTATTGTTAGGACCAGGGAATGGCTACGAGAAACCCAATTTCATGCATAGGATGACGGGAAGAACCATGTTCCTCGGCGGATGCATCCATGGGTCCCTGTATATTCGCAATCATCTGCAGTATGGACTTGCAATTCCTGGTCCGCCGAAAGAGACTTCGGGAGTGGCGTCGTTGGCCCTCCTCTGCATCATCGTCCTCACATCTTTGAGGCCAGTCAAGACACTGTTTTACGAGTGTTTCTTCGTCGTCCAGTAAGGTTTGTTGCCTCGCATCGCATCACAACTAACCTTTTCTGAAGCGTTTTGACATATGTGGCATTCTTTGTTATCATATGCTACCAGACGTCGTACGCATCGCCGTGGATATTCCCTCCCCTTGCATTTTACGGCGCAGATGTTTTATTGCGCCTATTCCGCTATCGAATCAAGGATGCTATCCTCACTAGGCAGGACATTCACATGACTTTGGTATAGTATTCTAACGTTGTTCGATGCACTGTTGACTTCATCTATCATAGATCCGCGTTCATAATTGCGACGATGGCTGGCTCGCAGGCCAGCATGTCAGATTGCGTGTTTTCTTCTTGGACAAAGTTTTTAAATCCCATCCATTCACTATCCTCTCGGCACCACCATCTCATTCTTGCCTCTCCTCACCTGGGTTCCTTCTCGCGGCACGAAGCGATGGAGACTGGACGCTGGCATTGAATAACCACACCCGACAGCAACAAGAACGTTTACACATCAATGAGAAGTCTGAGGGCGACTCTGTTGCTTTCGTTCAAGTCATGCTGGATGGTCCTTATGGAGGGTCAGGCGTCGATCTGGGTCTGCACGAAAGCGTGTTTCTTGTAGCCGGCGGGTCTGGGGTCACACTCACTCTTGGCCTGCTGGACGACATCATCGGCAGGTGTGTCAAACTAGGCCGCAGTCAGGAGGAACGGATTGAAGAGACTACTGACTTCGACGGGTGCAAATGTTGAGTTGGATGGGCCCTGCTTCTAACTTGGTAGTGGTTGGTCGAGTGTACTCAAGCAGAAGATAAGTCTGCAAACGAGTCGAGTAGTACATAGAAACTTTGGTGAACACTCTAGTCGACAAAAATACAACAGAAGCATATGAAAATGAGGTAGCTAGAACGCAAAAAATATATCAGGCCTAATCAATTATACAACAGGATGAAAGGATCGCAAATCAACAACATGTGAATACGTGCCAGACGACAGCAATACGATGTAGAACTACACACCAATATGAACGAAAACCATCCTCTGCTCCAGCGGCACTTTCATTTTCACGGCATGCGTAGCACGGTTCAGTGCCCAGGCCGCCTTTGTACAGTCCATCACACCTCCATCCTTCAAATCTTTGAACATATTCTCGTAGAAGGCTTTGACGACATGTTGTGCAACAGAGTCGTCGACCTGCCACAGCGTGCCAATGACACTCTTGAACCCTGAAAACTGAAGACCAGCTGCGAGGTGAATCACTTCGTCGGGAGTCTCCTCATCCACGACGGCGGTATGACATGCTGATAAGAACGCGAACTCGGCGTGCGGAATATCTCTCTCCATGATATCAAGCAGCGTCAGATCTTCGTCTCCCATGATGAAATGCGAATTGTAAGGCTGCTTAGGGTCCTGCTTTCCATGACAAGCTAGGTGCACCCAGGTGTTCTGCTGCAAAGCTTCGAGCGCACCTGCTCGTGTGGCTGCGTCGCCAGAAATAGTAGTGTATTTGGCCGTCGCAGGGACGAGCTTATGAACGAGCTCGAGCTCGCTGTCGACGGCCAAGAGCGCCTTGCCTTTCCCTGCACCCGGTTGACCTTGTCCGATTGTCGCGAAGGATGGAGTGACGCGCTTCTTCATCATCTGTCTGGATCTGACTAGAGCCGAAAGTGTTGGCGTGTAAGAGCAGATGTAGAGATCCTCCAGGCATTGCTCCCTAGAGCCATCTAGGTTCGTTCGAAATGGGTGAGCTGCGTGGAGAGGAATAGATGTGAAGGCTGCAGTTGGACACAGCCAGATCCGACAGTATTGTAGTTTCAGATCATGCCTGAGGACGTTGATGATGGGTAGCATGATCTCGTCCCATACTGTGCGCAAGAGGACTATTAGATCGTTTCGCGGCACTTTGGGGCCCAGGGTAGATGCATGTCGTATTGCCCTGGCGAAGCGGTCCTTGAGATTGGTCAGATCTGCGAGAGTGACAGATGGCAAGGGAACATGATGCGGGTCTCCTGACGTTGGGACGATGATGGCGCTGCATGAGTATTGACTCGCAATGAAGATGATGACCGGGCCCTGGCGCGCTGCCGCTTGTATGTCTGTATACAGAGGTGGGAGCAGGAACCGCGAAAACGCAGAAAGATCACGTATTTCAGCAACCGCAGCTTCCCATTGCCTTGTAAGCCTCCTGTACTCCATTTCTGCCAGATCAGCAGCAGCTCTGTCGGTGATGGTTGCAGAACTCTGGGCCGCACTGGAAACGAGCTTGCTCAGCTCCAAATAATTGTGCGCCAATGTCGGATTTGTTGACTCGAGGTCTTCAACTGGAGTCCTGAGTCGAGATGCCAGTGACCACTGCTGGCCACGACCCTGCTCTGCGAGTTCGACTGCGTGTCGTAGATTGTCATTGCGGATAGCGCACGATGCTGCATCTACAGGCAGCGATCTGATATCATCGAAGGCAGCAGCAGCTTCGCGTCGTGAAACTGTCGATGATCGCGTTGCCAAATGACCGTCAAGAAGCTCAAAAAATGTCGAGTAGGCTTCCAGCGCGGATCCATGACCATGCTGCTCAGCTGCAACTGTCCAATTTAATGCCATAATGATGCGTTTTGGGAACCCTTGAGTAGAATGTCTTGATGCGAGTCTGAAGTTCTCCACTGCAAGAGACAAATCAGCAGGGTCGTGTAAAATCCGGTAACGAGACAAATAGGCCTCCTGCAGCCACATGTAGCTGAAGTACCTGTCCGGGTGCAGTGAAGACAGAGCCGCCGATGATTCTTGGCAAAGGGTAATGGCCTCCTCGACATCTTCATTCTTCTGAGCTTGCGTGAAACGAGAGCAGAGCACCGAGCTCAAATTGAAAAGAGTAACATGACGCAATGGATGGTCAAGCCCTTTTAACACAAGGGATTCACGATACAAATCAATGGCCTCGTTAAGATCCTCGCTGGCTTGCGATTTGTCGTATCTCTTTGTGAGCGCGTGGGCAAGGTTGTGAAGCGTGATGGTACGACCAGGATGCCCAGGTGGGCACAACGTCAGGGCCTCGTGATAAAGGCTGATAGCTCTGGTGATGTCTCCGATGTCGCTGCGTTTGTTGAAACGGTAGACGAGGGCGCCCCCTAAGTTGTCCAATGAACATTCACGAGATTTGTGCCCAACAAGGCACAGGTGCAGCGCTTCTTCATGCAAAGGGATGGCCTCATCGAGATCATTAGTATTGCCTTGGTGCTCGAAGCGGGACAAGAGTGAAAAGGCCAAGTTGTTCAGGTAGGCATCACGGTGAGCATGTCCCTCGGGACACAGAGACACGGCTTCACGACCAAGCTGTATGCTCGTGTCAAGATCATAGATGCTACCGTGCTGATTAAAGCGTGCTTCCACTGCTCGTGCAAGCTCGTTGAGGGTTCTCGGACGAAGTGGATGGCCCAGAGGACAGAGCTCGAGCACAACTCTTCGAAGGTGGATGCCTTCATTGGATGCGTCTGTTGGAAGTGTGTTGCATTCGCCGATCACATAATCAACACCATTTTCCCCTGCCGCAATGCTACGAAGGTATGTGCCCTCTGGACAGAGAGGCAGTAGCTCATGATAGAGTTGGGCGGCTTCGCAGATGTCTGCAGCAGTACTTTTCTTGGAGTGGCGCCAACTCAGCGCCACAGCGAGATTATATAGGGATAAGGGATGATCAGGATGGTGCTGCGGACGCAGTGCAAGTGCGTCGCGGAAGAGGGAGGTGGTAGTATCAATGTCTTGAAGATCATTTTGGATGTAGCCTTCAAGGCAGGCCCACGCGAGGTTGGTGAGAGCCGTTGCGCGGTCTGGATGGCCGACCGGACACTGCTTCAGAACCAACTGAAAATGCTCCATAGCATTATTCAAGTGAGAGACATTTTTGCTTTTGATATATGAGGCAAATTGTGCGTGGCCCGCATCAGCGTCTCGAACAATCTTGCGGTCTACGAGGGCCTATAGTTGGCGTTCCATCAGCAAAGCTAACAGGACAGAGTCCGGGATCGCTCACATCAAATAGCGCGCCGTTTTGATTTTCCCAAGCATGTAGAACAGCAACCTTCAGTGTGATGGAAGGCTGGACACCGCACACGGCTGGGAACGATAGATCTACGAGATATTAATATATGTGCATGGATGAGAAGCGAATCACTCACCAAATGGGTGATCTCCATGATCGAGTAGCTCATCCCACGACATTTCAAGTTCCCCGATGACCTCTCCACCGCCTAGCATTCGACCAAGCTCATAGGAAGCCCTGATCTCCACTGACAACGCAGGTGAGGAACGTGATGATGGTCTATAATCTAAGGATCAGTTCTCGCATCACATCAGAAAGTCTCCGTGGACCTCACAGAGTTACAGGATCCCCCCACACTACAGATCCATCAGATGATAGGATACTGATGGCCGATTTCCAGCGTCTCCTCGAGTCGACATTGATGGACACGTAAATACCAGCGGCAATGCGCCCGGACGGGACTTGAAGATTCTTTCCGCTGATGACTGTAGATAGAGCTTGAGGATCATGACACTGATACGAAGGTAATGCGGAGGAACTCACCTTCAAGTCTGATATATCGGCGTTTTGAGGGACCAGGCATGATGTTGCGATGGAGCAAATTGATGAGATTCGAAGACGGGCTGAGTGGCGTGGAAGGAATCAGTGAGAAGGGAGGACGGGGGTAAGGATATGGGGACTGTGGATAGAGGTTCAGCTGAAAGGGAGATTGAGCGCTAGAGTTCAAGTCAAGCTGCACGTGTATTTCCATATTGTCAGTGGATGATCGGCACGATAGACGCTGGTATGATTGCACAAGCGCTGGGAATGGAGATCACCGACCAGGATTAGCCGAAGAATCTGTGCTAAAGTAGAGAATGGCATGAACAGTTTGCGGCGAAAGTGGTCTGCCAACGTTGAAAGGGACATGCGAGTCTCAGGGTGATTGCTGCTCCTGGACTTGTATCGTACTACTCAGTTAGCACGCAAAGGCAAAATGTAGAATTGACTACATTTGTGAGGTAATGACAGAGGCAAGAAATGTCTATATCGCTGAAAACGACGCGCAAAGAAAAGACGAATGATAACATACGACTGGTCCGATTGAACTGACAGTGCCATTGGGGAAGGATGATCTTGCCTGCAGCGAGGAATAAGAAAGAATAAGGGGAGAATACAACCAATTGTATTCTCGTTCGGCAAAGGATGATTGACGAACAAAGTATTGAGGAAGCTGTGACCGCTACCGGATTCACTCACCATCGAGAGATAAGACACTAAACCCTGCGGAAAAGGAATATCCATTATAGGCGGCACTGCATGGATAGGCTGGCAGGTCGATAGTGTAGGGAAGCCTCGAAGGTGACGGGACCATACTTTGGCCAAGGACATGGTTATTGACATTGGTGCGGCTTGAGGCTGCAAGACGGCAGAGGTTACAGGAGCGGACCATTGCGGTAAGCACCTGAATGTGGAGCTTCGACAAGAGGGAGGGGTTGTATTCGAGGTAAGGGTAATGTCAATGGAACAAAGTGCAGAGTGACTGTCGAGTCAATAGTGAAAGAAACAGCGTGAAGAGGGAATCACCAGAGGTGTATCTCGTAGGAGATGGACGTGGACTCTAATTATGTGAATGATGGAGGTGGTGCGGACCGCTACTCTACTGAGCGTAAATCCGTAAGATAGACGTGCAGAAGCACAATGAACTTGGGTGTCGAGACCGTGGCAACGTGCCGACATGCGGCATCCCGTTCTCACGCCCTTCTTGCATAGAGAATTTCAGACCTGGCTTATGGCAATCATTCTATAGCATAGCATCACTAGACCATTACAGTCTCCAGGTATGTATAATTTGTAGCATTCGGGTACCTGATCAATCCGCTTTGAGAACTTCCAATGTACTTGAGTTAGGTCACAAAGTAAACTGCTCCGTATGTAGAGCAATCCCGCCCACATCCATACCCATTATCAAACCCAATCCTGCAACTGCATTCTGCGCATCTCTCGTCAAGCTCTCTGGGCCGCTAGCACAGACCGCGACTCCCCCACCCAAGCCCATTAATTTCTGGCTTTCATCACATTGCATGTCGATCGAATCTTCCTTTTCACATGATGACGGAAAACTGATGAAGTCCCTGAGAAGATTATGGACAGCTGGACGCGAAAGTGCGACGACGGAGTTGGGGATATGAAGTACCGCTTCTGGATCGCAAGCCTGAGAGCACGTTATGAAAATAGAAATGTGCAGGTCGATGGTACTATTCGACGCTGCCGTGGCAATATCTATCAGCATCGGTGCAAACCATTCTATCTGACCTGTGCAAATAGATCAGAACGATGTAACGCCCGTAGTCAAAAATCAAATACCAAAAGATCTGATGCACCAAGTGAACTCGATTCCCCTCGTTCGTTCCCCCTGACTGCGGCCTAGTTTGACACACCTGCCGACAATGTCGTCCAGCAGACCAAGAGTGAATGTAACGCCAGACCCGCCGGCTATAAGAAACACGCTTTCGTACAGACCCAGATCGACGCTCGACCCTCCATAAGGACCATCCAGCATGACTTGAACGAAAGCACCCGAGTCGCCCTCTGACCTATTCTCTATTCGTAAGCGTTCTTGTTCCCCCCGGGTATAGCTATTCAGCGCCCGCGTCCAGTCTCCATCATTTCGTGCAGCGAGAAAGAATCCAGGTGAGGAGAGGCAAGAATGGGAAGGTGGTGCCGAGAGAATAGTGAGGGGATGTGATTCAAAAACTCTGTTGGAGAAGAGAACGCGCAGTCTGACATGCTGGCCAGCGAGCCAACCATCGTCGCAATTATGAACGCGGATCTATCAAAGATGAAATCAACAGTTTATCAAATAACGCTCAAACATCTGTTGTACCATAGTCATACGAGTATCCTGCGCAGTAAGTGTGGCGGCCTTGATTCGATAGCGAAATAGGCGCAGTAAAATATCTGCGCCATAAAATGCAAGGGGAGGGAATATCCACGGCGATGCATACGACGTATGGTAGCATATAGCGACAAAGAATGCCACGTATGTCAATATGCTGCAAGAAATATTAGATGTGGTATGACGCGAAGCAACGAAATTTACTGTATGATGAAGAAGCACTCATAAAATAGTCTCCTGACTGGCCTCAGCGACGTAAGGACGATGATACAGAGTAGAGCCAGCGAAGCCACTCCCGAAGTCTCTTTCTGTGGACCAAGAATTGCAAGTCCATACTGTAGGCGATTGCGGATCCACAGGAACCCATGAATGCATGCGGCAAGAAACATAGCTCTTCCCGCCATCCTATGCATAAAGTTCAGTTTCTCGTAGCCATTCCCTGGTCCTAACAATAAGGACAGAATTGAGTTTTTTGTTGCAAACAAAAAGACGACCGGAAACTGTGCGAGAGCGAGAAATCCTACGTGGCCCAAATAAGTTCCTCTCGTGCGTCAACGGATTGACTGACTTACCAGCTCTGTTCGGATTAGAAATAAGAGGTGCATCCTTTATGATGCAGACGAGTACAGCTGTGAGGTACGCCGATAAAACTATAACTGAATAAGTTGCAAAGTATCAGTTTTCCTATCAGTAACAAACGCCCTCAATGCGCACTTTGTCCAACATTAAGCCCTAGCTTCGGAGGAGACCAGTACGTCGGTGAGATGAGAGCATTCCAAGCTCCAACCAATCTGCGACCTTTTCGACGGGTAGTAGGCGGTGGCTCCTTGCCATCGGAATGGGCAGACTGATATCCACCGGTCTCTGAGATTCCAGCGATTCCCTTGAGGGAACGCCCATGTCTCAGACCAAGAATAACACTTGGAATAGAAACGGCCACAGCCAGTGCGACGCCAGAGCACCAGATTATGGTGAATTTGATTTGCCATTTAGGATCTTCGACGTATGAGCTGTCAATTCATGCATGCGTTTTCAGTATGCGGAATGAGATTTTTCGAATATACTTGTAAATTTGGAAGCTGCTTGGAACGACCGGGGCAGCCATGTTGTTCAAGTTGAGGCCTAGGAGGTAGCAATCACTTTCCGGTGCCGGGTGCGCAGCAGTAACCCAGGATGAAGTGCCTGGTACTGATTAGTAAGTCAAGATAACATTTTCGCTCCTCATCAAGATAATGAACACGTACTACGGGCTGCGAGGTTTGACGATCACAGTCATGTCAGCAAGTCCATAGGTATATTCACATCGAGGTTATCGATATTATCAATATAAGGTGCCTTGAATGTTACACAAAATACTTCAGACTTAGCGTGAGATTTGGGGCCAGTGGGGGGTCCATAATGACAAGACTCTGGAACTCCTGCCTGACAGTCGACTACCCTATATCTCATGCTGTGTTCTACCACCGATCGTCACGCCTGCTCGTGCCCTCACGCCTACCCATGGTAAGTAGTGCTATGTTTGTGTTGTTAGAAAGCATATCCAAGTTATCCGCATCATACACTGTATCCTAGCTTGGCATGCCTGACGATAACCAAGAGG
Source organism: Suillus plorans (assembly GCF_016647745.1). Taxonomy (NCBI): domain Eukaryota; kingdom Fungi; phylum Basidiomycota; class Agaricomycetes; order Boletales; family Suillaceae; genus Suillus; species Suillus plorans. The sequence continues at coordinate 101,415 of NW_024537434.1, forward strand.
AAGTCAATACTTTGCCATTCTAAACTTACAAAAACGAACGTGCATAGATTTAATGCACATGTGTGACACTGCCAAACCTTCCAAAGAGTGTTTCTCCCACACCGAACCCCACCACAAGGGAGAATATGAAACCTAGTTGGAACGTCCTGTTCACGCCCAGCACATCAACAACTCGACGATCAGAAAGAGCGATGCAACTTACATAACTGTCAACATGAAGAGGTAATCCAGCAGCGTCTGCGCTGCAAACATGACCCCACGTGAGATATCATACGCAGGAATAAAGGGTGGAGTGAAGCGCTTTATGAATCCAATGGGAGATGACCGAGTTGGTAGAATATTGAGTTTGTCCGACGCAATGATAATCGCCCTGCTCATGCGTAAGAACTATACTATGAAAAATAAGGAGAACGTACTGTTGACTCCAGTGGAATTCCATCACTCCTCGACAAGCCGCTATCCAGCGCTCGATCACCGCCAACATAAACAGTGCGATACATGTGCCGACCATGGCTCCCGAGCTCTCAGGAACCCAGCCAAGGAACCAAACTGTATACAGGTCTGTTAGAAGAGCTCATTGTTGAGAAGATATGACCCACGAGTGTCTCCTGGCGTAAAGTGCAGATACGAGAGCATGTTCCCTACGGCAAGAGTCATGCCATCATCCATGGACATGACCATGCCATTGTCTGCGAGACAGATTTGACTCAAACACAAGAGACAGAGCGCCGATAATTGCCAGTTCATCTTAGGCGTTCGCAAGGATGGTGTTCCGACAGCGTAATTGACTGTCCGTGGGAACTACCTTCCCCTAGCGGAATGACGCCAGGTTGAAGGGGGATAGAGTTGATTCTCTGAACTGCCAGTGGGCGGTAGATAGAGGATGGAATATCCCAGATCGTCGTCAAAGTGTGGCAAAAAACAGAGTGTCAAGACGTAGAAAAATTGAGAACTACACTCTCGCTCATCGATATCGGTCTGCGTCTTGACAATCCGCACATCATCTGGAGTCTGTTTCACCGTGCAATTCTGGTTGCAACCACGATGGCCAATTCGCTCCAAAGTATATCGTATATCTTGCAGTTGAGGCCCTGTAACACTCTGCGCTAGCTTCGAGCTGCAAGAAGTCGAAGAAGATGTGGGAATTGAAAGAGTGAGGCATTTTGGCGCATCGTGGGAATTTTGGGGTTCTAACGCCACAGGGGCTCCGGATGATATATTACCTCCGAGATCCGTTATACTAAAACGGGTCGGAACAAATGACGTCATAGTCCTTCCGTTCCCCACTGATCCGCAATTATATTGGCATCAACATCGTATATAATGAAACCTGGCAAGCTGGTTATTACTGCTCACTCGAAATCTTCATTGCACACTCTTGCAACAAGCCTTTATCGATATCTTCTACGAATCTCACCTCCTTGCAAGACAACAATGAATCAAGTCCACAACATCACCATACAATTTATGGATGTCCCTGCCGAATTACTGTTGCATATTCTTGGTCACCTAGACGTATACGATCTAGTCCGAGCACGCAAAGTACGTCTCTTTCAAAATGCCCAAATCGCTACTAATGCAGAATCTCCAGGTATGCAGTGATATTCGACAACTCATTGACTCTTCCTCGGAGCTTCAATACTTGATCGATGTTCGATACTTCAATGCGATTCCACCCTCGTTGCCTGGCTGCGACATCGCCGTTGCAACACGTCGCCAATTGCTTCAAAAAAGCGAAACTGCGTGGCAGAGAGCCGAATACTCTCAAAGAAATTCCACTACGATGTCTTACTCTCCCGACAACTACCGTTGGTCGTGTGGCATTCTTGGAATCCCAGCGAAATCTCTCGAACAACTCAAGTTCGTCCAGCCCTCGCTGTCAGATGGCGACACCCACACCATCGACTTGCGACAACGCATTTGCAAAATTGACAGCACAGCATTCGAGGGTTATAGTTTTTCGCCCACACAGGATCTTGTGGTTATCCTTTCCAGAGCAACTCGTGGGTGAGTGTCTTCTTGCATATGACGATGGGCTATATTGACAGCAACAGAGAGAGTCATGCATATGACGTCACTTTCAGATCATTGTCTGAGGACAAACCCCATCCTGATGCCGCATCCCCCCTCGTGAAAGCACTGCACAATCAAATCCATCCACAACTCTTTGACTCCCCCTACACGCAAACTATGATCTTCGGAGACTATTATGGCTTGTTCTGCAAATATGCTCACAAAGTAGATGGTGAACTGGTCGATTTCTTGCAAATTTGGAACTGGAAGTCCAAGGAAGCTTCTCAGGTGGGTCAAAGTCTCCTGTTTTGCTACGACTTACGACCAAGTTCGACTTGCAGTGCCTCCAAATCTTTGACGTCGATTACGGAACGACGAATTTCAGTTTTCTAACGAACGGTAGATTCCTCGTCGCCAGCGCGACGGAACTAATGCTGTTCTCCCTCGAGACTATCGATTCGGTCAATGCCATCCGGCTCGTTGCCAAATTCTCCTTCCCTGCATTGAGGGACCCCTTCATCTTTCACTACATCACCTTCAGTCCTATTCCATTCCACGCCAGCACTCATAATCAACTCATCGCTATCAACATGTGCATGTCGGCGCCTACGACCACCAAATCGCCATATTTCACCTTCTATATCGAGCGCGACACCCTCTTGGAGCTCGAATCTACCTACATCAGCCGTTATGGAGAAGCAAGCCAGGATTCTCCCAGTCTGCCTTGGTCCGCCTGGGGCTCAAAGCACACCCGGTTCTTCGAGAATGCCAACAGCTCCTGCACACACCGCATTTTCGGATTCCGTAGTGCGGATTTGATTGGCGACCTTGTCTCTCGTGATGGGGTGCTACAGTCACGACCATTGCGCATCCGCGACTTTAACCCTCATAGGGTGACGGACTTCAAGGCTGGGAACATCACTACATCGCATCAACGACTTGTCGAAGGCGAATCACCAAATTCGACCCTTTTCTTGGATCCACTAGGGCCTGGTCTCCCATATATCGAGACGATTTCTCAGGAAAAGTTCCTTGCGAATGATATGACCGTGGAAGCAAACAGGATAACGTTGTTATCCCTCAAAGTGAGTCATCATCGGATACCGATTGTGGACATGGCACTTATTCAAACGCAGGGAAGCAGTATGTATAATGTTTCACAGAGCATCGAAATGCTTGATTTCGAGTAATCATTTATTACACCGAAACTGTTCAAGATACTTCAGCATTTTAATATATCTGATTGATTTATACTCAATGGACTCTGTGAGATGCGCATCGTGTTGCTATCGCATCAACATTATCTCATCATCCTGGTCCTCATAGACTGTTTCAATATTGACAGTTTGACCTGACAAGAACGTGCTTTACTAATCGTCGAGTACGTGTTTTTGGTCACTCCAACTGGAACTTATACGCAAGAGTCACAGCCTTGGACTTGGCCAGATGAGTGTACCCAAGGGGAGTCAAGGACGGTGGTGGCTTGTGGCATGTTTGTCATCTGGTACCGTCGCGGCCGTAATAGACTTCTTATACTTGGTCCCGTTGGTTATCTCATAACACTTTTTGAAGATGGGAGCATCACATATGATATCCCAGGGTCACAGAACGTTAGTCTCTAAGTGCTGTAGTATGATTGGGACTGTGAGAAATCACCATATGAATAAGAGTCCGTACATACGACACTCGTACTCTATACCAATCGCTTGGAGTCTTCTGAGTCGCTACTCGGGCTCTTGCTTTCGATGACCTCTTTGGTATCCTTTTGAATCACATCAACAACACTCTGCGCCTCCTTCTTCACTTCCTGTGCCCATCCCATAGCTTTTAGGTTAAGCCCCGTCCCTTGTTCAATGCTCTCCACAATACTCTTCACACCTTTATTAACCGAGTCTCGTCCAACAGCAGCACCTTCTTTCGCGCGCTCCCAGGCTATGCCGCTGTGTGCAATAGAGGTTCTTCTAATTTCTCCAAAGCGAGGAACATACCGATCTTCGAGCTCCCTGCCATACGCACCGACCCGAGAAGCGGTACCCGGAAGGAAATATGCGAATGCGCTGATTAAGGCTGTAGGAGGGAGAAAGATACGCGTAGGGAGTCCGCGCGAGCGAGTGAGGACCGATGTCGTTAGGGCAGAAATTCCGGTATAGAGCAGTCCGGGATTTAAGGGCTCTGTAGGATCACGGAAGGATTTTATGCGAGCTGTTCGCGGTTCAATGGTCAACGAGGGCGTAGTAGTCGGCAAGATGATATGACTCACTCTCCACCCTCTCTTCAACAGAGATCCACCGGTCTATGATACCTTGCGCTTTGGAGTGGACGCCGGTATAATAACCCGTGATCTCCCGCCGCACCATTCCGATCTGCTTCTCTAATGCTGACGGGGTGTCGAGTAGAATGAGTTCGGGTATGGGTGTAGGGTATATGGAGAGCTATATGATGTTACTAACTCAGGGAATGACGTGCTGTAGGAGAAGTAGATACCTTCGTCTGGCCAGAGCTCGAGGTCCAAGATCCCGAACCTTCAGCTGCATTTGCAACTACGCCTGCCTCTGCAGCCATTGCAGTAATTTCCTAGAGAGTACATTGAATGTGAGTGTGTTCGACGTCTCGTTTAGAAACAAACCCTTTACGTTTGGTCGGGAAACAGTATATGTCAAATACCGAGTGGATGTTCACGCGAACGGCAGTGGCGAAAGGTAAGGGGGCGTGGGAAACACATTTCGTGCAGAGTCGAAATACTGCTCGACCCATCACGAGTTGCAGGTAAGCATGGGTTATATTTCTCAAGGATTTATACGCTGATCATCATCTATAGGAAATAAATGAAGTCAAAAACAGGCTGTCAAACGTCAACTGAGGCGTCTCCTTCACACCTTTGTTTGAGACTCGCCTGAAATTACGGACTCAAATGCCACTCCCATGAGTCTCAGTCCTATTTACCTCTCCGTTCATGCAACGGTGAGTGACAAACCCGCCTTCACCACTCCATTTACTTCACCATCCCTACCTAGGTCCTAGGTCCCGATCTAGTGCGTTCCCATAGATAGTCTGTGTGGCCTTGCATCTTTTTCCAGGCTTCCTCCTACACTGAAATCTCGAGACCGTTCTGTCACCACCCCCGGGAAGTTTACGGTCGTCTCATCCAACGTTGTACAAGTCACGGTTTCTTCGGAGAATACTATGCATAATTCGTGCCCACCGAAACCAGCTCATGCGGAGAACCGCGTCAAACACGAGAACATATACTATGCAATTGCCCTATTTTTACCCGCCAATGTATTCATTTGCGCGAAGTATCTCTCCAACTCATATCCAGCGAAATCATGGGTACGGAGAAAGGAATCATTGCATTGGTTACATTTTTTAGAGAATCCGATACATTCAGAAAAGAAGATAGAGAAATGATGAGGAAGACATCGAAGGGATGATAGAGGAGGTAGAGGAGAGGGAGGGATATGGGAAGAGACGAGGGATGAGTAAGAGAGGGAAGAAGACGCCAAAGGGTAGGGGGAGGTTGAGTGGAGAGGTTGTCACATGGCAAATCAGCATGAACGCCATCACAATCTAGAAAATATCAACAAGTACTTCAAAACAGATTTTATCGGCCATTCGAACCATAATACCGGCTGTTCTCCTTATCTTGTATACTGTTACCCAGGACAGCTCGTAGGCACCGTGTCTTGAACAGTTTCCGTTGTTTGTTGCGGAATATAAATGTAGAAATTCCCTCTTCCTTTGCATTTGCACAACATAGCTGATTTCTCTTGTTTCGCAGGGCCCGGTGAAGATACGATGTTGGCTCGCGGATATCACCTAATGGATGCGGGACAAATTCAGCTCTCCATCGAACGATTACTGAGAGGTGCTGTATTGTACAGAAAGCCAAAACACGCATGGTGAGAGTTGCATCTGAGTTCGTTTTGTGCGACGCAGTCAAATGTTGCTGCTTTAAGTCGTATACAGGTGTGTCTCCAATCATCCTCGTACTTCATAGTTCTTCACAGCTGGCCCTCCAAGTCGCTCCTGTCCTCTTTTCTAGCAACATGCGCAGTTGTTTCGTCGATGCATCGTGCCAGACTTCTCAAGATCAAGGGTACGCTAATACAATGCCCAGATACTGAACATCATCCAACTGACATATGTGTGCGCAAACGGTATATCTCGTGACCTAAACGCATGAGTTACGATGACACTAGTACCTCTGTCAAGGGTCGCGTCTCGCAGCCAGGGCTGATCTTCTGGCGTATCCGAGTCATGAAATGATTTTTCTCATTCCCTCATCTCTTTCAAAGACTTCATCCTCCTAGTCGAACCGATAACGATGGATATGCATATGGTTCGATACCACAAAGCTTTCGAGTTGTCAGAAGCCTGGGGAAGTCTCATAGTAGTGGACGATGCCAAGGGACATACAGTGGCGCGACTTCATTGAGGTATATAGTAGATCCGCATGTTATGTAAGCCTTTGACTGTTAACTTAGCTTCTTTCAGTCTGCTTTCATGTCATGATCACGTATCAAAGCCGCGAAGAAACGTACATCGGAAACGGCCGGGTTGATCAAACCCTCCCTCTCTAAGGTGGCTGTGTGTTCCAAGCACTGATGGTGTTTCAAACTTCAAAAACAGGAATCAAGGACCGACACGATGGGCACATGCGAGCGTCCAGATCAACTTTGTGTCGATCTAATCTAATTATATAGGACTAGGCCTAAATTGAGTACTCATGGCTATGTTCTCAGGCTCAGATAAGAAAAGCTGTATGGTGTGCGCGCGAAACGTGTTTCTTTGCCACTCGAACGAAAGCACCCTCGATGGAACCTTCGGCTGAGGATGTCCAAGTCTCAGCGGCCTGGAATTTGCGTTACTTAGCAGTACGTCGTAATACGAGGGCAAGATATTAACAGATACTTATCATGCACGACCACCAGTGTGCATGCCGTGCGTGCCGTCTGAACTGCTTCTCCCTCCTCTTGTTCTGACTCAACATCTCAGTCACGCTGGCTACATTTTGGGTAGGCTTGTCCCAATCTATTCCCGTTTGCCATTAAATCTGTCTATCCAGACCTATGACTACATTAGTTTACTTCACGAAGAGGTAAGTCGTGCACTTGTTCTACTACACGCCTCGCTTTGGATACTAATAACATGCTGTTCAAAGTGGACATTCCTGCTTCAGTCACGCTGGACTAAGCTGAAAGCCCTTTATATCCTTGCACGATATATCCCCTTCTTCTTCATCGCCACGGACCTATATAGTGCGTTCATTCCAAGCAGTGAGCATAGATGAATTGACATTTTGCGTTTCAGTGGTCTTCACCCCGATCGAGAACCCAGATGTATGTGAGACTTGCCCACCGATGAACAACGCTTACTGCATGAATTTACCAGAAATGCCGGATGTTGATCAATATTTACTCATGTACGTGCACGGTATATGTGACTGCACTTCCTGACCGAGGGCTGATATTTCCTCTCACAGGTTTTGGAGTGATATCACTCACTTGCTCTGAATGTATCTTCCCTTCCCCTCCCACATACACGTACTATTGATCTGATTTATTCAGGCTTTTTTGTGCTCAGAACATATGCGCTTTGGAACAAAAATCGAAATTTACTTGTAACGATGACGTTCGCCCTTTTTGTGAGTTCCATGCTACCCTGACCACACCCACTCTCGTGGTTGAAACGTTTATGAATCAATCAGTCTACCATCATATTATTCATCGGTATTTGGTTTACGAGTATTGCTACCTCTGATGGTTTGTAATCTCACCTCACCTTCCCCACTACCATTCGTACATATTCACTCCACTTTCACAGTTACGACTAGCACGATCCCAGGCATTGTAGGCTGCTACCGAAGCTCGCGCAGTATCTATTTCTTCATGCCGTTTCTTCTCTTGTTTATGTTTGCACTGGGTATGTCGCCGGGAACTAGAAACATACATTACAGACACGCGCTGACCACGCTCTCCCCAGGATTGGCCTTCCTCACGCTCATACGTGTCATACAGAGCTGGCGGACAGCCAGGAGCCCTCTGCGTGCCATCCTGGTGAAGCATAATATGTTCTACTATGCATGTAGTTTATGTGAGTCAGGGTTTAAACATGTTTCTGTGCTTATCGGTGATGATTATTGTTCCGAAAGTTCTCTCAGCCGCGAACGTCCTCATACCAGTGCTGTTTTCCTATGTTGTGAGTAAACCCCCATACCCTTCAGTATGATTGAATCGTTGATATCCCCCACACCCAGTCCGCATATTACTCCGTCCTCGAACAGTATGTACTTCCAACCTCCGTCGAGAATTCCCGCTGACAATACCCCGAAAACCTTATAGTTTGCAAGTCCTTGTCCTTGCGATCCTAGCCACGCGCATGCATCTCAAACTTTGGCATAGCGACCAGCACGTGCACGACTCTAATGTCATCTTATATATTCCCATGTCCAACATGTCACCTACAGACTGTATGGTATAACGTCTTATCATGTGGCTTATTTAACGTTGTTGGTGGGGTGAAGTTTGCCTTTTTGGACTGCAAGATGACTGATCCGGGTGGCTTGGTTGCGACCATAACTTTTTGGAATGTTTTTTGTCAGGATAAAGAATTCGACGCAAGGAGATAAACCGAGATCTGAATGGTATGATAGTGCTGGCAGCGCCGCGCCGTCACTTTCTCGTCCTTCATAGACTCTATCGGAAGTCTGTTTCAGCTCTCAGTCTGAACCGCCACCATGAACTGCTAAACTTTTTCTTCAATATCACGTCGACCAGGGCAAGACTCGTGGTCATTTAGACACTGCAAGCAATCATGACATGGGATGTGTGAATACTGACATACGTGGCATTCTTTGTCACTATATTCTACCACACATCGCCGTGGATATTCCTTCCCCTTCCATTTTATGCTGCAGATGTTCTGTTGCACCTATTCCGCTATCGAATCAAGGACACCACCTCACTGCGCACGCAAGACGCTCATATGACTTTGGTACGAGATATCTGAGTGTTATTCGATAACCTGTTTGACTTCATCTTTCATGGATCCGCATTCATAATTGTGACGATGGCTGGCTTACTGGCTAGCATGTCGGACTGCGCGTTTTCTTCTGCAACAAAGTGTTTGAATCCCACGCCCTCACTATTCTCTCGGCACCGCCTTCCTAATTACGCCTCTCCCCACCCAGGTTCCTTCTCGCTGCCTAAAGTGACGGGACTAGACACGGGCATTGATTAAATATACCCGTGAGGAACAAGAACGTTTACAAATCAATGAGAAGTCCGAGGGTGACTTGTCTGCTTTCATTCAAGTCATGTCGGACGGTCCTACAGAGGGTCGAGTGTCGGTCTGGGTCTGCACGAAAGCGTGTTTCTTATGGCCGGCGGGTCTGGCATCACACTACATGGTGTGCTGTGCAATATCATGGGTAAATGTGTCAAGCTAGGCTGCAGTCAGGGGTTAACGACCGAGGAGAATCAAATTCACTTGGTACATCAGATCTTTCGGTATTTCACTTTTGACCATATGCGTTACATCATCCTGATCCATTTGCACAGGTCAGATAGAATGGTTTACTCTGAAGCTGATAGTTATTGCTATGGCAGCGTCTAATCGCACGATTGACCTGCACATTCCTATTTTTGTAACGTGTCTTTGCGATCGAGAAGTATATCGATATCCCCAACTCCATTGTCACACTCTCATGTCAGAATCTTCTCAAGGATTTCACCAGTCTTCTGCTATCATTTGAAAGGGAATAATCGATCGACATTCGGTGTGCTAAAAGCCAGATATTACTGAGATTGGGTGGGGGAGTCGCGGTCTGCGCTAGCGACCCAGAGAGCTTGACGAGAAATGCGCAGAACGACCCTTGACTGCCAGCGACGCTGGAACGCTGAAGTCTAGATCTGAATGTACTCAAATATTGCTAGTCCTGGACCCATGAGTCTCACTACCATCTAGTGATCCGTTAATGCAATAGTGAGGGTCAAGCTCGCATCCCTACCTCAGTCTCGATGTAGTATGTTAGGCTGTGTGTCCTTGGATTTTTATACTTCATAGCTGATTTCTCTTGTTTCGTAGGGGCCAATGAAGACATGATTTTGGCTCGCGGACGTCATCTAATGGGTGCGGGACGAATTCAGCTCTCCGTCGAACGATGATCGATGGTTACTCAGAGGTACTGTATCATGCATAACACGCGCATGGTGAGAGTTGTAAGTGAGTTCGTTTTGTGTGACGCAGTCAAATCGTATACAGGTGCGTCTTTGACGCTTTATCCTCGTATTCTTCACAACTGGTTCTGCAGATCAAATACCTCAGTCTTGTTTTCTGGCAACATGCGCAGTTCCTGAGGTGCGACTTTAACACAACACACAAAGACCTAGATACCGACGTATGCATGTGCACACATCATATATATCTTGTAACATAAACGCATGAGTTACGGTGACATTACCTGCTTGTCAAGGATTGCAACTTGCGCGTGTGTCTCGCAACCAAGGCTGACTTTCTGCTGCACCATGAATTTCTCGTTCCTTCCCAGCACTCATCTTCCGAATCGAACTGATAACAAGGAGCACGCATATCGATCGATACCGTAAAGTTTTGAAGTCCTCGGGAGGGAGTATCATAGTGGACAATGCCATGGAACATACATATGACGCGACTTCATTGAGGTGGTTTTGAGAGATAGCACGTTGAAACTCCGAAGCCTTTACAGCCGTTTGAGAAACCGTCGCGTCTGCGATTTCCAGTGATTTCCTTTTTGGTCACGCACGTGAAAAAAATTGCCAATGACATTAGTTTCTCAAACGGCTGTAACCACTCTTCCCAATTACGTCTGTCCCCTTACAGATTTCTATATCAATCTGCTTCATACGAAAACGTGTTGTGCTTCCTTTGGTCTGCTTCCATATCATCATAGCGGTGCTAGGAGAAGCGCCGGTCCCCGAGTTCAACTTCCAGAGTTCCATGTAGAAACAAAAATTTAGCTCCACCGTAATCCGAGGGTGTTTAGGTTTGTAACCAACGTGGTACATACACAAGACCTATTCCAGACCTCAAAATCGATCGACGTGGACTAAATTCGGGTTGCAGATGGGGGCCAATCAGACTGGTTGAAAATTTAACTGTCCTAACTCGACCCAACGTAGACTGGAGTTTCCACCTTTCTCTCCACCGCGTTAACGCTCAAAACTCAATGATATACACCTTGTGAAACGACAACCCGATCCTTGAGTTTGTACAAGTGAGTTCCTTTTTTTTCGTCAAGTCCTTTTGACCAGAACTATCATGTAACCTCAACAGTCTATCCCGTCGCTCACCTGTCGCAGCTGCTTTCAATAGCTAACTGGTCGTACATTTCTCAGCGGTCGTGAGCTCTCTGGCGCAAGTCATGATCCCCAACTTTCTTTCGTGGGCTCTTTAGTCCTAATGACCAACCGCGTTGTTGATGAGTGGCAACTATTCAAGGGAAAGGCGTTGGAGTAGGGATCCCTAGGCAGAGGGTGAGAGCGAAGAGGAGGTTCCGCGGTGTTTGGATTGGGATTAGCCGAGCAGAGCGCAACATTGTCAGAGCAGTCCGAGGCAGTAGCAGGTCAGGTCTTCGTTGTCCGCTGAGAATTTGAGTTTAATGAATAGTCGTGTACAGCAGGTATCATCAGTGGCGTTGACATTGCATTTGTTACCCACCTTCATGTATATGCTGCCCATGATGGCGACCTAGGTCTAGCGACTGGGTTAATTTCTCGTCTCCGTGGTGAGGGTGGCCCACGGTGTATTTCCGTGACTACTGGCGTTTCAAACTCTAAGCCTTCAAAGCAAGAATTAAGGACCGACACGATATTGAGCACATGCGAGTCAACCTACAATGTGTCGATCAAATCTAATTATATAGAGCTGGGCGGTGCTCTAAATCGAGTAAGTACCTATGACTATGCTCTTGATCAGTCTAGCCCAACTACCATAATTCTTATCAACCTCCGTCCTGCACGGCTGATGTTATGTAAATCAATCAACCAGTGACACGTTCCCCATGATCATCCAGCTAAGCATCATACCAGTGTCGCCAATATTTACACCCCCATCTCGACGGGTTTCTAGCTCATTCATAAGAGATAAGAAAAGCACTGTATGATGTGCGCGCGAAACCTGTTTCTTTGCCACTCGAACGAAAGCAGATGGATTCTTCAGCTGACGATGTCCAAGTCGCAACGGCCTGGAATCTGCATTACCTAGCGGTACGTCGCTTCCCTAATAAGGCCAAGATATTAACAGATACTCATCATGCATCATGCCCGACCACCAGTGTACATGTGGTGCGTGTGGTCTGAACTGCGTCTCCCTCGTTCTAACTTAACAACTCAGTGACACTGGCTACATTTTGGGTAGGCTTGTCCCAATCTATTCCCGTTTGCCGTTAAACCTGTCTATCCAGACCTATGATTACATTAGTTCACTTCACGAAGAGGTAAGTCGTGCACTTGTTCTACTACACGCCTCGCTTTGGATACTAATAACATGCTGTTCCAAGTGGACATTCCTGCTTCGGTCACGTTGGAATAAGCTAAAAGCCCTTTATATCATTGCACGATATGTCCCCTTCTTCTTCATCGCCACGGACCTATATAGTACGTTCATTCCAAGCAGTGAGCATAGATGAACTGACATGTTGTGTTTCAGTGATCTTCACCCCGAACGACAACCCAGATGTATGTGAGACTTGCCCACCGATGAATAACGCTTACTGCATGAATTTGCCAGAAATGCCGGATGTTGATCAATATTTACTCATGTACGTGCACGGTATATGTAACTGCACTTCCTGGCCGAGGGCTGATCTTTCCTCTTATAGGTTTGGGAGTGATATCACTCACTTGCTCTGAATGTATCTCCCCTTTCCCTACGACATACACATACTCCTGATCTGACCCACGCAGGCTTTTTTATACTCAGAACATACGCGCTTTGGAACAAAAATCGAATTGTACTCGTAGCCATGCTGTCCACCCTTTCTGTGAGTTCCATGCCACCTTGATCCCCACTCTCGTGGTTGCAACGTTTACCATTCACTCAGGCTATCATTGTATCATTCATCAGCATTTGGTTTACCGCTGTTGCCACCTCTGATGGTTTGTACTTTCACCTTCCTCCACTAATGTTCGCATATATTGACTCCACTTTCAGTCATAACTAGCACGATCCCGGGTACTGTAGGCTGCTACCGGAGCTCGAGCAATGTCTATTTCTTCGTATCATTCCTTCTCTTATTTGTGCTTGCAGTAGGTATGTCGCTGGGAATTTAAAACATACGTTACAGACACGTGCTGACCAACGCACTCCCCAGTATTGGTCTTTCTCACACTCATACCTATCATACAGAGCTGGCAGACAAAGGGCCGCCTGCATATCCTGATGAAGCATAACATGTTTTACTACGCATGCAGTTTGTGTGAGTCAAAGTTTAAATATTTTCCGTGCTTATCGATGATGATTATTGTTACGAAAGTTCTCTCAGCCGTGAACGTCCTCACACCAGTGCTGTTTTCCTATATTGTGAGTAGATACTATACCGTTCAATACGATTGAGCCGTTGATGTCCCGCATACCAGTCCATAGACTTCTTCGAACGGTATGCACTTCCCACTTCCGTTGAGAATTCCTACATACAACACCCCCAAAAACCTATAGTTTGCAGGTCCTTATCCTCGCAATCCTCGCCACGCGCATGCACCTCGATCTCTGGCATGACAACTGGCACGCGTACGACTCTGATTCCCTTGAATGTATTTCCATGTCCGGTATGTTACCTGCAGACCCTACGGTGTAGCGTGTTGTCCTGTAGCTTATTTGGCGTGTTGGTGGAGTGTGGTTTAGACTATTTTGGACTCTTAGACTACGAGATGGCTGGTCCGGGTGCCGTGGTCGCGTTTTGGACGTCCTTCAATTTTTAGAATGAATTTTGTCAGGAACAAAGGATCCGACGCAAGGAGATAAATCGAAATCTGAAGGGCATAGTGGTACGCAGTGACAGTGTCCTTCACAGACTCTATCGGGAGTCTGTTTCAGCTCTCAGTCTGAACTGCCACCCAGAATTCCAGCACGCACTCTTCCCTCAATATTACGTCGATCTCGTGGTCATTTGGATACTGTAAGCAATTATGGCAGAGATGGGGAAATACTGACACACGATGTTACACTGCAATTTCTCATGTCAATCACCTCAATTTCTTCCCTGCAGTGACACTTGACCATGCCTCCCTTCTTTTAGTCAATGGTACGTACGAAATTGCAAACAATTTTTTTATCAACTATGCTCGCTCTCTCAGCATAGCTCCAGGAAATACTATGAGCCGCCAATCGTACTTGATGATCTCGCGAAAGAAAGCGCTGGCTCTACCCCTGCAGGTACGAGCTTGCATTCGGCACTTGTAAATTGACCACCTTTGGAATTCCGAATTAATAGGAACGGCTGTTCAGCTCACCTTCCCATTTAAAACCGATTTCGTATGTTTGTGATGATGGAGTATTCTGCCACGACTTCGACATGTTTGTTAAATCCACTGGATACATGAAGGATTCATCGGAAATTGATCATCTGAGGATGACTACTAGTAAAATCTTCGCCGCGGGCATATCTATATCGTTAGATTAAACCGGGCACTAAGTGGTAGTGCGGGCAATACGAAAACAGTCGATATTTGCTTGTTCTGTCACTCCAACATCGCTTAACTCGTTGTCCCTCGTGGAGTCAATTCCACTGGGAGAACCTTGAATCTCTCCCTCCCATCAGCTAGTGCCTGAACAACTTAATTCGGATCGGTAAAATAACAGACAAGCGAAGATTATTTATTTTCACATCTCTAAGACAGTAAATTCTCGCCGTGGCTTTATTCAGGGACAAGGTTTCCGTCGCATACATAGGGGGCAATATTATCAGACTATGACGTTATATACAATGCTACACCTGGCCAAAAACAAGAAGATCTTACAGTGGATTTACGGGAGTTCCGAAGCATTCAAGACTTTGTGCGGTTTCTGGCCAGATGTGTATCACGAAATCATCCTAGATAGCTGCCAGACCAACTCTCACTGCTTCGTACACTCCCCCAGCGGAGGTACAAGCCGATGGACACTTATTTATACATTTAACTCGATCATATTTGACATCGCATAATACTTGAAGTTCAAGTCCTGTCGACATTAGGCCAGCCTACAGTGACAATGAGAGAATTTTTCTTCAAAAAAAATCATGAAATCGTACAAGGATGCTCCATTGTCGACATGAAACCTTGGGCTGCCACTAGCAGTAGGATGCCACTATACGCCATCGCCCTTGATCATCATCAGAAAAATGTCTCACTCCGAAGTACATTTTGCAGCCAGCCATGAATAGAAAACAACTCACCCACACGTGCGATAAGATATATAAGGTCGCGAACAGCTCACTAAAAATAAGTTGCAGACCCACTCACCCCTCAATGCCTCACTTGCCACCAGACCTGCCTACTGGCTCATAGTTTACTGTGTGCCACAAGCCACAAATCCTACAGCGGCCGGTCTTTGCCTGGTTCCAAGAGGCCTTGATCACAGAAGTTTGTCCATTCCTGTCAAAGCACGGCCTCGCCGGGCCCCGTGATCCTCACTGGTGCTCGGGAGGACCGGCCGTGCATTTTTTTTCGGCATCGCTGCAAGCAAACGCAACGACGGTCCTATCAGGCTTCGCCATCGTTGCTGGCACCCAGCGCACTGGCACAGCATAGGTAACAGTATGCCCAAATACTGCTGAGCCCTTCTGAACGGCATCACCCCAAATTTTTCAAGGTTCGCCGAGGGTGAATATCGTATCAGATTATGAAAGTACAACCACAAACTTACTATGCGCCACGGCTTATAGGAGATAAGCAGGCCGTAATGAGGCTTGCACCGAAGGGTGAGATCTTGAGACTTGAAGGATCTAAGTCTGCTGTTTCTGCGCAAGCCCGGTTCTATCAAGCTTCATTATCCTCGCTGGCAACTCCATGTTGCAATTGCAACACGGGACTGCCCAGCGGGGGTAGGCGGAGGAAGTGAGCACCGTGGCAAAGTACACGGTATGCACAACTATTGTTATTACATAAACTGCTGCTTCTAGTAGGCATCAATTGTCATATCGTATCATATCGTACGACCGATAACTTATCACATGCGTGGCACAGCCTACAGCGCACAATTAAGCCCTACGAGGACCAGCCTTGCACTGATGAGTCGACGAGCACCTTCGATTTTCGGAGGTCATTGCCGTGTAGCATGAACTAGAATGTAGATAGTCAAAATCGCGGGAAGGAACAAGGACTAGTTAACGCACAGCTGCGTCGAATAGCTTCTTGATATTCTGTGGTGAACGACGATCAGTGAATAAAGACTGTTTAAAACGTCGATGCATCAGCGTACACCTGGAAGAATGAATGACGAATGAGCTGAGAGCTCCCGTATCTGTTTTCCAAACAATAGCGGCCTAATCTCGCCTTTCAAAAGCTGACAATATTCAAATCGAAATCCCCACGGGTTGTAAGAACATGAAATATGTATACGCATTGAGAGGCGAGGTTACCGCGAGTCAAATTGAAGTGAATGCCGGAAACTGAAAGTGTGAGGGGGCCGAGAACGAACCGAACCAGGGTCCAGCACTTGGGTATTACTACGTGTCTCGGAGCATTCGCAGGAACGGAGAAGAGGAAAAGACACGGGTATTCTCCTCCTAATTAGCACGCCCATATACAGGTACCCGCTCTGAATGGACAGTATTGGATTCAAGGGGCGCGTGCTGCTGAAGTTTTCGTGTGTAGACACGCATTGCAAATAAGCGCACTGCATTTTTTGCGTGCCACCGTATCTGTAAGGCCCGGGCATCTCATAGTTCGGTGTATTGATGACATGAGATGTATTCCTGCTAGCAGAAAACAAAGTTTTCAGTCACAGGCAATACCCAAAGTAAATTTTTTACTTACACGGAATCGCGCAATACACCTCCGAGATGAGTCGTGACTAGGGAAAAAGTTGCTACTGCTCGTTCGTCATGTCACAGTTCAAATGAACAGAAGTAGAATGTGCCTCCGCCGCTACCTCCAAGTAATTTACCGAGACGACGGATTTACTCTAATTAGCACAGAAACGCGTGGTTACTTACTTTGTGGTGGCTGCAGTACCATGTCGGTGTTGTAAACCCTGGCCAAGAGAATCAACCTCATTGTCAGGGCCGCCGCGGACTCAGTAAGTCAGTAGTCTGGAACCTGAATCCACGCTGTTCGGTGTCAGCCGGAGAGTAATGATAGGCATCATGCATAATTGATGCGTGACATGGCTGCAAAGGATAATGGATTTCCCTGGACCGGGCCACTTTGGATTGCGCAGTGATCAATAAGAAGTTGGAAATGTTTATGATCAAATTTTTGCCGTGGCCATCCAGTCACTGGAAGTGTGCGAATTCATTTCGCAAAATTCCGTAAATATTGTTCACTGAGGAATGATATCGTCGATCAGGATTCAGTGTGACCAGCTCGTCGTTGCGGACGGCGACCGAAACCCCACGCGCACATCTCTCTGACTCTCTCAATTTTTCGCCCTTGTATTCTCAAGACCTTATACATTAATAGTCTCCGACGGTTTGGTCCCGCTTAACTGAACTTCCCAGAAGGTCTGCCAGCTCAGCACGCAAAATGTCAAGCACTAGTACTTTTTCACCATTATTTACATCTTCTTTTCCTGGTACTCCTACTGGTGCAATCAATGGTAGTAGTACGAGCAGTACTACTAGTGCCGAACCCAGCTTAACTTCGAGTGCTGCCTTGTATCGTGAGTCTAATTGATTGTTATGGTGACATGGCTCTCACACTGCTTTTCCGATGTTTCCCTCACTCCTCTACCTTCAACTTCCTACTCGTGTGTTTGTGGTACGCTGACTCGTTCCTGTGGTTCCGGAATTTCTTCGCTTGTGTTATTCAACTGCCCGAACCGGTTCGGTTACCTGTGCATGAAATCATATTACCCAAACTCATCCCCATAATACCAAAATGATCAATTCGCCTTTCACAGTCTACACCTTTCTTGGTTCGTGTCTCTCGTTTCTTGCTTTCACTACCATTGACGATTCGCGATGTCTACCTCCACTCAAAATCCTATGGCTTCTACATCTATGTCGTATACGGCGCTAATAGCTACACTCGTCCTTCTCCTCGCTGTT
This sequence comes from Suillus plorans, assembly GCF_016647745.1. Classification (NCBI taxonomy): domain Eukaryota; kingdom Fungi; phylum Basidiomycota; class Agaricomycetes; order Boletales; family Suillaceae; genus Suillus; species Suillus plorans. The sequence goes on from NW_024537434.1 coordinate 119,653, forward strand.
TCATCCGCCATTGTTATCCGCAGCCTTGTACTTCGACGACGTCACCAACGCATTGTAGAAGAAGCTATCCGAGCAGGGACATGGCTCCCTCACCAACCGTATGATCCCAGAGGGAGTCGCAGACGAAGAGATATTGGAAAGAAACCAAAGTTGTGGGAAGCATGGCTCCGGAGTGGTGATGAGGAGGGCCCAGCTGACATCAAATGTGCTTGGGATGACATAATGGTACGCTTCTCTCGTGCAGAACGTCCCGCAAGTGCTGTCGCTAACTTCATGTCACAGCCCGTCTACGCCGCTCATATTAAGTCTTCTTCAAGTGCACGGTCCTCGAGGCCACAGTCACCGCAAACCCGATCTGACGCGTCGTCTCGCACGATGCGCTTCCTACGATCTTACCGTACACCATTTTCACCAGCACCGGCGACGTCATCTCCGATTGTTCCTTCTACACCTGTATCTTCATCTCCGTCAACATCGGCACCTTATTCCGTAAGCGTAGCTGTCCTCATTGCAATGCCCACACAATATCACGCGCGGGAGGCGGATGGACCACCTGTCATTGAGCTTGGCGTTGTCAATGTCCCTCTCCGAGACATGAGCCCAAGCGGTGACCAGCCATAACAGGCACTCGTGGTGGTTCTAGGCTATGTATGTATACTTATTGTTTCTAGCGCTATTATTTAATACAGCATGCTACATCAACATGTATAGATGTTATGTACTTATAACTGCCACCTCATCGCCATGCATTCTGTCGAAGCGCAGACGCACCATCACTTACGTAGGCGTTGATCGGTCTGTTCGTCCTTAATATAGCTGTGTTGATCAAAGTGGCGCGTTAATGCTTTCTGGGATGGTCGCCGTCTTGTGCTTGCAGCAATGGTCGAGAACGGGATAGTTCATTAATCCCAATGACCATACCTTTCTTGGTGACTGGACTGTTTATCTTATCGATGTACTTACATGCTTCTGCCTCGAGGACATGGAGCCATGGTGTTGATGGGGTGTCAATGTCAATTGAAATGATCTGCGCCTCGTGTCTGTCAGATAAATTGAATGATGTCATTTCATATTTGGGGAATGAACTGGCTCAATGTCAGACTCGCCCGCGGTGAGTTCTCCACCAATCAATTTCAAATGTTGCTCAGGAGTACCCAGTCATAACCTATTTATGCTATCAAAGGACCTTCTATGCTGCGGCCCTCTGAGCTCTAGGTCTGATATCGTCGATTTCCAAGTTAACATGGAACTTTGAAACCTGACAAGAAGTTAACGGGCTTGCGCTGGAGCGGCAGACATGAGAAACTCAGTATCGCATGTTTGCGGCTCCAGCGCGAGCCTGACCCCGGGAATACGAGTAATGCTCACTTACGCGTATGCACGGTATAGACTGTGGCACATGTAGTGAGTAAAGTACCCAGTCATAACCTATTTATGCTATCATCACCGTCCGGTCAGCTCTAGATCTGCCCTACTGCTGATATCGAGTTTCGCCTGAATGGAACACGGAACTTTGAAGCCTGACGGGAAGTCAATAGGCTTGCGCTGGAGCGGCAAACATGAGAAACTCAGTGTCGCATGTTTGCCGCTCCAGCGCGAGCCTAACACCGGGAATACGAGTAATGCTCACCTACCCGTACGTACGGTGTAGACTGTGGCACATGTAGTGAGTGATCGGTTGGATGATGACAACACACGACGCTTACCTCCGAAAACAGTACTAGGCATCACTGAAATTCACTCAGCCTGATATGAGTCGAGTTATATTACCCTTTCAGCTAATTTTGTTTGGCCATGATATACCCTGACATACCGGTGTATTGGATTATCAAGTGCACGTGAGAATATCGTTTTTGGACCATATTCTCCATCCATGCAGCGCTTGATATGCCAATATAATGGTATATCGGGCGACAGACGAATGCCAGGATTTTTGCAACTCTCGGTCTCATCGGAACCCATTGGACATGCCATTATATCCCACTGGCAACAGCTTATCAAGTTCCGAGTGCTCTACATTGCACATTTAAGACACAAATCAAACTATTGGTTTTCGGTCTGTTTTCTCTTTTATTTTCTTTGTGATGACTCAACCATTACCACCTCATGTCAGATTTCTCGCTTTTAGTACTGGTGTTCCATCAAGGACACGGAAGCGGTCGAGCATCTGGCCTCACCGCATTGCCAGTCTGTGCATGTCCTGTCAATTCCCCGCAAGAGACCACTGACTCGCTGTTTGATTATGCATACTGCGATATAGCCGCTCTTCAGCCTCTTTTCCCTTCCGAGTTGATGTTCAAGTTCTCTACCATGGTAAAGGTTCGTTATTTTAGTCATTTGTCTTGATGTTCCGAGTCGAACTACTAGACACTAGTTTGGCAGGCAAGTTCGGTCTCATGTTCAAGTATGTAAGTACTCGAGAACCGAATTCCCCTTCAAGCAAAGCAAAGCGGTTCGGTTCTCCGTTCGTTTTTGTTGTCCGCTATTGACACCGAAGCTCGCAGCCCTGCAACCCTGCTCCATTCCTAACTTTAATAATGCAATTCTTCCTATTCTGAAACAGTTCGGTTCCCGGATCTGAAAGTAAACGAGGTACGTGTCGGCAGAGCAAGTCAAGACCTCAATCACCGCTCACCAAGTATATTTTCTAGTCATTTATAAGAAATAGTTCGTTACTCGTTATCAGACTCTATCGGACCTTCTTTGCGCCCCGGCGATGCTCTGTACCCACACAATCGCCTGCTTTACCTTTACTCACTCATTAATACTACTTTCTCGACAAGTCCTGCTCCAGAAAATCCCCTCCTGGTCCGCATTTCCCTCGGATTTGTAAAGTTCGTCTGTCTAGGAAACTTGGTTATGGCTAGGAACAACCCCACAGGAAACTCGGGGCGCTCAACGGTAGAAATTCGATTGGATGGCCAGCCCTTGATCCCATGGCTAACTCCCATTGCCGAACTGCATCCTATCATTGGACTTGATCATCTACTGCTGTGCTCGATGTTCTAGTATTGCTCTCGATGCTCTACTACCGCTCTCAATGCTCTACTACCATGCTCTGCTACTGCGCTCGATGCTCTGCTGGCGCACGAGTCTATGCCCTGCAAATCCTGCATACGAAATCAGTAGTACCAAATAACACCTGCATCTTGCTCGTGTTGAACTTCAAGATGCTCGCAGTACTTTTCATGGCCAACCATTTGTTACTGTCGCATTGCAAATGAGCTACCGGGATAGAGGCTAGTGCCAAGATACCATTGAGCTATGGGATACATGTGTAGAGTACCATACATCAGCAAAACACTAAATTTAGCACAGCTACCGTGGCAGCTTACAGCATCTTACAGCACCTTACAGCAGTTGCAGGCACCTGTAGTGATGTGTAGCGACCACGTGCAGTGCACAATGACATAACTGTACATAAAGTAGACTTCTGCAGCGCGACATAGCACCACACAGCGCGCTACAGCGAACGACCCGAGTAGTACTAGTAGTACCAGCTCTTCAAGTTAACTTGAGTTTGAACGACTTGAAAGAACGACTTGAAACAAACATTGATTCATTAAAAGTATGTACTGCGACTGCTAATACAGTAGATCCGGGATATCAAGTCAAACAGTATAGTACTAGTAGTACTGCCAGTATACTATATGTCGTGCCAGAAGAGTATCTACTAGTTTGAATAACAGGTCAAGGAATCGGGCGCTACCTCAGAAGATTCTCGAGTGTTTGACTCAGCTCTGGGTCGCGCTCGCAGATCCTGTATCTATTTCATAGAAAATACGTCAATAGGAGCGGTCGAACAAATTTAACAGAATACAATTACCTGCCAGTGGCCCGGGCAGTGGCAGAGCCAAGTCTACTTCCGGGCTGAGCGTATCACCATCAACCTGACTAGTAGATTTGCGACGACGTTTTCGAGGCTTACTACTAGTAAAGTCCTCGAGCAATGTGATGCCGATTTTGTGGACCGAATGACGTACATAACCAATGTCGATATGAGCGTCCTCCAACTTCCTCCCAGCTTCTGTAGCCTCGAACTGGTAGAGGAGCCCAAGTGCTCTATTCTGCTGGACAACACAATCTGCGAGTGTCTTCTCCGCAAAGCAAACATCTCGCTGTGCACGGGTCGCGTTCAAAACGAGCTGGGCCTTGTGTTCCTCGCTAGACCGGGCCTGGGTGTCGATGGTGTGAGTAGATTCCTGGGCAATATTGTCATTTAGTACTAGATAGCGTGTATGGATGCTGTTGAACTTACATTGTCGCTGTCTTCGCAGTTTGAGTCTGACTCTGTTTTTACCGAGAATACAGGTGATGGAACTTTGTTCAAGTTCAACCCGAGAGTAGAACGCGCAACATTCGGCGTGGTCAAGTGGCGCAATAATGCAGGGGATCGGTTTCGTAGAGCGCCAATGGCCCTAGGCATTCCAATGTGCTTCAAGTTAGAATGCAAAACGCCTTGCATAGCAGTAGGTACTAGTACAGTAGACATATGTTGAGCCTCAGAGATGGACGACTTGGATGGAGTGCGATGAATGGATGATGTGTTGTTTACGACTGGTCCTTCTGTGCTTGAGCTGGAGACCGCAGAAAAAGGTCCTATTGGTTTTGGTGGTACTGGCGCACGCGTTCCGGCGTGAATTGCTTGTGTTATTAGATGGGTCTGGGGCTCATGTGAGCGTTTTCGATCAGGTGAAATCCCTGTAAGAGACGTGTCTGTTGCAGGTTGGGCACCGGAGGCCATTGAAGTTATGCTGTTAGTAGTTCAATTTTCCCGGGTCACGCCGAGAGTGAGTGGTTAAACGTGATGTGACAAATTGTACGCGAATCTCATAGTACCTACATAGGCTAACTAGCGCACAGTACAGTGAGAAATATCCATAGTAGTAGTAGGCTCTGAAAGTACAAAAGAAATGCAACAAACTAGTAGTAGTAGACCAGCAAATTCAAAGACTCGGAGTGCTGGTGCGATAGACTCGGAACAAGCGAAGATTTGAAGTACTACCGATTGTAAATCGTCAGTGTTAAGAGGAAGTTGAGTCAAACAACGGACACTTACCATTGACGATCGACACGGCAAGAGCCCACTACTGACGACCCTTCCCCTTCCCCTTCCCCTTCCCCTTCCCCTTGCCACCCCCACTCCCACTCCCATTCACCTGTGCCTTTGCCTCCTTCTGCTGTTTCCCCCTAGTAGACCCTTCACCTTCTGGCTGAACCTTCAACTTCTTTGCTGAGCGCTCAGGCTGCACGTCGAGCAATAACCCAGTAGATGAAGAGGCCGGCGTCGTGGCGGACGAGGGGCGAGTTGTGGGATCAGATGAGGAAGAAGTTGTCGTAATGGTCGAAGGATCGGTTGGTCCGGTACTGGTAGACTCGGAGCTTGAGGGTTGTTGAATGACAACGTGCATTGTCTTGCGTTTGTCGTATTTGTGGTGGCGCCAGTCCAAGTAGCGGCAATATGCTGTAAGGTAGATCGCGGAGGAGATAGAGTTGAGGGCTGCCCCCCAAACGGGCTCAAATACGGGATGGGAATCACGCGCACTCTGAACTGCACTCTCCTCAAGACCCATACCCTCCATCAATGATACAATGTAACCCTTCAAGCTCTCTGCGGCGTTATCCAACATGCGTTCAACATCACCCATCTGCAACACGGGGTAAAGGGTCTGTGGGGGGCGAGTTGAGGCCAAAAATTAGTAGATACTAATAAGGTGAACACATAGCACGTACCCCCTCTGCGAATGTAGAAGCATCCTTGTTGTTGAAATCAAAGTGACCGTCCGTGCCACGTTTGTATATGCTGTAGCGGACCTCGCTGATATCAATCCAGGTGTGAGACTTGATCTCCACCGGTCCAAACCTCAAGCTCTTCTTGATGCGGGATGGGATGAAGTCTTCGTAATCTAACGCGGGAGCTGAGCGAAGTTGTTGAATAGTGGTGTCCCCTTCTTTTGGTTGTTGCCATTTAATTCGCTCTTTGAAGGATATGATGAAAGCGTAATCAATGTCTTGATGGCCGTCGCATGTGTTGCTTAGCTTCCGCACCATGCAGTTGGTATCTGAGGAAAGCCCGCATTCTCCAACCCATTTGGACACCGGCTTCGCTACCACCATCTCATCTGACTCTATATCCTCCGGGGGTTGTGCTGTGACGGTAAGGTGTAGATCTGGTATATTCGTCGAATCCTTGTTTTGGATGCGATGATTGAGGTGTACAGTGGTGTCGATCAGGAGCTTGTCGTAAGGGATGGCTTCCGTGAACTTGTTCACGGCCTTCGCAAGGTGCGCAGCTGGTTGTTCATGGACGGGAAGGGGGGGCATGATGTAAATATCTTGAGTATCCGCGAAGTAGACGAATCTGTAGTAAGAAATGAGACGTGGTCAGTATACGCGTACGACTCAGCTACTACTCTACTGTTTACTTTGCTCTGACTTCAAAATCTCGCTCTTCCGACGTAAATGCTACCACAACCGCGTACTCTGTAGGCGTGATATCGGCGATGACCTCAGATAATGGTAAATATTGATCTACGATACTTAACGTGTAGATCGGCCTACAATTGTATGAGGTTGAGGATGTTGGAGTGCTTCAAGGACAATGGCGCAATGGTCTTCAAGTTTGTGTTGATGAATGGTCAGGAAGAAGATTTGAATGTGTAATAAGCGATCTGAGAAATACTAACCTAAGCTTAAAGAATCGGGATTATCCAAGTCTGTAAATTGAACCTCGAGTGTTGTCTTTATTGCTGTCTTGAGGTCTTCAAGAATTTGCTTGTCTTGAAGTTCTGTTTCCGTTGGAACATGATTATACAAGGAACAGGAGATTTTCTCGAGTTGTACACATTGAGGAGGGAGGATCAAATTCATTGAGGGTGATCTTGGAAGCCAAGACTTTGAACTCTGTGAGAGCTTAGAATAAAGAGCTGGAAGAGCCATGCCAGTGAGATTGCTGGTGACAGGCATTGAGAGAGGTAGTATGATGCTGACAACCAGTGAGGGTTGGCCTGTCAATCATCTCCATTGATGACTGGAGTTTATTAGTCAGCTGAGAGGCACGTGTCTAAGGTAGCGCTATATAGCGCTATACAGAGCTATACAGCAGGTCCTTGTACAGTCTAGGATTGTGCAGTGTCTTACAGTGACACATAGTATCATACATCGAGCACAGAGTGCTTCAATCATTAATATCAACTATCATCTTCAACCTAGTACTTTTCCATACAATTGAATCATAATGCAAAAGACTACACTAGTTTGAGATAGCATAGTAGAAGTCTTTGTCAATGTACTTATTTAGGAAGAATGTCTGAGCAAAGTGAGCACTATTTTGTGCTGTTAAACGAGAATCAGCAACACGACCAAAGCGGGGGATAATTTGAGCAAAAGAACGAAGTTGATCTAGTGGGAGGATATCACCGAAGGGAGTCCCTGCTGATCGCATTGCACGTTTTAAAACATGCATCTGTGTTGTGCATTCCAGCAAGCTTCCATGACGCTGAGGCATAACATCTAGGCGCTGAACATAAGTAAGAAAACGCGTGGCCCAAGGGGCACTACCAGGTTTTCCTCGTGGAGGAAGCGGTTGCATGATAAGGTGCACCTCAACAACATCATGGCCTGCAAGTTGCTCGGATGTCAAACTCGGACACAAGTATACAAATGGACATCTGAGAAACATACCTTTAAGCCCACTAGTAGGCCATTGTTCACGTCCGGTGTCATCAACAGTGAAAATAGCAGCGTCATAACGCCCATACTTCCAAGTTGCGCTCGGAGGATGCGCGTTGACTGTGAGAGCAGGAGGAGTGATTGATGGGCTGTGGTACGATGCCTGCTGCACGCGTACTTTAAACCAGACCATAAGGTCATTAAAAGGAAGAGGTGCATCAGGCAATGCTCGGCGTTGTCCCCTCAGCGAGTGGACGTTCTGAGCCATACCCTCTCGTTGAATATAGTCAGCGAGTGCTCCCCGCAAGTCGGGTAGAGAGAATTTTTCAGCGACGACATCGACTGGTATGCGTCGTATTGAAAAATCGAAATTCAGGTGGATTGCTGCTGCACCGACCACGAATGTGCGGAGAGGTCTGGCTACTTCGATATCTGAAGAGAGTTGCTCTGCCTTCTTGAAGAAATCGGTCACTACACGCTTCGGCCCCCAGAGATCATCCAAACCTGTCTGCAAGTTTGATTTGTCAGCGTGTGGATCTTCGTCGTGCGACTCGTCATGATGTTCCGAACTGGCATCCGTCGTTCGAGAAGTAGAAGCTTGTGACTGTGATTGTGTATGAGCGATTATTGATGTTGCAATCTGGAAGTTTCGACATTTCTCTCGGCGATCAAGAAACCAGCATATTTGAGCATCATAGTTGATGTTGTTGGAGGAATCTGCGGGATCCTTGATTAGGGTGATGTGAGCGTGCTCTGTGGTGTCGGCAGACCACTGCAAGAGAGAGCCGACTTGACGTATGCTGGGCTCGACACTCTGCATCAACTCCAATTTGGGTATATGCCAGTTGTCGAGGACCTGTTTGCTCTTCGCACCTCGACGTGCACCGCAAGCAATGATTTCTTGCTTGTGTTCGTGAAATTCCTTGAGGGCACCGAGAATCTTTTGACAATGCGCTTCGTCGATCGTTGTCGCTTGCGATATGTAGCGAAAGTCCATCAGCGCGCGAACAGCTATCACAACACTACGGGGGGCTGCGTCGGCAATGAGAGCAACAATATAGCGTTGCATATCACGTTGGGCTCTTCCAGTGACTTGTTTAAGCTTGGAAATGCCATCCTTGAAGTGTCGGAACGTCGTGAGTGGTTGCAAAACGGAGAAGCGAAAGTCTAGTTCCTGTTCGCCAACAGCTGCGAGACACCACTTAACATTGTGATCATAGAACTCACGGTGCCAGTGATGCAGGGGTTCGGGAGTGAAAAATACATGCGGATCTGCAAGTGACCAATCACGCCAGAATGGCTGGGCTACACCACTCAGGCGGAATGGAGCGCATGCATCAAAGTAACCTTCGACGTCGAGGGGGTCACAACTAATGCTCAAAAGCTGGTCGAGAGTCATTTTAGCTGTTCGAGGGGAGTGCTGGAAGGCGTCTCCGAAGTTTTCATACATAGCCATAGTGATCGGTGAGGTCTTTCCTCGGACACATGCGAGCATGCATGCCTCGGGTGTATCGACAATGTACGAAGCTAAGGGAGTGAAACAGTATCTGAGGTTCCCAAGTGGGTCCGACATCATCCGGCCGATGCGTGCAGCTTGCTTGAGCAGCTCTAGCACGATATCTAGACACTGGTGGACTAAGCGGGCTTCAAGAACACTCTGCATCCGTTTCACTGGATGCAGAAATTCAGCAATTGGAAGCAGCGCTGTTAGGAGGAAAGCATGTGAGGATGCCTTGTTTCGAGTTGCCATCTTGATATTGGCAAGGCTGATCAGGAGCGGGTGAGCGACACGTCCACCAGTCATGTTGGTGATGTTGGTCTTATCAGAGGACAGTATGACACCTAACAATGTCGCACCATCTGGAAGTTGTGACTACGATGAGATGTGAGAGTTAGCAAGTTGGAGACCATTGATAGTCAGGTATGTATTACCTGCATCGACCATGCTGTGTCACCCGTCAGCCATTCATTGTAAATTCGTGATGTGCGTTCCACTGTGTGATATACACGTTGCGGCGTGACATCTATTTCTTTAGCAAACAACGGGTGGCTAAAAAGCGATTTGATGCAATCCAATGGATCGCGCCAGTAAAAATATAACGGCTGTTTTGTTGGGTGAGTGGTTGAGACTATGCGGTACTGCCACTTCGGAACAGGAGGTAGCAGCTCAGCACGACCACGCAACTCCTTGGCTGTACGAAAGGAGAGAGACAATGCTTTAATCTGCGAAGAAATCAGCACTTGTGACAGTAACATGCCAGCTGACTCAAGCCGTACTAGTTCGAGCTCCAGGAACTCATCTATGGCGGCCATACTTAATGACGAGCACAGGAGAAAGCTGCCGAGCTCCCAGTCCTGACGGGACGCGAATGGATAGTAAAGGTTGTCCTTGCGATATGCTGAATAGGGATCCATATTAAACCTGTCCCAAAAGGTCTGGCCGCGCCGATACACTTTCGCAGCGTTCCTGAAGCGCTCGACGTAAGGCTTCTCCGAAGCTTGGCTGCCCAAAGGCTCTTCAACCGACCCTGGCAGGTCACTCTCCAAGCCCACCACGCCTCCCTCGTCACCGTAGAAATAGCCCGAGTCATTCATATCCTGAACATACACCATTTCCTCACTATCAACTTGAACTTGAAAAGGGCTTGGTGTTCTGGAATGACGAGGGTTGGATGACGACTCAGATGGGCCGAGAGTTGCGTGCTGGTCCGCCAACTGTGAGTCTCGCAAGATTTGCGCTGCATCCTCAAGCTGATCAATCCATCGTAGACAGGATGTAAGGGGCTGGCTCAGGTGTCGTGAAACAGCCCAAGCGCTCTGAAACTCTTTCAAACAGTTAGGGCAGTTAGCTGTCATTGAGATTGAGCAGGGAGTCGGGACGGAGGTACTAGTATGTGCTGGACTTTGCTACTGTACTAATACGTAACGTGCCGGTACGATTCGGATTCGGTAGTACTACCACTTAGTAATTAAGCACCATGCTGGTACCTACCCATGGATGCTGTAACTATTATTTAACCTGATTTTGAAGGTTCACCTTCTCCATCACTCGCCTACTAGTCGTGTGCTTACCATGGGCCGACAGAGGGGGCAACAAGTCGGAGTCCCGTCGCTTCAAGTCGTTGAATCAGACATCGACAATGAACCAGTGACGTCGGTCCAACCTCCCCGTCGTCGTTCCAACCGACCTGGCGCTGGTGCTGGAGGAAGGAATTCTCAGCTAGAGAAGATAGGAAATGCTCTTCAGACTCCGGCCAGAGCACCTGGAAAATCGAAGGTTCAGAACGTCGTTGTCCCGTTTGATGAACCTGAAAATGCGATGGCTCCGGTGGCAAAGAAGAAGAGGGGAGGAAAAGCTCCTCGGCAGCTTGAGACTCGGAGAAACTTAAGTGCAATAGTAAGTACCTGCTTGGTTGATGTTCATTCCTGAAACCGCATCATCACGGCGGTACTAATGTTTGGTATTTAGCAGGAGGCATCCGAGTCAGACCCTAGTGCTGCAGGTCCCACACCTGCTCTACACGTCGCGGATACGGGAAGGTTTGGTTTGCAGGGTCATCCAGTTCCCTCAACATATGTTGGTTCCAAACCACTCCAGTCCCACCAAACGGATCCTCAACCTGATTTAACGATATCTCCTGCCCGGCCCTATGTCCATGATCATGGTACCTCTCAAGGTGCTTCTCGCAGCGTCTCTCGTGGTATTTCTCGTGGTGCTTCTCATCGTGGTGCTTCTCGGCGTGGTGCTTCTCGCGGTGCTTCTCGAAGCGTCTCTCACGGCGCCTCTTATGGCGCTCCTCATGACCATCAGGCTGATGAAAGTAGAATTCCAGCTGTCCAGCATCCTGCTGGTGCTCGTATTGTTCCTCGTAGTGTTTCTCATTCTGTCGTCAACCAACGCTCGGGCTCATCTATTCCTATTCTCAACACTGCTGTTCAGCGGGAGCCATCAGCGACCATGACACCCCACCATACCGTTGCTCGCACTCCTCCTGCTTTCGGTTCCTCCGTCAGTCAAAATATGTCCGTCGTTGAAACTGAAGAAGGTCATGAAGAGGCGGATGTTGAAGAGGATGAAGATGACGTTGAAGAGGACATTGAAGAGGACATTGAGGAGGGTGGAGATTTTGCAGAAGATGATGGCGTTGATAACGAGCTTGAGGGTGGAGATTTTGCGCAAGACGATGATGCCGATGAGATTATGGAGCACGAGGAGGATTTTTACGGGAGTGACACCGTCATGCACCCCCCACATCACGGTGATCAAACCTATCGTGGCAGCAAGCAAGCAAGACACCCTACACAAGCACCTGATCATAGCGTGTATTCACAGGATGAGGATGAGGATGGCGCGGGAGTGGCTGGCACGGACCGTCATGATCAGAATAACCGCACCACTAGCAGGACGGCGCCAAAGCGATCGGGTCTACAGAGTACTAACAAACAAGTTCCGAGTCTTTTGAACGCTCCCATAGTCGTAAGTACTCACCCATACTATCGCCATGTATTGACACTGTTTTTCAGCCAAATATCGATTATGATATCCTCCAGGCTCACCACACGAAAAATCGTCGACCACGTTCTCCGTCCCCTACGTATTTGAGCAGTGCACGGAACCACCACCTGAAGACCAAGCGTGCTCGCACAAGAAACTCCCAGTCAAGCGATGACCGTGACTCTGACCAGCAGGACAACTTGGAGGATCTCAATGAGGTCGATATCGATAGTGGGAGGCGCCACCGCACCAAGAAAGCGAAGGGTGCTGCTACCAATCGTGATGCAACTAATGTTGGGTTCTACCCATCACTCTGGCAAAAACTCCTTGACCGCGCGAAGGCTAATTTCAGGCTCTATATCGCTACTTCAGTCCCATTCCCCGACAAAGAAGAATCCATTGGTGGTACCGGAGTCTGTGGTGAAGTGATCGCGGAAGCGATCGTACAGTGGCAAGAACAGAAATGCAAACTCGAGAAAGGTATTTTCTTTTCTCTAATTACAGTGTTACCGCCCACTGACACACATACAAAGGCTACTACCCTGAGTTCAAAACGGGGATGGCTACCGTGGTGAGTGCTCCGATTTTTACCAACATATATTTCCATTAACTAAGTCACACGGATCTAGGTCTTTAACGATGCCGCAACATTCCGCAGCAAGATCAAACAGATTGTACTTACTGTCGTTCCGATGGTATATGAACTCGCCCTCGGCATCAACGGGAATACAACTGATAGCGTCAAACTCAAGGCAACCGCTTTGCTGAAGAAAGCAATATATTTGCGTGGCGAGCCTGATTCTGAGGTACGTTGTTCGTTGTCCTTGATATTCGATTCTGAACATCAAGTAGGGTCGTGCATCTAACTTTGCAAACGACGCAGTTCGCATCGTTTGCCATAAGTCGTTTTATGACAATGGATCCAAATCGCTAAAGCATTTCGCCGAGTTTCAGAAGACCATCCCACCCGCAGCGCTCTTCCTCGTTGGGACTATTGTGAGTGCGCCTGTAGTATGCTTAAACTTGAAGTGCGTTCACTGATTCTGAGTTTATCCTACCAAGATTCGCAACGTCATCTTCATCTACAGTAAATATGGCCAGGTAAGTCGCACCAAGCAGACGCCTATCGAGGATTCAGAGACTTCATACGATCGCATTTCTACGCTGTTCAACCGCACGAACAAAGACGCGTATCACGGGCCGAAACTTCGTCAAATGCTCAAAGCTTGGGCATTGGAAGGCATGTAAGTTTCGGCATGATTTTTCACGGCAGTAGCAGTATATTGACCATCGAGTTAGGAATGTACATGGCGCCGGCCTTGGTGATGACGAAGGTGATGACAGCTCAGAGTGGGATGTTGATCTCGCGTAGTTTTACATACTACTACTTACTAGTCCTATCATTTTATTTTGAATTGAATTATCATTGGCTTTCGTATTAATGCGCTGCTAGCATGCAAGAACAAAAACTATACTAGCAGTACTGGTAGTGTAATAAGAGTGCTATGGAACACCATACACCACTGTATGACACTGCATAGCAGGTTTGTGCTATACAGCGTCATACAGCGCTACAGGATTGTGCAGCGCTGTGCCAGCTGTACCCGACTGCACAGCATGACACATCCGAAGCACACACTATGGCTCGGCTGCACATGGGGGGACCTTCCTGCGAACCCTGAGTCACTGTACGGCAATATGCAGTGCCACATACCCCATTTGGGTTTTGCTGATGTACTCGGAGTCCTGGTATATACATGTAATAATTATGTAGATCGGCTGACGGCCACAAATGCTATGTATTTAAAGCTATATATGATGAGCATGCATGTGGGGTAGACGCGAATTGGTTCCGCAGAATCAAACATTCCGTTATATATATTACCAATATTAGCTAGCATTAGCTAGATAATCACCTTCTGCATATTTCAGTTGCTGTTGCTTAACGTCTGACTCCCCGTTGTGCATTTATAAGGTAGTGTATTGGGCGAAAAGGATGTTAATCTCTTCACTTACAAGCCATACTTGGTAGTCCGACAAATATGTATGATCATTATTTAAATTGGTCAAGGAGGCTAGGTGTTTAAAGGTATATATGACATTATCTAACCGCTTGCCATATTTTACCAGATTGCGGGTATTATGACCATTATAAGGCAAATATAATGGTTTATAGCACATCTTGATTTTCAGTGATGAGATCATTGGCATCAATGCCGAACTGAAAAACAAAACAGTTCTTGCAGACTCGGACATACCTTCTAGTCGTGCATGCTGTGAGCAGTGCCTTGCTACGGTGCCCAATACATCCACGTACCCTCGCTGGGCAGTTTTTGATTGCGACATGCATTCCAATACTCCCAGCGAGGGTAATGAAGGACGGGACCGGCCCGGCTTACGCCGACACGGGCATACAGTAGATCAACTACCATCTGCACGTCACAGCGCAATCCCACTCGCTCATGCCCTGCAAGGAGCCTGTAGCACGCAGTAAGTCATAAAATTACGACATATGGCATTTACCTTTGATTGAAAAGCTACCTGGCAGAACACCGAGATCCTTGCCATCGTGCCCAGCTCCTCCACCTACCCCCGCTGGACAACATTGTGTTGCGACTGTGCACCATAATGTTTCCAGCGAAGATAATGAAGGACAGGACTGGGCTTGCGATGACATGCGCAAACAGTGGATCTAAATGCCGACCAGAAGCAGCAGTATTGGCAGAGGTAGCTTCCCTGCAAGGAGCCTATGGCATGCAGTAAGTCATAAAAGTACGACATATGGTATTTACCTTTGGAAAGCCACCTGGCAGAACATCGAGATCCTCGCCATCGTGCCCAGCTCCTCCACCTACCCTCGCTGGGAAGCGTCGTGTCGCGACGGCACGATACTCATCCTAGCGAAGATAATGAAGGACAGGACTGGGCTTGCGATGACACGCGCAAACAGTGGATCTAAATGCCGATCAGAAGCTGCAGTATTGCGCAGAGGTAGCTTCCCTGCAAGGAGCAGTAAGTCATAAAAGTACGACACATAGTATTTACCTTTGAAAAGCCACCTGGCAGAACATCAAGATCCTTGGCATCGTGCCCAGCTCCTCCACCTACCCTCGCTGGGATATTTGGTCGAGACATGTCTTCCAATTCTCCCAGCGAGGGTAATGAAGGACTGGACTGGGCTTGCGATGACACACGCAGACAGTGGGTCTAAATGTCGACCAGAAGCAGCAGTATTGCGCAGAGGTAGTTGCGCATGCTATACTTCTGTACCACTGCGCCCGATACAAATGGCAACGATAATAATGATGCCTGACAGGACCGCCATTGCGTTTATTTTCGAGCCAATTGCTGGGTCTGGAATGGGAAGAGAGGTATGAGGTGAGTGGGTTTGCAACTGATGTTTTTCGTGAGATGTTCGTGACCTTATATACCTTTGGCAGGTGTGGACATTGACCACACACGATTCACACCAACTGCGTGGGTGTATTGTTTTCTATTCATTGTTTGACTGCAAGCGTTTGTTACACATCGGTGTGAGACATTTACTAATAATGATGTGGCTAAACCACACTGCTGATGGCGCAAAATTCGCAGAGGTTTCATATCGACAATAGAGCATCATCCTTGTCCCAACGATTTCATGATAAGGGGCTTGGCGAAAATTGCAGTGTCTCAATTCTGCAAGACTTTGTCAAGGTGTCAACTTAGTCTCGGTCATCGATAGCAATAGATTAGAATTAATTTAATTTAAGACAATACTAGAACATTAGATACTGAATATCAAAACGCTGGCTTCAAAGTAAACGGCGAACGCGATGAACGGGACTGGCAGCACCAGATTGACAAGGGCAGATACGGGTCTCGGAGAGTCTTAAGCAAGGGTGTAGAAAAATAAAATAAAACTTGCGACGCACTAAACACCAATCCCTGCGCCCACCAAATAGTATGCGTGGCGTGTGCAGAAAAATGGCCGATTTGTGTAGACGAGAAGGCTGTCGTGCTAATAACCAGGTTGCCAGCCCAGTGAGCCGGGAGCATGGGGCTGAGTAACACTGAACTTGCATCACCACGAAGAATCAGCATCGTCAATCGTGAAGACAATAGTCTAGTAGTACACGTGTTAGTACGACATTGTCAATTCATATTCGATAGTCGTGCGCCACGAGAGGTGACATACGCACGTCGTTGCAACTCGGTGACTAATATGAGCGTCAAACGAGTGGACTCCGAGCTTGCTATTCTGAGTCACTTCGCGCGCCCAGATATCGTAACCAGCGGAACCCTTTTGTTTGTCGAGTTCCACAAGTAAACAAGAGCGGAAGGGAACAAAATCAAGTCCGGTCCTATCGATATGAAAGTAGCTGTAGAGAATTGGCGCTTCGGAGCTTTCGCATTGTAACGTTCAGGGCCAGGCCGAATATGGCAAATCATCGTGGCTGGCTTTCCGAAATTGTGAGTTGCGTCAGCCAATCAAAATAGTTTATCGTTCTCCCACTCCGCACCTGTAGTTCCTCTACAATTTAGAACACGATCGCAGGCACATGCAGCAATGCTCAGCCCTTCAAAAGACTAGTGTCCGGATGTCGTAATACCGGCAACACATTCGATGGTAGTTGCAGGTTCTTCAAATGGTCAAGCTTGAAGCTTGATGTTTACTACCTCCTGTAAGTCTGAGTCGTCAGTGTGCTGGTATACTGGCCCCATAATGTAGTGAACCAAATTAGGCTACGTTCGACCTGGTACTCAATCACTATTAGGGTTCATAATCATGAAACTTGGATGAAACACTTGTTATTTACTTACAAGGTGAGCACAATAACAAGGTGTCCATGCCATCTCCCGTTGGCAGGTGCACCGCAGTCGCACTTCAGACAACAATGTGGCTGCGTCATCTATCAAACTTACCTTGATGCAAGCAGCAACTTGACTCAACTGTGCCAAGAATTTTGTGGGGCGCAGCAAGAGAGGTCAAGTAACACACGAGCCATGTGTTTATTTGGGGCTATGATCAATAATTGACATGTAGCGCGATAGTATCAATGTAACCAATTGATGGTATGGTGGTTTTTAGTGCCGTCTTCCTTTGAATTCTGGACTGCGTGCGCAGGTTGAATATCATATGCTGTATTCTGATGGAACAACACCACGAGGCATGAAAGAAACACCGTGAGAACGGGATGGATATTTCGGCACGTTGCGGACCACGGTCTCGACACCCAAGTTCCTTGTGCCTCTGCACGTCTATTACACGATTGGAGTTCACGTCCATCTTCTGCGAGATACGCCTCATATCTGGTGATTCCCTCTTCACTCTGTCTCTTTCACCATTGACTCGACAGTCGCTCTACACCTCGTTCCATTGACATCACCTTTACCTCGAGCACAACACCTCCCTCTCGTCGAAGCCCCACATCCAGATGCTCACCGCAATGGTCCGCTCCTGTAACCTATGTCATTTTTCAGCCTCAAGCCACACTAATGTCAATAGCGATGTCCTGGGTCAAAGTATGGTCCCGTCACCTTCAAGGCTTCTCTACACTATGGACTTGTCAGCCTATTTATGCAGTGCCACCTATAATGGATATTCCTCTTCCGCAGGGTTCAGTTTTTTATCTCTCGGCGGTGAGTGAATCCGGTAGCGGTCACGGCTTCCTCAATACTTCGCTCGTCAATCATCGATACATCCTTCACCGAACGAGAATACAATTGGATGCATTTTCGCTTTATTCTTTCTTATTCCTCGTTGCAGGCAAGATCATCCTTCCCCCATGACACTATCGGCTCAATTGGACCAGTCGTATGTTATCATTCGTCTTTTCTTTGCGCGCCGTTTTCAGCGATATAAACATTTTTTTGCCTCTGTCATTACCTCACAAAATATACTCAATTCTACATTTTGGCTTTGCGTGCTAACTGAGTAGTACGATGCAAGTCCAGGAGCAGCAATCACTCTGAGACTCACATGTCCCTTTCAATGTTGGCAGACCACTTTCGCCGCGAATTGTTCATGCCATTCTCTACTTTAGCACAGATTCTTCTGCTAATCCTGGTCGGTGATCTCCCTTCCTAGCGCTCATGCAATCATACCAGCGTCTATCTTGCCGAACATCATGGAAATACACGTGCAGCGTGACCTGAATCCTAGGCCTCATCTCCCACTCAGCCGAACTCTATCTGCAGTCCCCATATCATCACCCCCATCTTCCCTTCCCATTCATCCCGTCCACCACTCTACCCATCCGCGATCCTCATCATTTTGCTCCATCGCAACATTATGCGTGGCAGCTCAGAAAGCCGATATATCAGACTTGAAGGCGAGTCTCTCCATATTATCTTCGTATCCGTTTCATGATCCTCACACTCTATCTACAGTCATCAGCGGAAAGAATCTTCGAGTCCCGTCCGAGCGCATTCCCGCTGGCATCTACATATCGATCAATGTCGACTCGAGGAGACGCTGGAAATCGGCCATCAGTGTCGTATCATCTGATGATTCTCTAGCGTGGGGGGATGCTGTAACTCTGTAACGTCCATGGTGATCTTCTGACGTGATGCGAGAACTGATTATTGGTGTATAGATCATCAAATGACTCGCCTGCATTGTCAATAGAGATCAGGGCGTCCTATGAGCTTGGTCGAATGCTAGGCGGTGGAGAGGTCATCGGGGAACTTCAAATGTCGTGGGATGAGCTACTCAATCATGGAGATCACCCATTTGGTGAGTGATTTGCTTCTCATCCATGCACATATGCTAACATCTCGTAGATCTATCTTTCTCAGCCGTGCGCGGTGTCCAACCTTCCATCACACTGAAGGTTGCTGTTGTACATGCTTCGGACGATCGCAATGGCGCACAGTTTGATGTAAGTGACCCCGGACTCTGTCCTGTTTGCTTTGCTGACGGAGCGCCAACTATAGTCCCTCGTAAACTGCGAGATTGCTCGAGACGCAGATGCTGGACACGCACAATTTGCCTCATACATGAAAAGCAAAAATGTCTCTCACTTGAACGATGCTATGGAGCATTTTCAGTTGGTTCTGAACCAGTGTCCGGTCGGCCATCCAGACCGCGCAACGGCTCTCACCAGCCTCGCGTGGGTTCGCCTTCGAGGCTACATCCGAAATGATGTTCAAGACATTGATACTACCACTTCCCTCTTCCGCGACGCCCTTGCATTGCGTCCGCAGCACCATCCCGATCATCTATTATCCCTATATAATCTCACCCAAGCGCTGACTTGGCGCCACTCCAGGAAAAGTACTGATGTCGACATCTGCGAAGCCGCCCAACTTTATCATGAACTACTACCTCTCTGTCCAGAGGGCACATACCTTGGTAGCATCGCGGCAGGGAAAAATGGTGTTGATTATACGATCGGCCGATGCAACAAACTTCCAAAAGACGCATCAGATGAAGGCATCCACCTTCGAAGAATTGTGCTCGAGCTCTGTCCTCTGGGCCATCGACTTCGTCCCAGAACCCTCCACGAGCTTGCACAAGCAGTTGAAGCACGCTTTTATCAGCACGGCAGCATCGATGATATTGACACGAGCATACAGCTTCGTCGTGAAGCCGTGTCTCTGTGTCTCGAGGGACATGCTGGCCGTGATACCTACCTGAACGACTTGGCCTGTTCACTTGTATCCCGCTTTAAGCACCAAGGCAATCATAATGACCTCGATGAGGCCATATTTTTGCAGGAAGAAGCGCTGCACCTGCACCCTGTTGGGCACGAATCTCGTGATTGCTCACTGGACAACCTAGGGGTCGCCCTCGTCTACCGTTTCAACGCACGCGGTGATATCGAAGACATGACCCGAGCTATCAGCCACTATCGCGAGTCCCTGACGTTGTGCCCACATGGGCATCCACGTCGTGACGCCACGCTTAACAACCTTGCCCACGCGCTCAAAAACAGATATGACAAATCGCAAGTCAGCGAGGATCTCAATGAGGCCATTGATCTGTATCGAGAATCTCTTGTGTTAACAGGGCTTGACCATCCAGGGCGCCATGTTACTCTTTTCAATTTGAGCTCGGCGCTCTGCTCTCGTTTCACGGAAACTCAGAAGAATGAAGATATTGAGGAGGCCATTGCTCTTTGCCAAGAATCATTGGCGGCTCTGTCTTCACTGCACCCGGACAGGTATTGCAGCTACATGTGGCTGCAGGAGGCCTATTTGTCTCGTTACCGGATTCTGCAGGATCCTGCTGATTTGTTGCTTGCAGTGGAGAACTTCAGACTGGCGTCAAGGCACCCTACTGTAGGATTTCTGCGACGCATCGTGGAAGCTATTGAGTGGGCTTGCCAAGCAGAAGTCTATCAACATGAATCTGCCCTAGAAGCATACCAAGTGTGCTTTGAGCTTTTCGACAGCCATGTGATGACACGATCGTCGATCATCTCACGGCGTGAAGCTGCAACCGCTGTTCGTGGTGCACAATCATTTCCTGTAGATGCAGCCTCGTGCGCCATACGTCGCGACAATCTGCGACGCGCAGTTGAACTTGTAGAGCAGGGTCGTGGCCAGCAGTGGTCGCTGGCCTCTCGACTCAGGACTCCAGTTGAAGATCTTGAGTCAGCAAATCCGAAACTGGCGCGTAAATATGTGGAGCTGAGAAAACTCGTTTCCAATGCTGCACAGAGTTCTGCAATCATCACCGATAGAGCCGCTGCTGATCAGGCAACAATAGAATACAGGGGACTTACAAGGCAATGGGAAGCAGCGGTTGCTGAGATACGTGATGTTCCGACGTTCTCGCGGTTCCTGCTCCCACCTTTGTACGCAGACCTGCAAGCAGCAGCGCGCCAGGGTCCGGTCATCATCCTCATTGCGAGTCAATACTCGTGCAGCGCCGTCATCGTCCCGACGTCAGGAGATCCCCATCATGTTCCCTTGTCGTCTGTCACTCTCGCTGAGCTGACCAATCTGAAGGATCGCTTCGCCAGGGCAATACGACACGCATCTACCCTGGGCCCAAAAGTGCCGCGAAACGATCTTATAGTTCTCCTGCGGACAGTGTGGGGCGAGATCATGTTGCCCATCGTCAACGTCCTCCGGCATGATCTGAAACTAAAATACTACTCTCGAATCTGGCTATGTCCAACTGCAGCTTTCACGTCTATTCCTCTCCATGCAGCTCACCCGTTTCAAACAAAGCCAGATCGTTCTGGGAAGGAGCCATGCCTGGAGGATCTCTACATCTGCTCTTACACGCCGACACTTTCGGCCCTGGTCAGATCTAGACAGTTGATGAAGAAGCGCGTGCCTCCGTCCTTTGTGGCGATCGGACAGGGTCAACCGGGTGCAGGGAAAGGCAAGGCGCTCTTGACCGTCGACAGCGAGCTCGAGCTTGTCCATAAGCTCGTCCCTGCGATGGCTAACCGCACCACTATTTCTGGCGACGAAGCCACACGAGCAGGTGCACTCGAAGCTTTGCAGCAAAACACCTGGGTGCACCTAGCTTGTCATGGAAAGCAGGACCCTGAGCAGCCTTACAATTCGCATTTCGTCATGAAAGACGAAGATCTGACGCTGCTCGATATCATGGAGAGAGATATTCCGCACGCCGAGTTCGCGTTCTTATCGGCGTGTCATACCGCTGTCGGAGATGAGGAGACACCCGACGAAGTGATTCACCTCGCAGCTGGTCTTCAGTTTTCGGGGTTCAAGAGCGTCATTGGGACGCTGTGGCAGGTCGACGACTCTGTCGCACAACATGTCGTCAAAGCCTTCTATGAGAATATGTTCAAAGATTTGAAGGATGGAGGTGCGATGGATTGTACGAAGGCAGCCTGGGCACTGAACCGTGCTACGCACGCTGTGAAGACGGAAGTGCCGCTGGAGCAGAGGATGGTTTTCGTTCATATTGGTGTGTAGTTCTACCTCGTATTGCTGTCGTTTGCTGCATGTTCACAAATTGTTCGTCTGCGATCTTCTTTGTTGTAAAAAACGAGCCCGATATATTCTTACACTCTAGCTATAGCCTATCTCGTTTTCGTATACTCTGTTGTATTTTTGTCGACTAGAATGTCCACCAAAATTCTTTTGTACTCGACTCGTTTTCAGCCTTGTCTTCTGCTTGCGTACTTGGATAGTGGGATTTGGGCCAGTCAAGCCTACCAGTCATACTACTAGATCCTTCAAGTTTCAAGTGTGCACCGCGAAAGCTCGATTAATCAAAATCAATGTCGACGTCTTATATAAAACGAGTCAAGTTTGTGCCTACCCATATAGGGGACTAGTAATATCATTGAGAGGAGCTCCGACGCAGGTGAGGTGCTCTTCCCAGGCATAATTAATGCTTCAGTGAGAGAATGGGAGTCAGGAAACAGGAAACAGGCGTTAGGCGGCCAGCGCCAGAGATGTCCGACAATTGTCGCACACGCTCTTAAGTAGAGTAGATACTCAGTGTAGAGGAAAGGTCCGAGTCGGAGCTTCAACATTTCAGGCCGAATATGGTAAATCATTATAACGTGGCTGGCTTTCCTAAATCGTGAGTTGCGTCAGCCAATCAAAATCGTTTATCGTTCTCCCAAGGATGGTTTCTCCGCAGTAGTTCCTCCACAGTTTAGAACACGATCGCAGGCACACGCAGCAATACTCAGCGCTTCAAAAGATTAGTGCTCGAATGCCGGAATACCGGCAACAATTCAATGGTGGTTGCAGGTTCTTCAAATGGTCGAGTTTGAAGTTTACTACTTCCTGTAGTAAGTCCTCGGAGTCCTATCAGTGTGCTGACTGACCCCATAATGTAGTGAACCAAACCAGGTTACGTTCAACCGGGTTCATAATGATGAGAGTTGGATGAAACACTTGTTATTTACTTACAAGGTGAGCACAATAACAGGGTGTCCATGCCATCTCCCGGTGGCAGGTGCACCGCAGTCGCACTTCAGACAACATTAATGTGGCCGCGTCATCTGTCAAACTTACCTTGATGCACGCAGCAACTTGACTCGACCGTGTCAAGAATGTTGTGGGTAATGAAACGCAGCAAGAGAGGTCAAGTAACACACGAGCCATGTGTTTATATACTTGGGGAGCTATAACGGTCAATGGTCAATAAGTGCGATAGTATCAATGTAACCAATGGCACCGTGATTTTTAGCAAAGCTATGCTGCGGATCTGTTTCGATATTGGCGTTTACCAGTGCACGGCTAATTATGGACAATATTCATCGCAGATTCATTGCTGTGTTCCTTTCTGGGCTGCGTTGCGCAGGTTGAATGTCATATGGAACAACACCACGAGGCATGAGTTGAGTCAGAACCTGTCTTAAGTTTACAGTCATGGTACCGATCTATAGTGACTCCTACTGCGGTGCCGTGCTACTGCATCCCGCACGACAAAACATGATGGCGTCTACTATGCAATATAAAACAGTGAGTGTTGAGCATGATTCACTCATTCACTCATACAAGTTTCCCCAGCCCTTTATAACAGAGAAAATACAAGCATCATATTTCGCCAGAGCTCTATAATCATCTTCGCTATTACCACCGAAAATGTTCAAATCATTATTCACATCATCAAGCACGTCTTCCAACGCATCCTCAGAAGCTCTGCTCAAGTCACAAAAGGACAAGAAGCAGACTTCCCCTGGGCAGTCCCAGCCAAAAGATTATGAAGCGGCCTTTGGAGCGCTTCAAGCGTCGTATGGGTTTGGGTCGTTTCCGGGCTCTACCCGCTCCAGTAAATAGGAGTCTTTGAGCGGATGGTGAGTACTAGTTCGGGTAGATTTGATTTATGATGACGAGACTGATGATTCGGAAGGGTATAAGTGGATAAAATGATCAAATTTCCGAGGTTCCTTCTGGGAATAGGGTATACAAGGACGAGTCGGGGAAGGTGGATATGAGTCGTGAAATAACGCCAAGGGCTACAACAGTCACGGTGGATTGTGATGTGTTCTCCTTTATGATATTCCAGTCCTGCTACGTAAACCATAAACGTTAAAACACTGCATATATTAATGTAAAACAGTAATGGGGATAAAATGATTGCCAAACAAAAATTGGTATCACTTGAAATCAAGCGTACATACAGAACTCGTGCAGCGTGAGCAATACAAGGGGAGGATCAGAAGTGTGTTAAATTAGATGCCAAAGGATTGTGTGAAAATGGGTTAGAAAGACAGTGCGACCTTATGACATACACTTAAAGGTAATACCTACCTTTAATACTTCTAATTGAATGGCTGTCATCGTCTTGCCACTCGCTTTCGTTCTCGTCCCTCGTCTTCCACGTCCATGGCGTCCCCCAAGTTGTTTTGGGTTTGTGTATGACTGGCGCTAAAGACGGACGTGCGTGAGCTCCGCGTTCTGCGTCTGGTATTTCCAGAGGCGGATGTGATTGTTGATGAGACGCTACTCCCTTGTGATGATGACTCGGTAGCGCCCGAAACAGCGGTAGAATCGAGCATCATCATGACAGCATGACGGCGCTTAGCGCCAGCAGTATAGTCGGCGAAAGCAGGGTCACCTGTAACAGATGTTGCGGCTGTGACAGGAGGGGTGCGAAATATATTCTCTGAAGGTGTAAGGCATGCTGTAATAGGTGGGCTGATGGGAAATGACTCGGGATTGTCTTTCTTGGCGCCCGCGGCACGGGATTTGGATGAACGTTGGCTGGCATATGGGTGGCTTGATTGGCGCGCGGGTGGCGCGGCGGATGGCGTAGGTGATGTTTGTCTATTGGGAACGTTTGATATGTTAACCGTGAAAGGAGAATGCGGAGTCAAAGGCGCTGGAACAGCCTACGAAAAGGGGAATATATCAGCCAATGGGCAAAAAAGGATGAGAAAGCATACAGTTTGCTGTTCCAGGCGAGAAGAAGAGGGACCTGGATGTACAGTGTCCCTTGTAGTGTCCCCGGGGAAAACATGACGGGGAGTGGAGTCTTTATTTATGTTGGGGCGGCTTGCAGGGACGCTCCCTCTTACTCTTTCTTTTTCCTTTTCACGGTCTTCATCTTCGTCCTCCTCCTCTTCCCGAGCCTTTACAGCCTCCATCCTAGCCTCAATCCAGTCCATGATTCGCCCGATCGTCATCACGTCTCCGGCTGGGTTGCTTGACCCAGATAATGCTACACCGCCCGTAGAAACGCCCTGTTGGATCATCGACATGAGATCTTGACAAGCTGTTGCATATCCAGCATTATAAGCGCGTTTGGACGCATGCCTTGAAGATCGGTAAAGAGTTGTTATACTGAGCGCAGCAGCTTGTTATGTGTGCTGAACGTGAGTAACGTGGATGGAGCCTGGATAAACGCTCCTCACCTTTAAAATTGTTCAATAAGTCCTTCTCAGCTTTCTCCAGGTTTGCTGCTGGTAGAGACTTTGCCAAACCGTTCAGATCTAGTGATGAGTCCATGGCCATGGTGGTGTCGACAAGAAAGTGCCAGGTACTCTGTGCGCGTGCAATTCGGAAATCAGTTATGTATTACGTAAGTTGATTTCAATCGCGTTGTTGTGCCGGTTTTGGCCTCTGAGAAGGAATTCGCGGTTTGAGAGGGAGCAAAATCGACGTGGAAGCTCTTGGTCAGTTGAGTGTGGAAGTCCAAGTGCTGCACGGCTTACACCGGGCCACCCGGTAAACTAGTTTGTGACCGGGAGTCACGCACGCCACATCACATATTAAGGGGAATTGATTGCTCCGAGTAAAACGCAATGATGAGCATGGATGAAGAGGATGACTTTTGTGAGTTTTGAAATCATGGAGTTTGACTTTACTTGATCTCACAATAGACGACGGGAGTCTGGTGGACTCAGAGTCAGAATACACCGACTCCGAATCTGATGATGAAGAAGAGGAATCGGAAGTTGAGGATATTGAATTGCCCCAGGGTGTTCAGGCAGAGATTGATACCGATTTCAAGTGCATCCATCTCCCTTGAGACAATTTTATGTATCTGAATATCAGGTACAGCCGACTAGTAAGCAACATTCGCATGACGGACGATGTCTCAAATACAGCGATGCTCCATCGAGAATGGGACTTCAATATCGCTCAGCAAGACGCGGAGTTTCGTGACGACCTTCGCGAAGCATCCGGGATAGGGAAGAAAAAGGGCAAGAAGGTGCGTGGTCTGTGATGGCCCTTTTGGGCACGCTCGCAACTACTGCTTCGCATCGTGTTTTCAGCGTGGTCGTCACCTAGGACCCGTGCTCTCCCATCAAGTACGCGCCCTCATAGGTGAAGGAAACCAAGCGTATGTCGATGGAAACATTCCGGAAGCAATACGGATGATGCAGGAAGTCATCCGCATCGAGCCTCGAGCGGCGTCTGCGTGGTCCGTCATCGCTCAATGCTATGAAGATTCCAATGAACCGAAGAAGGCGCTGCAACTGCGCATCATGGCGGCGCATCTTCGACATGATGCAGATGAATGGGAGAGACTAGCTGCACAATCAAGGTGAGGTCGTGATCGGCTTTCATCGAAGGGAACCTTGACCGACGGCACGTTTCCCCAGAGATTTGGGCTACAACCAACAAGCCATATATTGCTACAGCAAGGTATATAGTCTTGATCCGACAAATGTCGATGCACTTTGGGACCGTGCTTCCTTGGCAAAGGAGATAAATGACCTTCGCGCCGTACGTTCCATTGTTTTTTATCCACGCGTCTTCAATATGTCAACCTGATGTAGGCTCGACACTCTCTTCTTGCAATTTTGAAACGGTTCCCCCACGATATGACAGTTCTGGCAGAGCTTCGACCAATACTCATTGAAGTATCAGATCTTCCCCTCTGTGCCTCTCTTTACCAGACTGCCTTGGAACACTATCAGACCGTTCAGCCCCTGGGTCCTGTACAACCCATTGACCCCTCCCTGATGGAACAACCGTTACCAAACCAAACATTTGGCTTCATCGACATTTTAGTTCTTGCCGATCTGTATAACACGATGGCAGAAAGTGACAATGCAATCCAAATCGTAAGGAAAGGCTGTAGATGGCTGCAAGGCCGCGCAGGCCAACGCTTCTGGGATGGGTGTGCAGACGATCGAGAATACGATTTACCTCCCGAAGATCGAGGCAATATGAATACAGAGCGAAGCGGCGACATTCAGCCTGGTCACTATCCTCTTGACATCAACGCCCGACACCGACTCGCTATCGCGCGAATCAAGCTCGGAGATGTCGAGGAGGGCAAGGTGCGTGTTTGTCATACAGTCAAAACTTATGGGTGTGTGACGAGTCACATAGATGCACGCGTCTATTGTTCTCGCACAAGATGTTCTCGATTACGCTGCTCTTTTTGGAGAGATCGCTGACTCGTATTTTGAGCGTGAGATGTATGCTGACGCCAGGCCGATATATGAAATTCTTGGCTCAGAACCTGCAGTACATTTCCTTTCCTCCTCATATCGCTTTCCCTACTGATATTCTGTGAAGACCAGTAGCTTGTACGTACTGCTTCAGGTGGCTGTATGTCGTAGGATGCTTGGTGACCTGCAAGAGGCTGCGGAGGTCTATAAGCAAGGTGAGATACCCCTCAACAAGTCATGTTAAAGTCTAATCTCCCGTTAGTTATTGATGCAGATCAGACCAATAATGACGCGAAGATGAAACTTGCCGAGCTCTACGAAATCATGGACGAACCCCGGAAGGCCCTGGAACTCGTTTACCAAGGTTAGCGTGTCTCTTACCATTCAAGCTGAAGAATCAAATATCTATCCTTTCATAGTCATCGACTCCCGCAAACGACGCGCCCACCAGCCTGAAGCCACTCCCACACCCAGTACCACTCAACCTCAAGGCGCCTCTCTCTTCGAAGAGAAACGCACTAAAGCTAAAATTCCAGCTCCCGGTAAAAGCAGACTCACATTGGCCGAGCTCAAAGCGCTCGAAGAGCAACGTGAGCGAGAGGTGAGCTTAGGGTATTCCCGCGTCGAGGATCTGTGGCCACGTATGCGGCATGGAGATGCAGAGGCGGAGAGGGAGTGGATGATGGAGGCTGAGAAACTCGTGGAGATGTTTAGGGAGACGAGGAATTTGTTTGTGACGACTAGGGTGATTGGATGGGTATTCATGCGCCTGTGCGGAAGTGACTGATTGATTCTGTTAGGACTACGACTTTAAGGGCATGTTCCCAAAGAGAAGAATACAACGAAGGGACGATACAGAAGAGGATAGGATGGTGTCACGGCTCGAGCTCAATGGTCGGTGATGGCAGACATTCATTGACTATACATTATGTTGAGCTCACACACCTGCAGAACGCGACAGGCATACCCGTAAAGCCAAAGATGATGGCCAAGCATCCGATAAGGTTGATTCGTTCCGCGGCGTTACATTTTCAAACTGGCTGAGGATTTTCATGCAAGTCAGTTTTCGCAGCTGATATCCGTCTAACTCTTTAATCGTTTTGACTTCACAGTATACCTTTGTTCTTACCAAACGGGGAGACTACGATCAGGGTGAAGAAGTCCTGCGCCATATCCTTTTATCGAACGCCTATCGAGATTCCAATTCACAGGACACGATTCGAATAACGATCATCAGTGAGTGTCTTATTTCTCTCGATTAGATATTGTAACACGTCTTGCAGCGTGCGCCGTCCATGCTAGCAAGTTCTCTATCGCGGTAGAACAGTGTCGTAAAATGATCAACACCCACCAGTTCAACAACGAAGCTTTTCGTCTTCTGCTGGTTTCGTTAGCTAGCGGACATCACCCTACTGATCCGTTCGTTTCTTCCACGTTGCAAAAGCATACACTTCGTGAACTCCGACTTCACGATGCTGCGGTCAAAACTCCAGAGCTCATGAAATGGAATGCTATCGGGCGCAAGTATAATCTGTCGTCGTCGGGCAAGGAAGAGCCATCTAAAGCCGAGGAAGAAGGGGATGATGAAGCGGAGATCCCTGGTCCAGCGGAGAACAACACGACAGAAAAAACAGCGATCCGAATGCCTACGAAGCATAATCCAATTATCGTCACTCTTTATGGTCAGATGTCTCTCGCTGCCAAAAGCTACCAGAGCGCCATATGCAAGTTAGTATCCCTTTCCAGGAGTTCCTAATAATCGTTCTTTGCAGTCTATCTGTTGCATGCATACGATTATTGCCCTGAAGATCCCGTTGTCTGCCTATCTCTTGCCATCGCTTCTCTTGGTCGAGCTTTGCAGCGACAGTCTGACAATAGACACCACACGATAGCACAAGTAAGACTTTTGTGCTCTTCATCGACTCCGTAGCTCACTTTTGACAGGGGATGGCCTTCTTGTCTCAGTATCGAACACTCCGGAAATCGTCCGGTGATGAGATGCTTGAAGAGGTGGAATACAATTTCGGTCGGGCATTTCATCAGCTTGGTACGAGATTTACCTTCTCATTTGACACCTTTTATCTTATAATCTCTGTCAAGGTCTTCACACGCACGCTGTCTCGCATTATGAGCGTGTTCTTGAGATTGCTGAAAAGCGGGGAAACGAGGTAAGTGGCGCGTCCGCCACGTTTGATTATGGTGGCTGACGTTTAGGACAGTATGCATCCGTCGCAAAAGAGGCCGCGTATAACCTTTCTCTCATCTACGTGACTACTGGTGCCGTACCATTGGCAGATGGACTGTACAGACGATGGTTATCTATTTGACGAATTACAACTTCTAACAACTTCTAATTCATATCCTCTATGATGTGTCACACCTTTATTGATTTCATCTGAGACCATCATCCGGGGACACTACCATCAGTTGTTTCCTGATGACGATGTCAGGCGAGTTCAGAATTGTTCCCTCCCAGGCCGACTATTTCTTTTCGTTTTTCTCTCTGTTAGCTTCTTACTCCATGCAACCATGTCAAACGCGAAACCTACGACTTCATCGCTGATTGTGCTAGTGAGCTTCCTGTTTGTGTCTACTTATGAGCGTCGACACTGACAACCCTCCAGCGCGGCTCATCATATAGCAGTGTATCCTCAGATAAAAGTTCGGGCTCATCGGACTTTGACAAATATTCCTCCCCATCCTCGTCAGGACAGACCACTCCTGAAGATGACGAGGATAAGGTATTCCAACTTGACGTACGGCATATTTCTACCTCAGAGAGCGAGACGAAGCTCCGTCCGGTCTTGAGAGGCAGTCTCGTTATGAAGAAGGCCGCAACTGCACTCCATTCCCGGCAGCGCACGTTGTCTGCTGCTGTGAAGACGGTGAGTAGGGCATTTACGGTCTTTAAGAAAAGGGTAAGTCGGTCTCGTCTTTGTTTATCACGCTAAGCTAACCAATTGTTTCAGAGGTCGGACGAAGAAGAGCCGGTTTTCATTGCTAGTCCATTGCGAGAAAGGTTTGGTAGGAGGATCTCGATCAAAACCAGACCAGAAGAGGTCAGTACATTAGGAGTGGCATGCACGCAGCACTAATGAAGTTCTCGTGGACAGTTCTACAGCCTTCCAAACCGATACTTCTCCGTACACGATTTGCCTATGCAAAAGGTGCGTTCCAGTTATTCATTGTTATCGAACCTCGCTGACGTCCTCAGGCCAATACTATTGGACATAAGGCAGAAAGAAGGATTGCATCCATCTCGGGGCTGCCGTCGTCAAGCATTAACAAGCCATCCCGTAGATCACGCAACCTTAGTTTCAGTCTTCCTGGATTCGTCGAGGAACTACAGGCCGCTATGCCCTCGTCGCCACCTGTGGCCGCGCAAGTCCCTCTCGCTGACTCCTCTCATGAAGAGCGCGAATCGTCCCAGCGCATTCTCACCAGTATTCTCCGCGGGGTGCTGTTTGTTCCCTGGTGCGCAACAGTAGGCGGGGCGCTTCTTCTATTCCCTCAGGAGCTCGAGCTTGTGGTATTCCGCCCAGGCTATCTCAAATCCCTACAAGGTGTTCGCCGCTTTGCGCACTGGGCCGACTGTGCATTCCACCATGCCATGATCTTCCTGGCGCTCGTTGTTGCACTCATGTGGTACAAGGCTGCTGTTGGTGTTCCAGTGGCTTGTGGGCTCATGTCCAGGTTCTTGTATGTTTGGACTGGCTTCCAGGTCGACTCGAGCGTCCCGCTGGGTTGGGATGATCAACAAAGCTTGTACTTGTTGGCGAAGGGCACGGCGTTTGAGAACAAGACGGTTCTCATTAAAGGTTGTGAAGGAGAGCCGAGGATTGCGCAGTTGAGAGAGGACTGATGTCATGAGTGCTCATGCAAGGAAGATCAGAATATGATTGCACAGTACAATTGTACGAAGACCTGCAGGGACGATGATCAGCCATGTTCAAGTTCTTCCCTACACACTTCATGTTTTATAATGCATAACAGCGAATGATCATCGATTGGGGTCGCAATATTGAACTCAAGACGGTGTTTCGTTTTGGCATAGTGTGGTACCAGCCGGCAGCCGTAATATGTCAGGACTGCCCGTTACATCGCAAGAACAGCGATATTATATGTACTGATTACGGGAACTCAGTATTCAGCGTGCTCACACGATAATACTGATGCAGGCAGCTAGTTCTGGTCAACAACTTCATGACACGTGGAAAGGGGTAATGATAAGTGGCAATCGCGCGATCACGGAGCTCGACTAGACGCTGTTAGAACATCAGTTATTATGATAGATTGAAAATGTACCTAAGTTACACGAACAGTTGAAGTACTGGCGCGCTGGCAGGTGGGGTTTTAAAGGCGTTTATAACGAGCGCGAGATTAACGAGGAGTCTAGAACGAGAAAGATCTCAGTGTCTTGAACGAAACTCTATTACAAACGGTGCGTCTACCTAGAACGAGAAAGCTACAGCTAACGTTAGACGTGTTAACAACTCTAGGTGACTTTTAGAACGTACATCTCAGTGTCTTGAACGAAACTGAGATGCACCTGCGCTACTGGTACTGGTCTTATAGTAAGTGTGTCAGGAACTTGAATATATGAATGAGAGACTGAAAATAATCTAGGATGCGAGCCGATGTCACTCCACCGCTCGCCTATGTCCATTTTGGCTTGAGCTCGTACCTATCACCTCCCGGACATCCTTATCTCGGATCCTTCGGCTTCTCTCGTCTCGGACGTCTCGGCTTCGTAGTCCAACACTCCCCCTCGAGCGCAAGCCACGCTCATCAGCATCCTCAACTTCTGGAGTCGCGGTCGTGGGAGCGCCTTCGTAAAGGCGTCAGCGATGTTGTCCTCGGAGGGGCAGTAGAATAACTTGAAGGTGCCGTTCTTGACGTGTGAGCGGACGAAGTGGTATCGAAGGTCGATGTGCTTGGTGCGTGACTGGAACTTTCCATTGGATGCTAATGCTATCGCAGCTTGATTGTCACAGAACACGGGAATGGGATGTGGGACGGGGTCGTAGAGCTCTTCGATGAGCAACTGAAGGTAAAGTAATTCGCGTATCACACTGGTCAGGGCGATATACTCAGCCTCTGCCGTGGATAGC
Organism: Suillus plorans; assembly: GCF_016647745.1. Taxonomy (NCBI): domain Eukaryota; kingdom Fungi; phylum Basidiomycota; class Agaricomycetes; order Boletales; family Suillaceae; genus Suillus; species Suillus plorans. The sequence goes on from NW_024537434.1 coordinate 152,205, forward strand.
GCGATCAGTGGTTGCTTACGGGCACTCCATGCCACTGGCCCTCCGTTTAATAGAACGACATACCCGGACATCGAGTGTCGGTGGGGTTGGGACGCCCAGTCTGCATCCACGAAGGCTTCAAGGCCGCCGTCCGTCGAACCGAGTGTCAGCTCGTAGTCTCCCGTTCTCTTGAGGTAACGTAGCGCCCTTTTGGTGGCCTCCCAGTGGGGCCTACCAGGATTGCGCATGAATTGCGACAGCGTCGCGACGGGGAATGCTATATCAGGCCTGGTGCTAGTGGCTGTGTACATCAGCGAGCCGATGGCTCGCTGATACGGCACGTCGCGCATGGCCTGGATCTCCTGCACTGTGGCAGGTCCCTGCTCAACGGACAAGGTAAGTGTTGGCTCCATCGGCGTCTGCGCACTCTTAGCGTCTCCCATGTAGAAGCGTTCGACGATCGTGTCGACATAGGCTTTTTGGGAGAGGGTCAAGGTACGTGCACCACGGTCTCGTGTTACCTTTAGGCCTAACAACCAGCTTAGCTCGCCTAGGTCCGTGATTTCGAAGAATTCGCGGAGGTGGGACTTGAAACGGGTGATGTGGGAGGTGCTGTTGGCGGTGACGGCCATGTCGTCCACGGAAACGGTGATGACGACGTGTTCTCCCGGTGCCCGCCTGTAGTACACTGCCTGGTCCACCTTGGACCGGGTGAATCCTATCTTCGCAAAGACTCCCGCTAACTCCTCAGCCCACTCAAAACCGGCCTGCTTTAAACCAGGTAAGCTCCTTCGCAGCCGCAACACCTTTCCTCGCTGACTCTCCGTGAGATAGCCGGGTGGCGCGCGCATGTAAATCTCCTCCTGGATACTGGCATACAGGTACGCACTTTTTATATCGACCTGGTGGATCTCCCAGTCGTTCTGAGCCGCCATTGTCAGCACGGTGCGTATGGTGCTCATGTTGGCTGTCGGCGCGAACGTGTCGAAGTAGTCGACGCCGAATTGCTGCCTCTGGCCATTGGCAACGAGTCGTGCCCGCAGTTTGAGTTTTTCGCCGTCGGGTCCACGTTTCGTGGCCAAAACGAAATGGCAGGGGATGAGGTTAGCGCCACGAGGTAAGTCTACTACTTCCCACGTCCCCAACTTCTCAAGTTGACTAATCTCGTAATCAACAGCTTCTTGCCACTCTACTCCATCCGGTCCGTTTAACGCCTGCTGCAAGGTGGGCTCTGGTTGGGCAACTGCCAAGGCAAGTTGAAGGTGAGTCTCTTCGTCCACTAAATCTACCTCTGACGCTTCCAACAGGTTCTCCATCGCTATGGCCGCTGCATTGCTGCCTTCGTTCAGGCTCGCATAGTAGCCTGGAGGAGGTCTGGCCCTCGTCGTCCTTGGAGGAGTAGATGGCTGAGGTTGCTGCTCGGTAGATGGTTGAGGTTGCTGGGCGGTAGATGGTTGAGGTTGCTGCTGCAAGGTAGTGGTGATGGGCTGGACGCTATGAGGTAAGTTATTATTATTACTGTTGCCGCTGTTATGTTCGTTAACAGCGGTAGGCTCCCCCTCGTCCAGTGCATCCACCAGGATCTCTGCCGGTGCAAAGGTGAGGTTCCTCTCCACCGATACACGGCGTTTCCCCGGCCAGTACACCCTATAACCCTTGCTTTCAGCGTCTACACCCACAAATACGGCCTCTACAGCCTTCGGCTCGAGCTTCCCACCCTCCAGCACGTGCACATAGACCTTCGCCCCAAACTCATGGGCGCGCGACAAATCCGGCTTGCACTTTCGCACCAGCTCGTAGGACGTGGTGCCGGGGATGGACCTTGAAGGTAAGCGGTTCTTTAGCCATGCTGCGTAGTTGATGGCTTCTGCCCACAGATACTTTGGTAGGTCCCGTCCTATCAACATCGCCCTCGCGTGCTCCACCAACGTCCGGTTCAGACGTTCGGCTACGCCATTCTGCTGCGGTGAGTCGTGGACTGTCAACTGACGTTCAATGCCTTGCTGACGGAGGTACAGGTCGAATTCGGCACTAAGATATTCTCCCCCTCTGTCCGAACGGACTTTACGAAGCGTGACGGCCGGCGTCTGACGCGCCAGCCACGCTTCATAAGCCTTGAAGGCGGTAAGTGCTTCGCTCTTCAGTTTCAAGAACTGAACCTTCGTCTGCCTGCTGTAGTCGTCGGTGAAGCTGATGTAGTAGAGGCTCCCGTTTAGACTGGTCGTCTGCGCAGGTCCCCACAGGTCCGTGTGCACTAAGTCTCCATAGGTAAGTGCGCGCGTACTGGACTCATCTGGGTAGGGTTTCTGCGTTGACTTCGCCTTCACACAGACATCGCAAAACTCGGGCTTGGATGCGAGGTCCAGCTCTATACCAGTGACGAGGCTCTTCTTCACGGCGTCCATGGCTGCTGCTTGGGAGGTGTGTCCTAGGACACGGTGCAGGCTCCCTACGGTGAGTTTTTGCCTTGCTACATTGGCATGATGCGTCTGACGACGCGCAACGACGCTGTAGAGTCCCTCCAGCTGCGGAATCTCGGCGATAACATGTCGCTTCGGCCCTTTGGAGAGGATCCGGCACATGCGTCCCTCGAAGAGGACTGCTAGGCCAGCCGCCGTTATCCTGTTCGTGGAGATAAGGGTGAATGCCATCCTAGGTGCGTATAGCGCATTTTTCAGCGTCACAGTCGTGCGCTTCTGACCCATTGGCAGCTCTATCTGAACATCACCTCGGCCTATGGCACTTAGAGTCGAGCCGTCAGCCGTGTGCACGTCTTGGGGTGGAATGGTGACGAAATTCGTGAATTTGGCCCGGTCTGGGCAGAAATGAGATGTGGCGCCCGAATCTACGATGGCTCCTCTCTTCTCCACTGGTACGTCCAACTGCCCTGCTACGTTCGCTAAATCTGACGTTACGAAAGCATATTGGTCGTCCTGCGCCTCAGACTGGGTGGCTGAGTTGGCTGCCTGCTTCGGCGCCTTCTCACCTCTCCTCTTCTGTTGGTTGGGACCTTGTCCCTCCTTCCCACCACCCGGACGCCAACAGTCGGTCTTGTAGTGGCCTTTCCGGTCACAGTTAAAACAGGTGACGTCCGGATTGGCTTTGGCGGCGCCTGCTGACGCTCTACCTTTCCCTTTTGTTTCTCTCGCGGAGAGGGCGGAGCCAGAGGCTCCCTTTTTGGTGGGACGACATTCGGTGAGTAGGCGATGCTCATACTCTTCGGTCACGATGCTGATTAGCTCGTAGGAGGTGATCAGAGTTTTGGTTATCCTAGCCGCTGCGCTGATGGAGGATAGGAGTGGTCGGTAGGATTCTGGGAGCGAGCCCAAGATGATGGCGTGGAAGTCGTTGTCGACGATACCTGCGCCCATTCCGGCCAAGGACTCGCGGAGCCTCATGAGCTCTGCGAAGTGGGCCTTAACGTCCCCTCCTTCATCACAGCGTGTCTCTTGCAACCGACGCCGTAAGTCAATTTGCACGAGTTCAGTCTTACCCTCGTGAATCTGACAAATCTCGTCCCAGATCTCGGAGGCGTCCCCAAGCTTCTGGACACGCAGTAGTAGCCGATCGGTGATCGTGCTAAATATCTGCTGCTTCACGAGTGAGTTTTTTTGGTGATACTCGTCGATCTTGTTATCGAGCTCGTCTATTTCAGTCTGCGATGGCGTTGACCCGTCAGGCTTTTTAACAGCCTTGGTTTTCGGATCGACGACGAAAGGAATAGGCTCGCAGACTCGACCATCGGTATATCGCATCAAACCTCGCGCTCCAATAGCCGTTAGTGTTCGTTCTTTGTAAGTAATCCAGTTCGAGCCGTCTTCTGCGAGCTTCGGGATATTGAACAGGCTGGAGTTGGTAGCGGGGAGCGTAGATTCCATGATGGTGGCAGGGCTCATAACCTAAAGGCGTTTATAACGAGCGCGAGATTAACGAGGAGTCTAGAACGAGAAAGATCTCAGTGTCTTGAACGAAACTCTATTACAAACGGTGCGTCTACCTAGAACGAGAAAGCTACAGCTAACGTTAGACGTGTTAACAACTCTAGGTGACTTTTAGAACGTACATCTCAGTGTCTTGAACGAAACTGAGATGCACCTGCGCTACTGGTACTGGTCTTATAGTAAGTGTGTCAGGAACTTGAATATATGAATGAGAGACTGAAAATAATCTAGGATGCGAGCCGATGTCACTCCACCGCTCGCCTATGTCCATTTTGGCTTGAGCTCGTACCTATCACCTCCCGGACATCCTTATCTCGGATCCTTCGGCTTCTCTCGTCTCGGACGTCTCGGCTTCGTAGTCCAACAGGTTTGACGCAGACGAGGTGGTACTAGGTACTAGCCTAGGCGTGACGCCGCAGCACCGTAGGTGTGACAGTTTAAGTGATCCCTGCTCTCAAAGAACATGAATTGGAATTAAATTCCACCTCGACCGTGCTTAGCACCATCAACCTCCAGTAAAATGTCGGAGCTCATTCCAATCACTACACCCCTGCGAGAGTTCAAAGGCCATGAAAATCAAGTAAATGTAGTCACAGTGTTCCCCAACAAAAAACGCATGGTTACAGGCTCGCATGACAAGACGCTTCGTCTGTGGGACCTGAAGACAGGTATCTTGTTGAAGAAGATGGAAGGGCATTGCGGTCGGGTGTTGAGCTTAGCAGTATCGCGAGATGGGCAATTGATAGCGAGCGGTGATACAGACTCAGTGCTCATCGTCTGGCACGGAGCAACTGGCGAAGCACTCACCCAACCCATTGAAGTCCACTCCAATTGGATCAACTCGCTGGATTTTTCTCCTGACAGAACAGTGCTGGCCATAAGTTGTTCATGGGACAACACGACGAAGCTATGGAACACCAAAACCTGGGAGCAACAGGGAGATCCAATAATGTGTGGTAGAACGGTCAACTGCATACAGTATTCACCGTCTGGAAAACGTCTTGCCGTCGCAACCAACGACAATATCGAAATTTACAATCCAGACACGACGCCGGGACACGTCGCATTCTTCAAGGCCCACACATCATGGAACTTGTTCCTCACGTGGACGCCCAATGGCGCACGCATTCTCACAGGCGGCGATAATCTCGATCCTACCATACGCGAGTGGGATACAACAACCTGGAAACAAGTCGGTGATCCTTGGACTGGTCACACTCGCTACATCCGTTCTATCGCCGTTAATCCTACTGGCACACTCGTCGTATCATCATCTTATGACAACGATGTTCGTCTCTGGCAGCTCTCAGACCGACGAACCATTGCCATCTTCAAGTACTCATCCATCGTTAATTGTGTCACTTTCTCCGTGAATGGCAATTACATCCTCGGCGGAGGTGAGGATGGGGTGGTCTCGGAGTGGGCACTACCCCAGGATATTAGTTCAAAGGCATGTTTTCGTCCTTGACTCGTATACCACGATTCGAGCATGTTTCGTGCAGATCCCAGGCATCACAACAGCCCGCGAGGCATGCATGCATGAGGACTTGTCTACCTCTGAAGAACTATTCACGCAAGATATCAACACCGATCCGAACTACCATGCTTCCTACGCCCATCGCTCAAAGGCATGTTTCCATCCTTGACCCATATATCACAAATTGAGCATATTTCGTGCAGATCCTAGCCGTCACAACTGCCCGCATTGCATGCATAAATGGAGATTTATTTACTGCCGAAGAATTACTCACCCAAGATATCAACACCGATCCGAGCAACCATTCTTCCTACGCCCATCGCTCGTTTGTTATGGCCCGAAGACACAACTGGGACCACGCCTTTCGTGATGCGATCAAGGTGAGTTATACGCGCTGATCATGGTCTCCTTACAAACGGCTAATTTGACGGTGACAAAGTCTATCAGCATTAAGCCCTCATTGACAGGCTATATCTCCAAGGCCATCGCCCTCTGCGGACAAGGCCATGTCCGGAACGCGAGGGCAGCATTTGATGTTGCATCAATTTACACGGATCAAAATCCACAAACCATTCATTTCCTGCTTTTGATCAAAGTATGTTACATTTGCCTCACATACTGTCCGCTTCATCGCGTATTTCAGGTCATCGCCTTCTTCAATGCAGATCAATATGATGAGGCAAACCTACTCCTTAAAGAACTTGTTTTTGGTTGTCCGAATGCCGATACTCGCGCATGTCATATCGTGGAAGTCAGTATCATGCAGTCACGCTGCGTCATCGACACTAACTTGCGCATCAGGCATATCTATGTGTTCAACTTGGGCTCAAAGCCTTGGATGATGCACGCCATGACGAAGCCGCTGACCATTTCACTGCTGCTCTCAACTCCGACGCTTTATCATCGGAATCGGACATTCATGACATTTACGAGGATTTGGTGGTGGTATGTTGATACACGTCCAAAACACTTTTCATAACCAAATCCCTTGTGCAGCTCTTCGGCTGGGATCTCAAATCGTTGTGGCGCACTGCACACCAGAAAAATTGTTATGCACTCCTTCGGGCAGGTAAACTTCAAGATGCCGTGAAATCATACCGATACATGATGGCTTCCAGTGACGAAAATACCAAGGCCCACTACCTTGACTGGTCCGATGGCAAGTGTGGAGTTTGTAATGTTGCGCAGGCTACAATCCTCATCCGTATTTCACTCAGTTTTCACGGAAGAATGCAGCGCGCTCTGTATTACTGGCGGAGATGCTGCCCTCGCTGCAGGCAAGTACGACGGGGCTATTGACCTATACTCGGCGGCGATCGACCTGGATTCTGCATCCGATGTCGTCTTTGCAAATCGCAGCAAGGCGAGGTCGGAGAAAATGCTATGGGAGGGTGCGCTTCTCGACGCGCAAAAGGTGCGATGGCAACTATGTTTTCGTAGTCCGTGTTGACTTTGACAATGCATAGGTCACCAAACTCAATCCTTCGTCTCACGTTGGACACCAGTTGGCACATACGGCGCTGTGTGGCGCGCAACGTTATGACGAAGCCATCGAGGCATTCACAATCATGTTGTCTAAGTTGGACGATGCTCCCGAAGCGCAGATACGAAGTAAGCCATGGAACGTTGCGTTATGATCTTGAAATGCCTAATTCATTCTGCAGATCTACGTCAGCAGTATGTCTGTCCATCCGAAGCAGAAGACGCTATTCGAAGCGCGGTTTGGATTGAACTCGAAAATGCCCCCCTTCGTCTCCTCAACACCTCTACGGGTCTTTTGTGTGACCGAGCAGCACAGATAAACTCTTTCAAAATGAGTCCAGAATACAACGATCTTGTCTCATTTGCAACAAAGGATTCAAACCTCCGAATGGAGCGCATCAAAGACGTAGTGGCGACGTACTTCCGCTGCGTCCTGCTATCACATAGGTGGGAAGAGGCGGAGGTACTGCTGGACGACATTCAGAACAAAGATTTGCGCGAGTTGAATGGACTTGGCGGTATCGCGAAGTTACAGTCATTCTGCAAAGTCGCTCGTGACGCTGGGTATCGCTGGGCATGGATGGACACCTGCTGTATTGACAAGAAGAGCAATACCGAGCTTCAAGAATCGGTCAACTCCATGTTCGTCTGGTACCGCCATTCAGCGCTCACCATCGTCTACTTATGTGATGTCCCTCCTTTATCCCAGCGCGGTGCACTGGCAAGGAGTGTTTGGAACAAGCGAGGATGGACCTTTCAAGAATTCGTCGCTCCGAAAGTTGTCATCTTTTATCAGAAAGATTGGTCATTATATCTTGACGATCGTTCTCCTAACCACAAAGAGTCCCCTGCAATCATGAAGGAGTTGGAGGATGCGATGGGCATAGATGCACGGGCCCTGGTAACTTTCCGTCCGGGGATGAGCGATGCCCGACAGAGACTTCAATGGGCCTCATCTCGCATCACTACATTGCAAGAAGACATCGCGTACTCATTGTTTGGCATCTTCGGTGTCCACCTACCTGTAATTTACGGCGAGAAGAAGCAGAACGCGCTTGGGCGACTCCTGCAGGAGATTGTGGCTCGGTCGGGCGACATCACTGTCCTAAACTGGATCGGACAACCTTCTGAGTTCAATAGCTGTCTTCCAGCCCATATTACCTCTTACGCTACTCCTCCATGCACCCTTCCATCTTTGTCCGAAGATCAGATTCAGACAACTATCTCTTCGCTGCGAAAAAATCCCGTGGCTGTGGATTTGGCTTCTGGACTTTATGAACGGCTTGATAACACGAGCGCTGCTCGTTTCGCGAACTGCAGACTACACCTGCCTTGCATGGCATTTCGTGTTACAGAAGTCAATCTGAGCTACGGTTCATCCCAGGAGACTCGATATGAAGTCAAGGCAGATGGGCTCCATGACCTGCTGATCACCACTAAAGAGCCGATTGTTCAGTTCTCACAAACAAAGCCCACTCAGCAAACCTTCGTGCTTGTCCGTCCCTGGGATCGGTCTCTCCTCGAACTACCAGACTTTACAGATTTGCAAGACGATACAGAAAGCGAAGGGGAATATTTGACGCCGCCTTCTTCTCCGTCAGACAACTCACCTGGCCATTCTCTTGTAAAACAAGAGGTGGACGATTTAGAATTGCGAGCATTTCGGTTACTTGTTCGCCTTGGCCAGCCTTTTGGCGCATTTTTGCTAGCGCGGCAGCACGGCGGAGAATACAAGAGGGTCGCGTCAGATCGTGATATCATTGCACAGGTCGCGGATGTGGCTTCTGATCGAGACCTGATGAACGTCAGGACGATAGAAATACTGTAGATGTATGTTGTTCCACAAAGATTAGGGATCTGAACGATTTATAAAGTCCATCGGTACTTCGTATAATCATACTACATGCACGTGTATTGGACTACCGATAGTTTCAACTTGAGGTGAGTTGAATGTGCCAAGAAGGTACAATGACCATGAAGAGTTAAAATTATGTAAGCAACCAAACAACACGTCAACACGTCGGTCGGTGACGCGTCATCTTGCTTAAATATTTATACCGCATACCAGTTCGGAATGCATCAGAGTTCCCTGAGATTCATTGCACGCCTCTTGCTAATACTTATCACAAGTCCCCACCCTGGTCCCTGATATGATGCATGAATCAAGTCTTATTAATGTTGCTGCCCCTTAGTGGCATGCCGCATCACAAGTTCCTTGGTGGTTGGAAGAGAACGAGGACCCAGAGATCGAACGTGATCCAATGTACAGGTCTTGTGATACGAGAGTACTTGCTGGTGACGAGGATGCTCATCTTGATGCTCCTCAATTGTTGGACTTACTGTCAGAGAAGCCGGTGGAAGGGGGCAAACAGGGCGCCTAAACAACAGGATACCGCAGTTCCAATGCCTTCGCGAGGGCCTGTACAGTGGACCTTTGCATTATAGTAGATAAAAAATGTCAAAATGACTGGGAAAATCGCATTTTTGGGCGTGTCAAAAACCCTTCGAAGGTGAGTTAAAAACTCGTCAAAAACACCGTGGGTAGTTTTTCACGGAGCCTTAGTACTTAGTGCCGGCGTCTTCAAACTCCGTCAGAGCATCGCCACCTGTACCAAGACTTGTACCCAGACCGTCATAGACTTGAAGTCTACATAGACTTATACCAAGACCGGCCATTTCAGGAACGTCCTCGTAGTAAGTGTTTTAAACGTGTCGTTGATGTCGGTGGCAGTAGCGTCGCATGAGCAGCCCATCTGTCCCACTGTGAGTATATTCCCATCACCTTCCCTTGATATCTCTCGGCAGCTGTACTTGGGTAAACCCAGCAGCGATCACAGTTTCCTGAACATTAATATTCATCAATCGTCCTTCACCGAATAAGCATGTACAGTTGCATCCTCACTTTCAAGTTGACATTCTTTTCTCATTCCTCTGTTCAGGCAACATCATCTTCCCACCCGCTATAAGCTCAATCGGACAAGTCGCATAGAATCATTCGGTTCTTGTTAGCGTGGCGTCTTCAGTGGTTTTAACATTGTTCGCATTGCCATACAAAATACACTCGATTCTACATCTCGCCTTGGTGTGCTGACGAGTAGTATGATACAAGTCCAATCACTCTGAGACTCACTCGACCTCTTTCGCTGAAGACTGTTCATGACATTGTCTACCTTAGATTCATCCGCTAATCCTGGTCGGTGATCTCCATTCCCAGCGCTTAGTGCAATCATACCAGCATCTATATCGTGCCGAACAGCCCTCGACAATATATAAATACACGTGTAGCATGACCCTCACCCTCGCCCTCCCTCTCAATCCACATGTCATATCCTTACCCCCGTCTTGCCTTCTCACTGACTCTGTCCATAGTCAGCCTGTCCTCAATCCTCGTCATTATACTCCATCGCACCATGAGGCCCAGTAGCTCAAAAAGTCGATATATCAGACTTGAAGGCGAGTTCTTCCATATTGCCTTCGCATCTGTTTTATCATCCTCACACTCTATCTACAGTTATCAACGGAAAGAATATTCGAGTTCCTTTCGAGCGCATTCCCGCTGGCATCTACATATTCATCAATGTCGACTCCAGGAGGCGCTGGAAATCAGCTACCAGTGTCTTATCGTCTGATGAATCTGTAGTGTGGGGGAATTCTGTAACTCTGTAAAGTCCATGGAGACTTTCTGACGCGATGCGAGAACTGATCATCGGTTCATAGATCATCAGACTCCTCACCTGCGTTGTCAGTGGAGATCAGGGCGTCCTTTGAGCTTGGTCGAATGCTAGGTGATGGAGAGGTCATCGGCGAACTTCAGATGTCGTGGGATGAACTACTCGATCATGGGAATGAGCCATTTGGTGAGTGATTCGCTTCTCATTCATGCACATACACCAACGTCTTGTAGATATATTCTTCCCGCCCGTCCTCGGTGTTCACCCTTCCCTTAAGCTGAAGGCTGCCATTGTACATGCTTGCGACGATCAGGACGACGCACTGTTTGATGTGAGTGACGCTGGTATCTGTTCTATTAACTTTTGCTGACAGAACGCAAACTGTAGTCCCTCGTAGACTGCAAGATTGCTCGAGACACAGATGCGGGCCACGCACAATTGGCCGCATACGTGACGAGCGAGAACGTCTCTCACCTGAACGACGCTGTAGAGCATTTTCAGTTGGTTCTGGATCAGTGTCCGGTCAGCCATCCAGATCATGCCACGGCTTTCACCAACCTCGCGTGCGCCCGCCTCTTGGGCTACATCCGAAATGATGTTGAAGACATCGATGGCACCATTTCCCTCTTCCGCGACGCCCTTGCATTGCGTCCGCAGCCCCATCCCGATCATCCCTTATCTCTATACAATCTCACCCGAGCGCTGAATTGGCGTCACTCCAAGACAAGTACTGCTGCAGACATATGCGAAGCCGCCCAACTCTATCATGAGCTACTGCCTCTCTGTCCAGAGGGCACGTACCTTCGTAGCATCGCAGCGGGGAATGGTGTCGATTATGTGATCACCGGATGCCATAATCTTCCAAAAGACGCATCTGATGAAGGCATCCATCTTCGAAGAGTCGTCCTCGAGCTCTGTCTGGGCCATCGACTCCGTCCCAAAGCCCTCAACGAGCTTGCACAAGCACTTCAAACACGCTTTGATCAGCACGGCAGCATCGATGATCTTGACACGAGCATACAACTCGGTCGTGAAGCAGTGTCTCTGATCCCCGAGGGACGTGCTGACCGTGATACCTACCTGAACAACTTGGCCTTGTCACTCATGTCGCGCTTCAATGACCAAGGCAAACCTAATGACCTCGATGAGGCCATATCTTTGCACGGAGAGGCGCTGCGCCTGCGCCCCGTTGGGCACAAATTACGTGATTACTCATTGGACAACCTAGGGCTCGCCCTCACGGCTTGTTTCAACAAACGCAGCGACATTGATAACATCACCCGAGCTATCAGCCTCTATCGCGAGTCACTGACGTTGCGTCCACCTGGGCATCCACGTCGTGAAACCACACTTAACAACCTTGCCCTCGCGCTCCAAACCAGATGTAACAAATCGCATGTTAGCGAGGATCTTAACGAGGCCATTGATTTGTATCGCGAATCTCTTCCGTTAAGGCAGCTTGACGATCCAGAGCGCCATAGAAATCTTTTCAATCTGAGCTCGGCGCTCTGCTCTCGTTTCGCGCAAACTCGGAAGAATGAAGATGTCGAGGAGGCCATTACTCTTTGCCAACAATCATTGGCGGCTCTGTCTTCACTGCACCCAGACAGAACATTCAGCTACTGGTGGCTGCAGATGGCTTATCAATCTCGTTACCGGATTCTACACGACTCTGCTGATTTGTCACTCGCTGTAGAGAACTTCAGACTAGCATCAGGACATGCAACACAAGGCTTTCCGCAACGTATTGAGGTAGTTTTGCACTGGGTTGCTGCAGCGGAGGAGTACAACCATGCATCTGGACTGGAGGCCTACACAACATTTTTCAACCTTTTTGACGGTCACTTGGCCACGCGATCATCGACAATTTCACGACGCGAAGCTGCCACCGCCTTCTATTATGCCAGATCACTGCCTGTAGATGCAGCCTCATGTGCCATACGTCGTGACAATCTACGACAAGCAGTTGAACTTGTGGAGCAGGGTCGTGGCCAGCAATGGTCGCTGGCATCTCGACTCAGAACTCCAGTTGAAGACCTCGAGTCAGCAAATCCCACACTGGCGCACAATTATTTGCAGCTGAGCAAACTCGTTTCCAATGCAGCCCAGAGTTCTGCAATCGTCACTGACAGAGCTGCTGCTGATCGAGCAGCAACAGAGTATAGGAGACTTACAAGGCAATGGGAAGCAGTGGTAGCTGAGATACGCGATCTTTCAGCGTTCTCGCGGTTCCTGCTTCCACCTTCGTATGAAGACCTCCAAGCAGCAGCGCGCCAGGGACCGGTCATCATCCTCATTGCGAGTCAATACTCTTGCAGCGCCATCATCGTCCCGACGTCAGGAGACCCCCATCATGTTCCTTTACCGTCCATCGCTCTCGCAGATCTCAATATTCTCAAGGATCGCTTCACCAGGGCAATACGAGATTCATCTCAGATGAACCCACGGGAGTCGAGGACGGATCTCATAGTGCTCTTGCGGATAATATGGGACCAGATCATGCTGCCCATCGTCGACGTACTCGAGCACGTCCTCAAACTACAGCGCCGCTCTCGAATCTGGCTGTGTCCCACTGCAGCTTTCACGTCCATTCCTCTCCATGCAGCTCACCCGTTTCAAACAAAGCCGGATCGTTCTGGGAAGGAGCCATGCCTGGAGGATCTCTACATCTGCTCTTACACGCCGACACTTTCGGCTTTGATCAGATCTAGACAGATGATGAAGAAGCGCGTGCCTCCGTCCTTTGTAGCGATCGGACAGGGTCAACCGGGTGCAGGGAAAGGCAAGGCGCTGTTGGCTGTCGACAGCGAACTTGAGCTTGTCCATAAGCTCGTCCCTGCGACAGCCAACCGCACCACTATTTCTGGCGACGTAGCCACACGAGCAGGTGCACTCTCAGCCTTGCAACAGAACACCTGGGTGCACCTTGCTTGTCATGGCAAGCAGGACCCTAAACAGCCTTACGATTCGCATTTCGTCATGAGAGACGAACATCTGACGCTGCTCGATATCATGGAGAAACATCTTCCGCAGGCCGAGTTCGCGTTCTTATCGGCTTGTCATACCGCTGTAGGCGATGAGGAGACGCCCGACGAAGTGATTCACCTCGCAGCTGGTATTCAGTTTTCAGGGTTCAAGAGCGTCGTTGGCACGCTGTGGGAGGTCGACGATGCTGTCGCAAAACACGTAGTCGAAGCTTTCTACAAGTATATGTTTGGAGATTTGAAGGATGGTCACGGTGGTGTCATGGACTGTACGAGGGCAGCCTGGGCACTCAACTGTGCTACGCACGCGGTGAAGACGAAAGTTCCGCTCGAGCAGAGGATGGTTTTTGTTCATATTGGTGTGTAGTTCTACGTCGTATTGCTGTCGTCTGGTATATGTTCTCATGTTGTTGATCTGCGATCCTCTTTCATTCTGTCGTACGATTTCAAATGACACTGATACATGTTCTTGCACTCTAGCTATCTTGTTTTCGCATACTCTGCCGTTTTTTTTTCGACTAGAATGTTCATCAAAGTTCTTGTGTACTCGAATCATTTGCAACTTCGTCTGTTACTTAGGTACTTAGACAACGGTAGTGGGAGTTAGGCCAGTCAAGCCTACCCGCGCCTTCAAGCTTCATCCCTTCTGCCTCATCGAACCTCAACTAACCACCACACCAATGCAATCAATGTCAGTTAGAAACCGAGTCAAGTCATCAGCAAATCCCGGCTGGTTGCTTCGACTTGTGGCCTGTATGCGTACTGCTTGCATTAGCTCCAAAATTAGAGCCAATTTTCCCATGAAGCATGCACTTAGTATTGTGTCGTGTCGTGTCATTCATTCTCAGGCCTACTTCGACGCGACGATTTCAGGCAAGATATAGCCAGTATTCGATATTCATTTCCTATGGTAGGCACTGATGATCCAAAACGTACGCATACTTGTGAAGTGCTCGGCACCTCCTCTACTCATCCTGAAACCTACCTCCCGTTAACGTTATAACGAAGTAGCGAATTTTTCCTGTAATAGACGAATCAAAGAGCTCCGCAGTCAGTGGCCACGTCCTCCAAAGCCAATGTGAAAGGGAATCCTCGTGTTCATGTGCTCTGCTACTCGTTATCCTTGTCATGTCGTCCGGGATAACTCTTTCAGTAACGCTCGATATCTGTCTTTTGCATCAATGCAGTATATCGTGGATGACGAAACTAGATGGTGACATACGGGCTAGGCGACATTCAACGCTTTAAGGTAGACGTTACATACGTTAGATCAAGCGGGAGTAAGCCCCCCGCGAACAGGGCTATGCCCTACATAGGGTCTTCGACCCCGAAGGACAATAAAATTGATTTTTTTAAAAAAAAAAAAGGTAGACGTTAGACGTTGGATGCACGGGATAAACATAGGTGAAGGATAAACTTCGATTTCCACGTTGCGTTTGGGTGGGGTGTCGCTTGTGAACTCTTTGACCATCTTCTACTGCTCTCGCCAACAGGTTGTTGCCACTATACGAACATTCTCGATGAGAAGCAGTAATAAACAGTTGTTGGTCGCAGAAAGAATGTCAGTGACCTGCCCCTTCAGTCATGTGAGTCGCCCTGTGGCATTGGAGTGCAACATGAGGTATACCTGAAGACGAAACTCGAATGGCAAATTTCCATCGTCTTCTTGAGCCGAGTTTGATAAACATAGATGCGCTTGCGGTGCAGGAGGACTTGATTAATTTTCGCGCTAATGAATTCGTGTTATTGGATTTCAGCAAACACATGACAAGGTCATATGTGGAGCAACACACCTTCAAGTCAGAGAGATCGGCCCGCCAAGCCACCAATGATGAGACGCTCAGTGAGGATGAGCTAAGTGAAAGGTGCTGAGGAAGCAATGAGGAAGCGTTGTGAATCGTGCTGAATGTGAACTCGTCATATATACGGGAAAGGCATCGATGAGCCAGTGACATGGAATAAATTGTTAAGGACATGGGCCAGCATCGAGGATGCATATGCATTGACGACGATCGAGGACAGACTCGGAGATGTTCCACTTGTGAGCGTATGCGATGATCGATCCGAGGTCCTCGTTGTCCGTACAGTGGCAAAGTTTCACACACATTCTGACATTCTACGCCATTAGTACCAGTGCTAGTGATCACGATTCACGACGAACTCTTTCAAACCTAATCTCTTGCAGCACATATGGGCGACGTCGATGATGATCGAATGTCTACATTTTCGTACGATGGAGACGGCCAACCCGATTCCTTTAGCCTTGCCGAATTGCAATCGGTCGTTGATCTTCATTTCTTGACAAGCTGCAAGCTGGAGAAACTGGCTGAAGGAGGTTATCACAAGGTCCGTCTGGAATTACATCGCACAGTTTATGTTTGATATTTTTATAGGTATATGATATATTGCGATCGGATGGTGCTCCTCTTGATGCTGTCGTTCGAGTGGCCTCTCCTGCGTTCCCAAAGGACAAGCTTGAATCGGAGGTAGCTATGAATACACGTTGTATGTTATTCGCATTGGTATAAAAACTCTATGTTCTTTCAAAAGGTTGCGACGTGCAAGATGATCGCTGCGTTCACAAATATACCTGTTCCACGAATCCATGCATGGAACTCTGACGCATCGAATCCTGTTGGAGCGGAATACATGATCTTGGATAAAGTAAGTTGCCAAATTTAATGTGTCCCGTGTGGGATGTTTCACTCATACATCGCAAACTCAAGATTAAAGGGACCCCTGCTAGCCATAGCTGGGGGGATCTCTCCGAAGAGGTGAAGAAGACCGTGGTGTCGCAGGTTGCACGCTATTTCTTGGAGATATTCTCTCTTCGATTCGAAAGCGCAGGATCTCTCTACTTGAGCTCTCTTTCACCTCAATTCCTCGTCGGACCAATAATCAGCACGCCGTTCTACCGTGCTCTCGATGGCGTTGTCCGAGTTCCTGACGCGCCCATCTCAAAAAACGGCGATCCCAACAGAGGTCCTTTTTCTACCGTAACTGAATATCTTTCAAGCAATCTACGAGCAGAACTCGATTTTATCTCCAATCACCGTTCGGTCGTTCTTTCGGAGCTTCACGAATGCGACCCTACTGAGTCGGCAGAGAGGCAACTCGAACTCGGGGAGCGTGTTATGAGAAAGGCTATTAATCTATGCTCTGTTTATCCCGGTGATACGTCGGTACCTGCCAATGTCACCACTCCACGAAGACCATTCTCCTTAAAGTTGGACGACTTCCGTTTATCAAATGTCATGGTACGTCGTTGCATGACCCTCATGATGCTTATCTTCAACGCACATGCGTGTGGTAGATCGATACCGATTCAGGTCGAGTGACTGGCTTTATCGACTTTGAAGCAGCTACCATCGCGCCTGTATGGGAATGCGCAGTGATCCCACGATGGCTTCAAGATGCGGATGACCCAGAATCCAGTTACGAAGGCGGAACCAGCGAAGAAAGAAATGTTTTGCGTGCTGCTTTTCTTTCAGCAATGGAAGGGTCTGCCCGATATCCAGAGTGGAGAGAGGCGTATGACATGGGTCGTCCTTTCCGTCGGCTTACAGACCTGTTGTGCTTCCAGGTCAGCGTTTGGGCTTCTAATGACCGTGAGACCTGGGTGAACGAACGTCTCGAATGGGCTGAAACTCACCCCGGGATTGGGTTGCCTGAACAGACTTGAACTACCAATTGACAATACCAGAACTGTAGATGTACTGTTTCTGGCATTAAGGAGACACGTTCGCCCGAGTCGACAAGTACAAAGAACAATATATCGAAAGGCGCACTATTCTGCAGACAAATCACATAAACATGTCAATTTATGGACGAGTCAGGTACTACTACTATGTAATCCTGGACTGTCGGACCAATCTTGTCAGAGACGTAGGTCAGAATCTCTATCGTCTCCTTCTGATGGAAAAAGTTAGAAAGGTCAGTCATTGACGAAAGGCAGACTTGAACTCCTACCCAAACAGTGTCCTGCATTTCATGACCCTCGTCGCTCAAAATCGGCGACCTGCACAAGGCGACCATGGCTTACGAATCCGCCTTTCATATTCTCTTCATCGTCTCGTCCGCCCACCGCAGCAAATACAAGCTGACGGCTGCCTTGTTCAGCCGTCCAAGCCAGGAGACGCTCCTGAATGGCAAGCGCTATTTTGACAAATGAAAAGGTCGGTTTCTCGTATCAGGCACGACGTAGTTGTGAATAACAGAATCCTGGGGTCACGGCTACGGCAGTGAGTGGTGTGACGGATTGCAACCTGTTCGTCGAGGCATGAACAAAGAAGTTGAACACTGGTTGAATTTGTCAGATTGAAGTGGGTAGAGAGCGTAGGAGGCACATACGCTTTGACTCTTGATACCGGGATTTGTGCCTAAGAGATATCGAGTAAGAAAATTTCATTTGAAGGTGAATTTTGATTTGTTTTCTTACTTGGGGATGCACCACTCTTCGCTGCTCAGCGTTTCAGGTGGTTTCGAGGAAGTCTCGATCTCTTTTGCAGGTGTAATCCAGTAGAGGGCATCACTGGACACAATTACCATCCGTGAAGGTGTTGAAGACTTTCTCCCCGCAGCAACTGGTCGCGGAATGAGGAGCAATGACAGCAATGATGTTGCCAGATAATTGACTTGTAGTCTGAAGGGTGAATATGAGCCATAAGTGCGCGCGGAAAAATAAAACAGACCAACATGGTCTCCCACCCATCGATGCCAAAGTTGGCAAAGTCGACTATCCAGAGCTCCCATCCACTGATCGAGACCTGATGAACGTCAGGACGGTAGAAATAATGCAGATGAATGTTGTTCCCCAAAGATTAGGTATCTGAGCGATTCATCAAGTGTATTGGTACTTCGTATAATCATACTACATGCATGTGTATTGGACTAACGATAATTTCCGTTTGAGGCCGACAAGCCAAGAGCCAAGTGCCAAGGAGGAGTTAAAATTCTGTAAGCAACCAAACAACACATCAACAAGTCGACGGGTCCCCGGCCAATTCTTACTTAGATCACATACAACAGTTCGGAATCATCAGAGTTCCCTGAGATTCATTGCACGCCTCTTGCTGGTACTTATCACAAGTCCCCTGGTCCCTGATATGATGCATGAATCAAGTCTTATTAATGTTGCTGCCCCTTAGTGGTGTATTTATCATCACAAGTTCCTTGTTCCCCCCTGGTCCTCCGGGCCACCTCGGATTTTAGGTACCTGATCCGAATGATCGGGCTTCAAGTTACTGATGTTCCAGGCGCATCGAAAAGTACGTGATTGCTACTAGAAAACATGCGTCCGGTGGCAACACAGTGACAGTGGGAGTAATGCGCGGCAGGACAGGGCCTGCCCTCTCGGCGACATTTTTCTGCGACGACAACAGTGAGACATTTTTGATAGGAATGATGCGAGAAGTTTGCTCACCTTCCACGGTTCATACAACGCAATTAATGCCGCTACCCCTTTAAATACAGCCACTGCTAGGACTGTACTACATCTCTCTGGCACTGTTCCGTTTCACTGAGCCATTTTTCTATAACACCCTCGCGCGAAGTCACATCGCAGTCACTCAATCACATATACCATGCCGCCCTTCCCCTGCTTGCATCACTGCCAATGCGGCAATTCGACGAAGAGAGCCGCGAGAATTGGTTACTGCCCCAAATGTTCCGAAACTTGCGAGGGAAGAGGTACAGCTACTACGAAGGGAGGCGTGACACAGAATATCACCCACGACACGTGGGTGAAATACCAGTCAGGGTCATGTTCCGCTTGCAAGTATGTCAGGGAGGCCATCGAGAGTAAGGAGTAAGGAGGAATTGGTATGTTCAACACAAACATCACTATCGTTGATTCTACATTAATATACCTGCCTACAGGACATACAGAATATATTTTTTTGAAACCAGTCTGGAACTTCGAAGGAGAAGATGTTAGAGGGTGGTTTATGGTGGCTCTCCGTCCTGAGGCTATGCGTAGACACAGGATCTGGGATTTGAATACGCTGAATGTGTAGTTAACATTGTTTCGCGCTCCCTCAAATCGAAGACAGTATCCCTGCCTGAGTCCGACTTCCTTTTGGCCTTCGTGTACTGAATCGTAACGGCGCATGAGCTCCCAACTCCCCAATACCGCTCCGAACCTATTTTGCTCTACGTTGTTCAAAATATGGGTGAGTTATTTTTTTTCATGCACCATTCGGCTACTAGACTACGCTATTGGCATAAAATACTGTGCTAGGTGTCTAAGGAATATAATGGACGCTTTGAAAGATGATACTTACATCCCCACGGTCTACAACCACCAACGCATTCCACTCGATCACAAGCTCAGCGCTCAGCCACCGTCAGAGATGCTGCGGATGGTACTCACCAATGCTAGTTTGGCGGCCCAAGGTTGCACATCGGTAAGGTATGGGATGTCATTCGCCCAAACGTCAAGCATCGGGCGCTTGATCATGTTGCAGAGTAACCGTCTTTTGCCCCGTTCCTAGGTAAAGGTAAACGAGAGTGATGCAGAAGTGTCGCTTCAAAACGCACCATGCCTTCCAGAACGTTCGCTGGCTGTGGACTGTCAGGAGAGTATCCAATATGGATTGCATGAGATCCTGCAACAAACGCGTTAGTTTGCGAGACAACACCCCAGAGTTACTATGGCCCGTACCATAGTGTGTTGGTCCTTGACCAGCTTGCTCCACGCATATCGATCACAAGAAGGTTCATCGCAATTCAAACCCTGGAATGCAATCCATTCCTGGAAACCAAGGTTGATTTGAAGATCAGCGGAAAGTATGTGCCTAGCGGTAGGTGCAGTGATGAGTGGGGAGTATGAAAAGACGGGGGTAGGAGAAGAGGTGGGTGGACCAGGTCTTGTCGTGCATGTATTTCCATGGCATTTGTATGTTTGGCACGATATACGTGTGATCATACACAGCGCTGAGAATGATAGTCGACTTGAGAATGTTAGCGGCAGAGTCTGTACATGCTAAAAGAAGTTAGCAACGTCAAGATCAGTCATCAGCGAAAGTAGCACGCCAAGTCTAAAAGGAACATGCGCATCCTGTAAGGCTTGCTACTCCTGTACTTTTATCGCTGAGTCGTACCATCCACTTGGCACATAGTAAGGTGAGACGTGTATTTCATAGTAGAAACAATATAAACTGCTGAAAGGACGGGCAACAAAGTGGAAACACCGGCAAGGGATTGCCAGGGCATGTCAGAAGTGATAGCAAAATGCGATGGACGATGTTATGAGCGACGAGGAACGTGATTGAATATTGAGACCTGGAACAACAGTTAGAATGAGCAAACAAGTCGAGCTTCAAGTCGCCACACACCTAATATACACACGCTGCAAAGGTGGTCAGCAATGTGATTTTGTTACGCAAAACCAACTGAGACAAGCTTGGAAAAGATTCAGAATGCAAAAAGAGACAGTAAAAGTGCCCCTTGCTTTCAAGAATTCTACGAGGTGCAGCGTCCAGGAGAGCCAAGATGAAGTGATGTAAGTGTTTCAAAACCGTTGATATCGGTGGCAATAGCATCACATGAGCAACACGGTCACGGGAGTTGTACTGAAATAGAAAATTGAATTCCTTGGCAGGACGTGTTGCTAACCTTGTCCGAGGATGATGTGGATAGGTGGCCACCTCAAGGATCCGTGATCGAGTCGACGTCCGTGCGCGTGTCAAGGCTTCCCTACACGATCTGCTGGCCTGTTCATCCGGTGCCAATGATGTATTTCTCTCCCACAGTACTTGATATCAGAGCTCGGCAGTGGGTGAATCTGGCAGCGATCACGTCCTTCACCGAGTAAGCATACAATTGGTTGTATCCAAGTTGACAATCTTTTTTAATTCCTCTGTCCACACAAGATCATTTTCCCACCCGCTATCAGCTCAATCAGACGAATCATTCGGTTCTCAGCGTGCCGTCTTCAGTGGTTTTAACATTGTTCGCATTACCATACAAAATACACTCGATTCTACATCTCGCCTTGGTGTGCTGACGAGTACTATGATACAAGTCCAATCACTCTGAGACTCGCTCGACCTTGGCTGGCCACTTTCGCTGAAGACTGGTCATGACATTGTCTACTTTAGATTCTTCCGCTAATCCTGGTGATCTCCATTCCCAGCGCTTAGTGCAATCATACCAGCGTCTATATCGTGCTGAACAGCCTTCGACAATATGGAAATAGACGCGTAGCATGACCCGAACCCTCAACCTCCCTCTCAGCTGAACTCTATCCACATACCATATCCTTACCCTCGTCTTACTTTCTCACTGATACCGTCCACACCACTCAGCCCATCTTCAATCCTCATCAATTTGCTCCATCACACCGTCATGCCTGGTAGCTCAGAAGGCCGATATATTAGACTTGATGGCGAGTCCCTCTGAACTACCGTCGTATCAATTATCATCCTCACACTCGATCTACAGTTATCAGTGGAAAGAATTTTCAAGTCCCTTCTGGGCGCATTCCCGCTGGTATCCACATATCCGTCAATGTCGACTCTCGGAGACGCTGGAAATCAGCCATCAGTTTCGTATCGCCTGATGAATCTGTAGTGTGGGGGAATTCTGTCACTCTGTGAAGTCCTTGGAGACTATCTGACGCGATGCGAGAACTGATCATCGGCTCATAGATTATCGCACTCCTCACCTGCGTTGTCAGTGGAGATCAGGGCGTCCTTTGAGCTTGGTCGAATGTTTGGCAGTGGTGAGATCGTTGGAAGACTTAGAATGCCATGGAATGAGCTACTCAGTCATCGACATGAGCCATTCGGTGAGTGATTCGCTTCTCGTTCATCCACATACACTAACGTCCTGTAGATATATCCCTCCCACCCGTGCACGGTGTCCACCCTTCCCTGAAGCTGAAGGCCACCATTGTACACGCTTGCAACTATCAGGACGATGCACTGTTTGATGTGAGCGACGCTGGTATCTATCCATTAGCTTTTGCTGACAGAACGCAAATTGCAGTCCCTCGTAGACTGCAAGATTGCGCGAGACACAGATGCGGGCCATGCACAAATTGTCAAATATGTGAGACGCAAGACAGTCTCTCACCTGAAACGTGCTGTAGACAAATTTCAGTCGGTTCTGGACCAGTGTCCGGTCAGCCATTCAGATCATGCAACGGCTCTCACAAACCTCGCGTGTGCCCGCCTCTTAGGCTACGTCCGAAATGATGTTGAAGACATCGATGCCATTACTTCCCTCTTCCGTGACGCCCTTGCATTGCGTCCGCAGCCCCATCCCGATCATCCATTATCTCTATTCAATCTCGCCCGAGCGCTGACTTGGCGCCACTACAAGAAAAATACTGCTGCCGACATCCGCGAAGCCGCCCAACTCCATCATGAACTACTGCCTCTTTGTCCAGAGGCCACCTACCTTCGTAGCATCGCGGCAGGGAATGGTGTTGATTATGTGATCAGCGGATGCAGCGATATTCCAATAGACGCATCCGATGAAGGCATCCACCTTCGACGAGTCGTCCTCGAGCTCTGTCCTCTGGGCCATCAACTCCGTCACAGAGCCCTCAACATGCTTGCATGCGCAGTTAAAGGACGTTTTGATCAGCACGGCAGCATCGATGATCTTGACACGAGCATACAACTTCATCGTGAAGCCCTGTCTCTGATCCCCGAGGGACATGCTGACCGTGATACCTACTTGTACAACTTGGCCGTTACACTCACGTTGCGCTTCCAACACCAAAGCAAACCTAATGACCTGGATGATGCCATCTCTTTGCATGAAGAGGCGCTGCGTCTGCGCCCTGTTGGGCACAAATATCGTGATCGCTCATTGAACAAACTAGGGATCGCCCTCGTCGTTCGTTTCAACCAACGCGGCGACATTGATGACATCACCCGAGCCATTGGCCTAAAACGCGAGGCACTGACGTTGCAGCCACCTGGGCATCCACATCGTGACGCCACACTTAACAACCTTGCCCTTGCGCTCAAAGTCAGACATGATAAATCGCATGTTAGCGAGGATCTTAACGAGGCCATTGATTTGTATCGGGAATCCCTTCGGTTAAAGCAGCTTGACCATCCAGAGCGCCCCGCAACTATTTTAGGTTTGAGCTCGGTGCTCTGCTCTCGTTTCACGCAAACTCAACAGAATGAAGATGTCGAGGAGGCCATTACTCTTTGCCAACAATCATTCTGCCTTCATTACACCCGGACAGGTGTTTCAGCTACATGTGGCTGCAAGAAGCCTATTTGGCTCGTTACCAAATTCTACGTGGCCCTGCTGATTTGTCGCTGGCTATACAGAACTTCAGACTTGCATCAGGGCACCCTACTCAAGGCTTTCCGGAACGTATTAAGACAGCATGCAATTGGACCATTGCCGCGGAGCAGCATGGTGATTTGTCCGCATTAGAGGCATACAGCACGTGTTTCGACCTTCTTGACGGTCATCTGGCAACGCGATCATCGACAATTTCACGACGCGAAGCTGCCGCTGCCTTCTCCAGATCACTACCTGTAGATGCAGCCTCATGTGCTATACGTCGTGATAATCTACGGCGGGCAGTTGAACTTGTGGAGCAGGGCCGTGGCCAGCAGTGGTCGCTGGCATCTCGACTCAGGACTCCAGTCGAAGACCTCGAGTCAGCAAATCCGAAACTGGCGTGCAGTTATTTGCAGCTGAGCAAGCGTGTTTCCAATGCAGCCCAGAGTTCTGCAACCATCACAGACAGAGCTGCTGCTGATCGAGCAGCAACAGAGTATAGGAGACTTACAAGGCAATGGGAAGCAGCTGTAGCTGAGATACGCGATCTTCCGGCGTTCACGCGGTTCCTGCTTCCACCTTCATATGAAGACCTCCAAGCCGCAGCGCGCCAGGGCCCAGTCATCATCCTCGTTGCCAGTCAATACTCATGCAGCGCCATCATCGTCCCGACGTCAGGAGACCCCCATCATGTTCCTTTGCCGTCCATCGCTCTCGCAGATCTGAAGATTCTCAAGGATCGCTTCACCAGGGCAATACGAGATTCATCTCGGATGAATCCAGGGGAGTCGAGGACGGATCTCATAGTGCTCTTGCGGATAATATGGGACCAGATCATGCTACCCATCGTCGACGTACTCGAGCACGTCCTCAAACTACAGCGTCGCTCTCGAATCTGGCTGTGTCCCACTGCAGCTTTCACGTCCATTCCTCTCCATGCAGCTCACCCGTTCCAAACAAAGCCGGATCGTTCTGGGAAGGAGCCATGCCTGGAGGATCTCTACATCTGCTCTTACACGCCGACACTTTCGGCTCTGATCAGATCCAGACAGTTGATGAAGAAGCGCGTGCCTCCGTCCTTTGTGGCGATCGGACAGGGTCAACCGGGTGCAGGGAAAGGCAAGGCGCTGTTGGCCGTCGACAACGAGCTCGAGCTTGTGCATAAGCTTGTTCCCGCGACGTCCAACCGCACCACTATATCTGGCGATGCAGCCACACGAGCAGGTGCACTCGAAGCCTTGCAGCAGAACACCTGGGTGCACCTTGCTTGTCATGGTAAGCAGGACCCCACGCAGCCTTACGATTCGCATTTCGTCATGAAAGATGAACATCTGACGCTGCTCGATATCATGGAGAGACATATTCCGCAGGCCGAGTTCGCGTTCTTATCGGCTTGTCACACCGCTGTAGGCGATGAGGAGACGCTCGATGAAGTGATCCACCTCGCAGCTGGTATTCAGTTTTCAGGGTTCAAGAGCGTCGTTGGCACACTATGGGAGGTCGACGACTCTGTCGCAAAACACGTCGTCGAAGCTTTTTACGGGTATATGTTTGGAGATTTGACGAAAGGTGGTGTCATGGACTGCACGAGGGCGGCCTGGGCACTCAACTGTGCTACACACGCGGTGAAGACGAAAGTTCCGCTCGAGCAGAGGATGGTTTTTGTTCATATTGGTGTGTAGTTCTACGTCGTATTATTACTGTCGTCTGGTACATATTCACATGTTTATCTGCTATTTTGTTTTCGTATACTGTTGTGTTTTTGTCGACTAGCATGTTTCACCATGGCACTCAAGTTCTTGTGTACTTGACTCGTCTTTTGCTTGAGTGCTTAGATAGTAGGAGCCGACTCACACCTTCCAATTACGCTTGAATCATTGATGCAACTCACTCAGACTTGAATTTGGTTGTTGTGAGCGTATGCGATCCGGAGGTCCTCAGGACTGTCACTACAGATGCTAGAGTTGAGCGTTTGTCAATCCCCTCATGCTCTATGGTATTTGCACCCGCTTGCCAATACTGAGATCGTTATGCATGAATGCAGCAAGGGGGTTCCTTCCTGATGCCGCCAAGCAAGCATGGGACCCTGAGCCATCTCTTTCGTGACATAGGTATTTCATATGCACAATGCCAAGTAATTATTGCAACTACCAGTGGAATATCATATATCATGGCCCAACAGTGAGCAGAGTCGGCCCTCCCTCGTTCCTCGGCCAGCCCACATGTTCACCGCTCAGGGCCAAGTCCAGCGCTTCAATTTTTCAGCCGACTGTGAGTGCGTGCACGGGTTAGTTGATGAACCGATGACATGCCAAATGAAAGTCTGGTAAACGGAGTCCCTGAATGAATTCCCCCTGCACTATACCCCTTAGTTCAAGCCCGATGTTGGTGGGGTACTTTCGATGATAGTAGCTATGCGCCCGTCAAGTAAACAT
The DNA here is from genome assembly GCF_016647745.1 of Suillus plorans. Taxonomy (NCBI): domain Eukaryota; kingdom Fungi; phylum Basidiomycota; class Agaricomycetes; order Boletales; family Suillaceae; genus Suillus; species Suillus plorans. The sequence goes on from NW_024537434.1 coordinate 178,428, forward strand.
CAGCTATAGAGTGGTCCCACACGAAAAGAAAAAAATACTGGTACCTGCATTCCACCCTTGACCGTTTCGACCGTAGTTCCTTCGGTGACCCAAAAGTACAGGTCAACGCTACTATGGATCATTTCAAGAATAGCCATTCCTGGGGGATCGCAGGGTCAGCCTCTAGGAACAACGTCCGATAATGGTTTGTTGGAGGTCGACAATCGGTTGCGTGTGGGCAGAAGTGAACCATCGACACCTCCTCTGCGAGGACACCAAGGGATGTACTACCTTAGCTGAAGTGTACGGTGGAAATTCGTGTGTCGGCGCTAAAAAATTGCAGCAGTATAGTCTAATACTGAGTCTCAAGGCGATATCAACAAGATTTTATGCGTGTAAAAGTCGAATAACAGGATGCTCGAGCACTAGACCCTAAGTCCTTGGGCCTGACTAGGCCTGACTCTTTGAGCTTGAGGCTGAGCTGGGAAAGGCGCATACTTCAAGTTGTCGTTACATAATATTACTATTAGTTCCCCGGGCAAGTTTCCCACACCTTCTAACATCACCTCTTTCAAATCCAATCTCGTGCAGCATGGACGATGTCGAATGTCTACGTTTTCGTATGATGGAGGGCGTAGGCGGGCTAGGTGAAATTGACGCGACCTGCCGCGGTTGTGACACGGTATATGTATGCCAACAGCCACCTAGACTCGCGACCAATCCATCTAGACCTAGGTTTGAAATTGGATAATGCGATATGCTCTGCGCCGTGTTGCGGCTAACGTCTTTGGGACTAGGGTGTAATTTGATCTTCGTGACAGCTGACGCAGATTTCAATAATATCTCGGAGGACCAGGTGAGCACTGAAGTACCGACTTTTCTGTGATTCTGCGACATATTTCTGGAGCTCACTAGATCAGGTACCGTTGCTGCCCCACACTTAGTGGCGTACTTATCACAAGTTTCGATCAGTATCCCATTGTTGCTATCCCTTTAAATAAAGCCACTGCTGGGACTGTACTCTCCACTCTTCTGTCTTACTGAGCCATTTTTCTTTAACACCCTCACGCCAAGTCACATCGCAGTTACCAACATTCAATCTCATTTACCATGCCACCCTACCCCAGTGTTCATCACTGCAAATGTGGCAAGTCTACGAAGAGAGCCGCAAAACTTGGTTACTGCCCCAAATGTTCCGAAACTTGCGAGGGAAAAGGGTCAGCTACTACGCAGGGAGGTGTAACACAGATTATCACCCACAAGAAATGGGTGAAATACCAGACGGAGTCATGTTCCGCTTGCGAGACCGCCAGCCAGGCCATCAGGAGTAAGAAGTAAAGAGAAATTGGTACGTCCAAAACAAACATCACTGTCATTGGTTCTACATTATGTATACCTTTCTACAGGAAGCACAGAATATATGTATATGTATATTGAAACCAGTCTGGAACTTTGAAGGAGACAATATGTTGGAGGATGGGTTATGGCTCTCCGTCTTGAGGATGTGCGTGGTAGTATTTAGGTTTTGAATATACTCAATGTCGCTTGTCGCTTGAGTGAATGTTAGTATTGGTAACCGTACTAGTTGGCGTATGTGACTGTTAACATCGTTTCATCATGTCTCAATCAAAGACAGAATTTGTTCTCGGACTCAGCTCGGCCTGCAAGCCCCGGCTTGGGCCAGTATGATATCGCTGATTTAAACTGCGTGTACTAGTTCTCCGTACAAAGTTTCCCACACCTTCTGACATACTACGCCATTAGTACCAGTGCTAGTGATCACGAAGAACTCTTTCAAACCTGATCTCTTGCAGCACATATGGGCGACGTCGATGATGATCGAATCTCTACGTTTTCATACGATGGAGACGGCCAACCCGATTCCTTTAGCCTTGCCGAATTGCAATCGGTTGTTGATCTTCATTTCTTGACAAGCTGCAAGCTGGAGAAACTGGCTGAAGGAGGTTATCACAAGGTCCGTCTGGAATTACATCGCACAGGTTATGTTTGATATTTTTATAGGTATATGATATCTTGCGATCGGATGGTGCTCCTCTTGATGCTGTCGTTCGAGTGGCCTCTCCTGCGTTCCCAAAGGACAAGCTTGAATCGGAGGTAGCTATGAATTCACGTTGTATGTTATTCGCATTGGTATGAAAACTCTATGTTCTTTCAAAAGGTTGCGACGTGCAAGATGATCGCTGCGTTCACAAATATACCTGTTCCACGAATCCATGCATGGAACTCTGACGCATCGAATCCTGTTGGAGCGGAATACATGATCTTGGATAAAGTAGGTTGCCAAATCTAATGTGTCCCGTCTGGGATGTTTCACTCATACATCGCGAACTTAAGATTAAAGGTACCCCTGCTAGCCATAGTTGGGGGGATCTCTCCGAAGAGGTGAAGAAGACCGTGGTGTCGCAGGTTGCACGCTATTTCTTGGAGATATTCTCTCTTCGATTCGAAAGCGCAGGATCTCTCTACTTGAGCTCCCTTTCACCTCAATTCCTCGTCGGTCCAATAATCAGCACGCCATTCTACCGTGCTCTCGATGGCGTTGTCCGAGTTCCTGACGCGCCCATCTCAAAAAACGTCGATCCCAACAGAGGTCCTTTCTCTACCGTAACTGAATATCTTTCAAGCAATCTACGAGCAGAACTCGATTTTATCTCCAATCACCGTTCGGTCGTTCTTTCGGAGCTTCACGAATGCGACCCTACTGAGTCGGCAGAGAGGCAACTCGAACTCGGGGAGCGTGTTATGAGAAAGGCTATTAGTCTATGCTCTGTTTATCCCGGTGATACGTTGGTACCTGCCAATGTCACCACTCCACGAACACCATTCTCCTTAAAGTTGGACGACTTCCGTTTATCAAATGTCATGGTACGTCAATGCATGCCCCTTATGATGCTTATCTTCAACGCACATGCGTATGGTAGATCGATACCGATTCAGGTCGAGTGACTGGCTTTATCGACTTTGAAGCAGCTACCATCGCGCCTGTATGGGAATGCGCAGTGATCCCACGATGGCTTCAAGATGCGGATGACCCAGAATCCAGTTACGAAGGCGGAACCAGCGAAGAAAGGAATGTTTTGCGTGCTGCTTTTCTTTCAGCAATGGAAGGGTCTGCCCTATATCCAGAGTGGAGAGAGGCGTATGACATGGGTCGTCCTTTCCGTCGGCTTACAGACCTGTTGTGCTTCCAGGTCAGCGTTTGGGCTTCTAATGACCGTGAGATCTGGGTGGACGAACGTCTCCAATGGGCTGAAACTCACCCCGGGATTGGGTTGCCCGAACAGACTTGAACTACAAATTGACACCTCAATCTGAATACTTCTTGAGCTCGACCATTGACAATACTAGAGCTGCAGATGTGCTGTTTCTGGCATCAAGGAGACAAGATCGCAAGAGTCGACAAGCACAAAGAACAATATATCAAATGACGCACACTATTCTGCGGACACATCACATATACATGTCAATTTATGGACGAGTCAGATACTATCAGGTAATCCTGGACTATTTGACCAATCTTGTCAGAAACGCCGGTCAGAATGGCTATCGTCTCTTTCTGATGGAAAATGTTAGAAAGGTCCGTCATCGATGAAAGGCAGACTTGGACTCCTACCCAAACAGTGTCCTGCATTTCATGACCCTCGTCGCTCAGCACGAAATCGGCGATTTCCACAAGGCGACCACGGCTTACGAATCCGCCTTTCATATTCTCTTCATCGTCTCGTCCGCCCACCGCAGCAAATACAAGCTGACGGCTGCCTTGTTCGGCCGTCCACGCCAGGAGACGCTCCTGAATAGCGAGCGCTATTTTGACAAATGAAAAGGTCGGTTTCTCGTACCAGGCACGACGTAGTTGTGAATAACAGAATCCTGGCGTCACGGCTACGGAAGTGAGTGGTGTGACGGATTGCAATCTGTTCGTCAAGGCACGAACAAAGAAGAAGTTGAACACTGGTTGAGTTTGTCAGATTGAAGTAGGGTAGAGAGCATAGGAGGCACATACGCTTTGACTCTTGATACCGGGATTGCATGTGCCTAAGAGATCAAGTATGAGATTTTCATATGAAGGTAAAGTTTGATTTGTTTGCTTACTCAGGGATGCACCACTCTTCGCTGCTCAGCGTTTCAAGTGGTTTCGAGGAAGTCTTGATCTCTTCTGCGGGTGTGAGCCAGTAGAGAACACCACTGGATACAATTACCATCCGTGAAGGTGTTGAGGACTTTCTTCCCGCAGCAACTAGTTGCGGAATGAGGAGCAACGAAAGCAACGACGTTGCAAGATGATTAACTTGTAGTCTGGAGAGTGGATATAAGCGGTAACTGCGGGCAGAAAAATAAAATAGACCAACACAGACTCCCAGCCATCAGTGGTGAGTTGGTAGTGGGGCTGCACGATCCCTGCGTTCATAACCAGGATATGCAAATCGCCGCCGTCCTTCTCGAATTTATCAGCGAACGCGGTCACTGATGCAAAGTTGGCAAGGTCGACTATCCAGAGTTCGCATCCATTGTATCCGGTCTCTTGTTCGATTTCTTCAAATTCAGTAACATAAAAGTCAATGGTCTCACATCAAGTTCGATTTAAACGGTTGTACATACCAGCCAAAGCGACCTTCCCCTTGGCCTCGCTACGGCAGGCAATTATCAACCGCGCTGGTCGCATACGGGCGAAGTGTTTTGACGCCTCGAGTCCAATGCCTACATTGGCGCCGACGACGAGAACTGTTTTCCCAGATAGATCAGCTGTCTCCACTGGGGGCACCACCGACCATTGATCGATCACAACACCGAGAACTGACTTTTTCATGATGATTCGGAAGGCTTGTAATAGATTCAAAGAGAAACCATTCGAACGACTTTAATAGCACTCCACCCCGTTCGGTACACCGGGCCGTATCATGCATTACGGAGGGGCTGGTAGTGACTCGGTCACTGCATTACTCTTGGTGAGTCATCATGATGATGAGTGGTTACGCGTACGGCCTGCATCGAACGAACAGGATAACTGCATCATCCTCCTTGGTAAGCTCAAGCCTCAAGACGCTAACAGGCAGTGCCTGGATCAACTGCAAAAACGTGTCAGCTAGTAAGATGGTATACCGTACGCGCACTGGTTCTTTGTCCATGACGCACGGCTACTTCCACTGACAATGCTTATTAAGTAAGCCTGTGCTGGACAATGATCCGATCCACCAGCGCTAGTCCTCGTAACGACGTTACGCAAGAGGTCCATCAATAAGGTAAATATAACTCTGGGATATTATTTCACTCCTGCTAGCCATAGCTGGGGGGATCCCTCCGAAGAGATCAAGAGGACCGTGGTCTCGCCGCAGGTTGCACGCTATTTCTTGGAGATATTTTTTTTGTTCGATTCAAGAGCGCAGGATCTCTCTACTTGGGCCTTCTTTCACCTCAATTCTTCGTTGGACCAATAACCATCACGCCGTTCTACCGTTGTCTGAGTTCTCGATGCGTCCGTCTCCAAAAATGTCGATTCCATCAGGCACGCACTACTATTCCGTAGACGTACATCACGTGTACATTTCAGTTTATAGTACTACTACATAGATAATCCTGGACTATTGGAGCGATCTTGTCGGAAACTCGGTCGAGAATATCTATAGTCTCATTCTGACAGAAAATGTCAAAAATGTTAGTCACGGACCTAAGACGAATCAGTGGACTTGGACTCGTACCCAAATAGTGTCTTGCATTTTATGGCCCTCGTCGCTCAGCACGAAATCGGCGACTTCCTCGATGCGACCAAGGCTTACGTAGCCGCCTTTCATAGTCTCTTCATTGTCTCGTCCGCCCACTGCAGCAAATATAAGCTGACGGCTACCTTGTTCGGCCGTCCAAGCCAAGAGACGCTTCTTAATGGCGAGCACTATTTTGAAAAATGAAAAGGTTCCCTCGCTCCAGACGCGCAGTAGTTGTGAATGACAAAATCCTGGGTTCACGGCTACGGCACTGAGTGGTGTGACGGAATGCAACCTGTCCGTTAAGGCGCGAACGAAGAGGATATTCAACACTGGGTGAATGGTCAGGTTGAAGCGGGTAGAGAAGATAACAGGCACGTACGCTTTGACTCGTGATACCGGGATTGCATGTGCCTGAGAGATATTGAGTAAGAGATGTCCATATGAAAGTAGAGTTTGATTTGTTTGCTTACTCGGGGATACACCACTCTTGGCTGCTCAACATTTCAAGTGGTTTCGAGGAGGCCTGGACCTCTTTCGCGGGCGTGATCCAGTAGTGGAATTCACTGGACACAATTACCATCCGTGAAGGTGTTGAAGACATTTTCCCCGCAGCAATTAGTCGTGGAATGAGGAGCAACGAGAGCAATGACGTTGCAAGATGATTAACTTGTAGTCTGGACAGTGGATATAAGCAATAACAGCAGGCAGAAAGATAAAATAGACCAACACAGACTCCCAGCCATCAGTGGTGAGTTGGTAGTCAGGCTGCACGATCCCTGCGTTCATGACCAGGATATGCAAATCGCCGCCTTCCTTCTCGAATTTATCAGCGAACGCGGTTACTGATGCAAAGTTGGCAAGGTCGACTATCCAGAGCTCGCATCCATTGTATCCGGTCTCCCATTCGATTTCTTCAAGTTCAGAAAATAGAATCAATGATTTCACATCAAATAGATTATACGTACCAACCAAAGCGACCTTCCCCTTGGCCTCGTTACGACAGGCAATTATCAACCGCGCTGGTCGCATCCGGGCAAAGTGTTTTGACGCCTCGAGTCCAATACCTACATTGGCACCGACGACGAGAACTGTTTTCCCAGATAGATCAGCTGTCTCCACTGGGTGCACCACCGACCATTGATCGATCACGAAACCGAGAACTGACTTCTTCATGATGATTCGGAAGGCTTGTAATGGATTCGAAGAGAATCCATTCGAGCAACTTTAATAGTACGCCGTTTGACACCCCGCATCATGATATGGCATCATGGAGGGGCCAGTAGTCATCACTGAATTACTCATTCAAATGGTGATGATGCATCGAAGATGATGTGAATAAGGCCTATATCCGACGAATAAGATAGCTCCATGATCGTCGGTATGCTGAAGACGCTGATAAGTGCTTGGATCAACTGCGAGAATACATGTCGGTGGTATTTTGTTGTAATCAAGACTAGGAGTTTTCAAAATACGGAAGGTGTTTCTGATGGATGCAGACGAGTTGGTACAAGATGCGGAGATCTCCTAAGTTCATGTGAAAAACTCAGAAAGAAGTCCGAATGCTTTGTGAGCAGACGCGTGTTCTCGGCTTGCAAATCTCCACCGTTGATATTTTGGTGGTGTTCGGGCCAGATCTTTGTCTGAATCCATCATGGACACTGCGGGCCCGTAGTCATCTATTTACGGAATAATCTTACATAAGCGACTGACAATGTGCTGGCATCAATTTCATCGTGATCATAGGACCACTTTAGCTAACCACGTTTGATACAGAATAAGTCAATTCATGAGTCGCTCAGTCAAGTATTCGATTATGCGCTAGCCTTGGCCACATCACGTTCAGCCTTGGCCTTGGCAGCCGCTTCAAGCTCAGTGAACGTGCCACTCTTGAGGCACATCGTCCTGAAAATGCCATCCTCCTTCTGGATCAGATTCAAAGGTGTGTCGAACTCCGCAACCTGGTGGTCATACATGAGCGTGAGTCCGCATAACCTATTATAATACGCACCACTCCTGCATCGAGCACAATAAGACGGTCGTAATCAATCACGGTGCGTAATCTGTGCGCGACTAAGAAACCATAAATATACACAACATCAGCAAATGTCAGCTAGTCTCCCAAAGTGGATCACTAACCCGTGAGTAACAAGGAATCCGTAAACTCCTCCCTAATCGTCGCCTGAATTTTGGCGTCGGTGCTAAAATCAATGCTACTTGTTGCCTCATCAAGCACAATAATCGAGCTTCGCCTAAGCAGCGCGCGCGCCATCGCGATGAGCTGCCGTTGACCCTGCGAGAAGTTTGTGCCACCTGCGGACACCTGGGTATCGAGCGTGACGGTCGTCTTTGACTCCACGTCAGTGACAGCCGTCGATGCAGCAGAAGAGGCGGCATCGTCAGGCGTGGATGCACGGGATGGTGCGCGGGAGGTATGTTGGGATTGGTAAGCACTTTGACTGAGCATTTGCACGCGGTACAGCACGTCCAAACATTCGCTATCTTCGTGTTCGCCTGAAAGGGGTTCGACATCTATGTACCACAACCAGAAATATTAACTCACTGAACGGATCAAGGTTATCTCTCAATGTGCCCGAGAACAGAGTCGCATCCTGCCGCTAGATCAATCTCATGTGAGGCACGGCACTACAATACAGACTCACCTGGGGAATGAAAGTCTGACATACAAGTTAGCAACAGGGTACATACAAGTAATATATTGGACACTCACCAAACGAGAGCGAAGGTCATGGACACCAATCGTAGAGATATCAATCCCATCGATCAAGATACGACCACTGACAGGATCGACCTAACAGACCAGCTCAGCAAACATAAACCGTCCTTTATCAAGCATCACCTACAAAACGAAGAATACTCATCGCCAAAGTCGACTTTCCACTACCTGTGCGTCCCAAAAGCCCAATTCGCTCTTTCGCATTCAAAGTAAAAGAAACGTTATGCAAGACGGGAGGGAGCTCAGGGGAATATTTGATGACCAGGTCCTCGACGGTTAGCAACCCTTCCTTCGTCGAACTAGAAGGCCAGTAAGCAGGAGGACGACTGGACTCGATGATGGCAGGAGGCTCTTGAGGCAAATCAAGGTATTCTACAACACGCTCGACGGAGCTGAAAGGGCGAGACAGATGCACATGAGTATAAGAACATCATAAATCATCTCCACATACTTTAGATCAAGCTCAAGTGCGGTCCAGAACCGACAAGCCCAATAGACACTGGTAGTAAAGGTCATAGCACTCGTGATACACAAACCCGCGGTACCAGCTGAGACATAGCCCGATAGCGCAAGGAGAGTAGTGGCCAACACAGCCAACCCACCGAGCGCATCAAAGTTCAACAAGAGCCATCGATTCGTCATCCAGAAATTGTACCACATCTGTCACAGCAACCGTCAATGCCATCGTACAGTAAAATTGAGTTCGAGTCTACCTTGGTAGTAACGTCGATCTTATCGTGTAGGTCGTCCAAAAAGCGCTCTTCAGCAGAGAAGGCCCGGACCGTAACAATACCCTCAAGCAACTCGCCAAAGCCAGAGAAGATAGGCGACCGAGAATTAGACTCCATACGACGAAGATCTCTGCCAGTCTTCAGATACCCAAGAGCTAGTAGGCGATAGAAGAAACCTATGATCACAGCAGGGATAAGGAAAATCGGGAAGAAAATACTAGGGGGCCAATGTATGAGCATATGACTTGTCGAGATGTGAGCAGTGACTTACACGACGGTGAAAATCGCAGCCGCAAACGTCGCCAATGAAGAGTTGACAGCTGATAGCGAGCCCGCGAGATTAGTGTCAATGGTTTCAATATCCTAGAGACCACCATGTGTGAGTTGACGATCCAAAACTACAGTGCTTTTAGTCTCACCTTTCCGAATCTATTGAGCATGCGACCAGCCGGGGTGACATCATGCCAGCGCATTGTGGCACGCACGACACCCGTCAAGAGCTTGCGGAAAATAGATCTTGACGCTTTCAACGCTCCGGTGTACTGAATAGAGATCGACAAGATGCCCACTGCCGCGGTGGCGAAGCCGATCAGCCCATAAATACCAACGTAGTATAGCGGATGTTCATGAACGTCAGGCAACGTGATGGGGCCGAAGCCAGTGGTGTTAACATGGAAGTAGCTGTTCGAGTAGTGTTGATAGTCATGGTAGGGCATGTAGCCGTTCATCAGCACCTCATTCTCGGTCAATACAGAGGACGGCATGATGTACGGAGCTGGCTCGGTGCCATCGCCGTATGCTTGACCCCATTCCTATAACAAACATAAAGTAACAATAATGAAGAAGAGAGTATCGACTAACCCGAACCCAGAGCTTCTCAATAACACCTAAGCTCTGCGAACAAACAATGAGCATCCCAAGCATAAACCATGTCCAGTACGACCTGCCCCGTAGTCAGCCCACGCAACACCTGAAATGTAACGAGACCCTTACGATGCTTTCAAGTACGCGTTATAAATTGCCCATTTGACGCCTCCAGCCTCCCGGTGCTCCTCCTTGATGAGCTTTCTAGGCTTTTTCTTTGATTCTACAGGCGTGTCTGCCTCATCGCTGTCCTCCTGCGCTTCAACAGGGACCTCAAAGGCTGCGACAGATTCCTCTTCTTTGGCTTCTGCAGTGGAATCCTGCGCAATGTGGTCCAGAACGCCCTGCGCGCGGAGATCCTTGACAGTGCCCTTGGTATCGATGCGACCATCCAGTATGCGGACGAGGTAATGAGTGCCAGGGAGCACGAGCTCCACGTGGTGAGTGACTAAGATCTGTGAACGGATTTAACACCGCGTTGTATCATCGTGAATGACAGACATACCACCGTACGGTTTGCCATCAACGGTCCGCGGAAGAGTCTATCGTACAAGAACCGCGCAGTGTGACTGTCCTATTCGTAACATAAGCACGAGGGTAGCATATGAACACATAGATAGTAACTCACCACAGCACTTAATGGATCATCCAACAGGACATACTTCGTGCGAGCATATACGGCTCGAGCAAGTGCAACACTGAATACCATGAGCATCCCGAACAAAGATCTAAAACCCATGCCTCACCGAGCTTTTTGGCCACCTGACAAGCTGACCCCCCTAGAGCCAATCTCAGTATCGTCTCCATCCTCCAAGATATTCAAATCCGGCTGCAGCGCACAGCACTCGACGACATCGTTATACCTCTCCTCGTCAAAAGGTTGCCCAAATAGAATGTTCTCTTTAATGGACTGATGACGCAGCCATGGTGATTGAGCAGCATATGAGATTGAATGCATAAGTCCATTCTCGTCGATCTTCGACGTATTTTTCGAGATAGTCAGTTTGCCGCTGATGATAGTCATCTCGCCCAGCAGTGCCATCTAACAAAGCATCATGTGAAATTTATATTGAATGGAAGGAACTTTACTCACGAGCAAAGCAGTTTTGCCACTCGCCGTCGGTCCAGTAATCACAGACAGCTCGCCCTCGGGAAACCGTATCGAAATATCCTTGAGCTCAAATCTATGATCTTCGGGCGACGAACGGATGGACCCGGACTCGGAATCGACGGCAGTCGCAGTTTCGTCACTCGAACTAGCACGAGAGTGGCTTTTGCCCTTGCCTTTTGAAGTTTCCTCAGGTTGCTCGGGAACTTCATTCCACTTGAAGAATCCATTCTCAATTGAAAGGGTGTCATCCTCTTCATCGCTATAGGGTGCGCGAGCCCTCTTGATAGAAGACACCTGATCATCGACTTCGTCCTCTTCGAGGTATTTCTCGATACGTTTTAACGCAACGCCAGTCTGAAAGTCCGCCATCAGATACAACGCTCTAAAAATGAATGATGCTATCATACCTGTAATATTTGAACAATCCAAGCTGGGATAACATTCAACGGCTGACTGATGCCCGCATAAGCCCGAGAACGAGATAAATATATCATTAACTACTTACCGAATCATGCTGAACAGCGCGATAGACTGAAAAACTGCATCAGCAACCTCACCTTATTTCCACAGTCACCGGACTCACCGTGAAAGCAACCGACACAGTCAGCTGGTTGCCTTGGTACACGAAAGTGAAGAATGATATGAGCGACACCAAAATAGGAGCAGATGTCCAGATCAGGGAAAACATCACTGAGTTGATCCGAGCTAGTGAAATGGCGCGTCAGACGACTTCCAAAAAATGACGGTGCAGCTACTTACCCTTCACCATCCAATTCATCTCCACTCCTCGTGCCTCCATAGCCCGTTGAATCCAGCGGTCCTCCCACGCGAAGAACTTGATGAATTTGACAGCTCCGATGAGCTCGTTAAGGACAGCCATGCGTTTGTCTCGCGAAGCAGAGACACCCTTGTGAATGCGGACGCTGCGTTTAGTGACAAAGCTGTTCAGGGGCCAGCCAGCGAGGAGAACGACAAAGCCGGCAAATGCAGATAGACCGAGAAGACTGTAAATAGAAGGTGAGATGCTTCAACTGATTGACACGAGTGGACTTCCTTACTTGTAGAGGAAGGTCGTGGCAATGATAATCTCGAACGGAGCTATCAATAGCGATAGGATCAATTACCAGACAAGGGAGGACAAACGTAACTGACCTCCATAGATGAAATATGCGCCAGATACCATCATAGCAATCCTGTTTGCATCTACAGCCATCAGATTGACAATTTTTCCAACATCCGCGCCAGCCTTGGGGTCATCCGAGGTCGCATTCTCAACAGGCTTGATTCCTGCTTTTTTATCGGCAGCCTCCTTGGCTTTGTCCTTGTCGATAATGCCCGAGTAGTCCTGACGCTTGAGAGCTTTGTCATAGATGGCAGCCATCAGCTCTACACGCATCCTTGTCGCCGCTCGCCGTCCGAACCACAGGTGTTGGACATCAGCTTCTGCCTGATACGACGTAAATGAGAGCTCCCGAATAAGAGACCTAGATACATACCTTTAGCAACGTGCACAGGAAGGCCAAGAAAGCATAGATGTATGCTTGGAATCGGTCCTCTGCGGAAGATTCCTCGATAGCATCAAGGATACGCCTGAAAATCGTTGAGCTCAGTAGCAATTAATACAATAAGAAGCAGTACTCACTTTAAAAGGAATGGCGAAGCGTAGGCGAATATGACGCTGACATAAGTCAGCAAGAAATCCAGTCTGACTCGAGCGTTGAGTGAAATTTCCAGTAAAAGAGGACAGGGGCTCACATAAGATCTAGCGAGTTGGCAGCCCAGAGACGGCGAAGGAGAGAAGAGCGACTGACATTTAACATCAACAAGTGGTCACCTCGTAGCATGATATATACGTACATGATGGTGCTGAACTTGATGAACACTGGGCGGGATTGCTGGGTGGGACTAAGTTTCCAAACGTCATCCTCGCTCATGGTCATGTTCGAGCCACGAGTGATAAGTGGCTGGACCCATGAGAACGTTATCCACTCCCACATAGTGGCATAATCTTCAGGAGAGTACTTGACATACTATGACGCGGGTAAGGAGATAAGCAAGTGGGCAATAATTAAAAAGATAGCGGCCTACAATATCTTCCTTCTTGATACGGTTGCTTGGCAGCTCAAAGGGCATATTTCCTACGACGGTCAGGAGCACCATAATGGCGATGAGATTGGAAATGAGGCCCAAGAATGGGAGCTGAGGCAATGGGACACCGAAAACCTCGTACTCGTACAAAGTACCACCGAACAGGATGATGCCAAAGACGAAGTGTAGCACAAATAAGGAGAAGAGATCGAAGTGGATAGTCGGCTTGGGCCAGAAGACAGGCTTGCAGGAGGCATATATCCAAGTGGCAGAAATGAGAAGTTGCGCGATACCCGGCCAAATATAAGCCTTATGCATGATGATGCTGTATGCACCGGCAGCAGACCAAACGAGGGCCTCGACCAAAGCGACAAATGAGAGTAGTACGGTGCGCCATAAAGGAACGGTATTGTCGATGACAAGGTCGTCTGTGTTTTCCCCTTGACTATCTAGAGCTTCGGCCTCGCGCAAGGTCAAGAAACTGCGGAAGGGGGATTTAATAAGGCTAGCAAGTGGACGAGCGAATGCAGGAATGCGTGGTATGGAGAAGAGACACAACGCTAAGACGAGCGCAGCGGGTACAATCGCCCCAAGGGAGGTGCGTACGCAGGCATCTGATAAATCAGGTGCATTGATGCCTGGGCATAATTGAATCACCATTGGTCTCCAGAGAAGCTTTGGGATGGGGTATCCCGTGCACTTTCTGAAGTGGTAGTGGTGATTGTGGTGGACAGTGGTGAGTAAACCTGTCGAATTGTAGAGTAACGGTAAGGAACACGTTGAACGTACGTTCGACAAGCTTGTTCAACTATTTGGTCAACGCTTATTGGAACAGCTCATTGCCATTACATAAACGGGGCCAATAATGATACGTAAGTAGTAATATGCAACGGTGCGCAGTATCAGCGCTGATACTGCGCAAGATGGCCGCGGACAGAGGAAACTTACTAGTGGTATCAAGCTCAGCGACAGCCATCAACGCAAAATTGCCGCGCATAGCGGCCAATATTGCGACAGGCTGCGTCGAGTGCTGAAGTACTGATATTAGTATCTTGCGCTCAACACACAAGATGCGGCAAGAGAATGAATCTGCTTTCAGGACAATCTTTTCGCACAGATTGCCGGTGGTCCTTTGACAGTGCATACGACACAAGTGCCCCGGCAAATATATATTTTTATCTCGAACCCCCATCATCATCCTAGCGCCCCTGACGCGCCTGTTCTCAACTCCCAGGCCACCCTTAGGAACTTTGCCCGCCATTGTCTCATCGGTTGTCGCGATCCTCCATTCCCCTTGTGATCGGCACTACAACCGAGTCGCTATCAAACGAAACGCATCCTGCAAATCGCGTATTGCGCGAACTACAAACACGGCCATGTTCGACAAGAGCTCGTGACAGCCGAGAACAAAAGAAGCTTTGAAGAGAAGCAAATTAGAACAGATGTAATTGCGGATAATAAACTTATGTGGGGTATTCTGAGGGCACATCCACAACTGAATGTGGAGGACATGCAAGGACGCGTGCAACACGACACGGTACTTTCCAAAGGAACGTCGCACTCTACTGGACGGTTAGGGCACGGGAAGAGAATATATGGCTTACGACGAAACCAGTGGAAAACAGAAGTCGAGAACAAAATGAGAAGTGTGAGAGAGCCGACGGGGTTGACTTTCAAATTCAAATTCAAATACAACGACGGAAGGTTCGGAGCATACCGGATTCCTGTCTCCACATAAATCCCATACAACTCTCCAATACCATAGCATGGGGCAAGCGTTCCCGAAAGCGAGTGTTTGCGTCGAGATATGCCGAGCAAACGGGTTCAAAGTATGTACCACGCCGTGGGAAATCTCTAGACAAGACCCGCTGGGAACCGTTCTGGACAAACGACGTTCACAGTGAGCCATCAGCGCTGCAGCTAAGAATACGATCTTGCCGTCCCTGAAGCACATGCTACACAAACCTACTAAAGGCCTCTTTCGTCCCAAACAAGAATGTTATCAACGTGCTGCATGTTCCACTCGCCACTGATCAAAATGAGCAGATATGTAGGATCCTTCTAGTGAGTATTATGTATCTTGCGCATCAGATCCAGAGCTCGAATCGCCATCACCTACCAAGTATGCTATCCCATTACATCTTGACCCTTCCGATTCACCGACGTATCTGATCAGATGATCCTACTATCTGAGATAAGAAACCAGCATACACCACAAAACCTTCCCCAACGGTGGTCGTTCCAGCACCAAGACGTATTTATCATTCCATTGCACACACAATTGCAAACTTCAGTCCCACGAGATCGTCATCGTCTTCCCGATGCGGGCAGTACCCAGCAATAATGGTTTGCAGCCAGGACCTGCATCGATGATGCGCCCCGGCCGGAACATGAAGAGTGGTAACACAGTACAGCTCCTGAACTAGCCATTTGTGGCAGAAAGACAAACTTTCTGCATCTTGATTTCCGGTATAGGCCAACATCTGTTTCGACATCCCGCCCACCCGTTCCTAGTGGCGCAACTTACAGTACAAGTCCGCCAAGCTCACTCTCAAAAGACCCTTTCCACTTTCACGTCCTGTGACATGGACGAAATAAACATCGACCCTCCATATACGGAAGACCCAAAGGCGAGGAATACTCCACATGACAACATCGAGCGCCTATATCCACGTCCTTGCGGAGCTTATACTGTCAAAAAAATCCGCATTCTTCGCCCGACATCACGGCAAACCTCATAGTTGGCCTGACTTAGCAACAGGCGACCTGAAACTGCACTAAAAATCGTCAGGGAATCTGACACCTTGCTCTACTAGCATCCGCGCCACTGATCTGATCCGTCTGCTGCACGTGTCTGCAAAGCGGCGGCGTCTCACTAGAACTCATATGCCGTCAAGTCACGAATTCGAGTTAAATCAACGATATCGATGTCACCTCGAAAGGCAAACTCCGCAGTGTCCAACTGTGCAACGTTGACAATAACGAGATATCGAAGTACAATTATCGCCAGACAATAATCATACTAATCGCTGTGCTAATATGCCGTCAAGTCAGGAGTCCGAGTTGAATCAACGACGTCACCTCGAAAGGCGAATTCCGCAATGTCCAGCCGTGAAACGTTGACAGTGACGAGATACCGAAGTACAATACAATCAGACAAGATTCATACTATTCGCCAATGGGAAGGCACCATGCTTGACTGGCATAAATGTATTTTGACAGCGCTCAGCAGAGGAAAACCCTATTAATATATAAAATAAACAATATTCATAGCAAGTGTTGTGAATAAGGGTTTTTGCTAACTAAGATGTAGATGCGGCAATGATCATCATTCAATAATCTATTAGGAAGTTCATCAACACGTTCACGTTACCCTGACATGACTTGAGTATATGATCGGATTCATGTACACTCAGTTCAGGGCATCAATTCATCAAAAACAAGATCAATAGTAGCGCGTCGGGCATCAGGATTCAGTTCATGTTTTTCATGGTACCCTACCACATAAGTTTGACAATCATTACTTCCTTTTAGATCCATGCCCCTTGTGAATGAATATAACACGCCATGTCTTGGTGACATCAGACGATCAACACGAGTTTGAATAAAAAGCACATAAAATTACAGTCATTGGTTCAGCGGCGTTTGTATCACATACATTCCAAATCCCTCGTTCATTCCTAATCCTTCGCAGGAAACCCCTCTAGGCTCCAGAACGTCCCATACCTCATATACTCGTCAGTCAATCTCGCGCCCAAAAGGAAGAGCGATCCATCCAGCGCATCTGCGCCCTCCAATTCCGTATCCTTGAAGTAGCCCTTGGGCCGCGTGCCATAGAGTGAAGAAAAATGTGCAAAGGCGCGCTGAATCTTTGGCACATGGTCGTTTGGGTGCATTATTCCAGACTCAACGATGTCGATGAATGAGTTTTCGACCTTGTTTTCTGACAGAAGATGTGAGGTGGCGCTGAGGAAGCCTCGAATGTCCAGTCTAGGGAAGCCGCGTGTGATATACAACCCAAGAATCGTCGCAAAGTATCCACGAAGTAGAAGAACTTGCGAGTTTGTTGGCAGGTAAGCCAACAAGGATGGAAGGAAGAGACTTGAGGTGACGCAATGCATGCTAGGGCACCCCAAAAATCAATATTGTTCCGCAAATGGCAGATTTGACGTCACTCACTAGACGAAGTCTGCTGTGAAACTTCCGTCTTTGTTCCATCCTCCAATGGTGTAGAGGATACTGCTTATCCAAATACATTCTTCCATCTTACGTTCGATTTCGCCTGGCTGCGACGGGTCGATCGTCCATTGTTCGGCGTATTGCCATATGGTATCGCCGTGCTCGGACATCAAGCCACCAAAATTTTTAAAATACTTCTTGATCACCTTCGGTGTGAATTTCGGATCTTGCATGATCTTGGCGAGAATGGAGAATGCATGCTTTTTTGGCGGTTGTGCGACTTGAGAGGACACAGTAGATGCCTTTGTATTAAGGAAAAGCGAGGCAAGCCGAGTTGCGGGCTCTTCCACTGCAGTCGTGCCGCTGTGCTCGAAGAGATCCGATGGTAAGAAATCACGCCCATGCACGCTGGTCAATGCAAGACCTTTTGGTGTCTGTCAGGGACTCGTTCACAATGACGTGTCACGTTCCTCGCCTTCGACGATCATGCCTGGGATGCATAATTCCGCGCCGTATCCTACATGGATGAAGGCGTGTAAAAAACCTCCAAGGAAGCGCGCCAACATCACCGGCTGGGCGGATGCGTCTCGTCCCTCTATAAAGTTGTACTTCTTAGAGAAGATATATTCCTCTAGCGTGGCGCTGAGGGTCTTTTCCTCGATAACCTTGATGAAGAAGGATTTGTACGCGGCGTAAAAGCTGACAAGAAATCAATTGAGCTGTGCGTTGCAGCGTCAATTTTAAACTCACTTTTCATCACCTACATGTTCGATAAAGTTCTCTTCTGTGATAGCCTCGGGAGACCTGACTGCTGGGCGCTGAATGGCGCTGTCTTGCTTATATAACTCTTCGATCAGAGGTCCACTCGCGCCCATAGCGAAAAGTGCCAGCGCACGATGAGTGATATGGCTTCATCGACGCTCAAATCAGGAACATGAGACACAGATCAGTTTAGATACATACGCACTTATGAAACTGCTGGTAGTTGAAGAAAATGTGGTACTTTGTGTAGTTATCCTTCAAGACACCTGATAGAGCTACAGCTGCTTCTGGGGAAGCACCAGGATACCGGGGAGGGGAAAGTACGTTCGGCGGGGAAGATGGGGAGGGGAACAGGGCATCGAGTTCGCTACCGGGATAAGTCTGTTTAACTGCAGCCATCTTTGAGCAGGACGACCAGGATACAGAAATGAGCATGTGCTTGGGTGCATTCTTACATTTATATCCTTGTCCTAGTATGTACATCAGTAAATTCAAAAGTCCTCGATATTGTAACCATGAGAATTATAGAGATATATAAATTTGCTCCAGCCAAATATCACCATTTATACATTAGCAAATTTGACGTCTTCGTACATAGGTATGTATGTCCACAAATTTAAGTTACCTAGAGGCATTCATGACAACAGTACGATACATCAACATAATGGCCAACAAGGTATTGTGGTGCAACTATATCCCTATTGTTGAGTATTCTCATTCTTCTTATTTAATGTTGGAATTACAAGCCTATCTAAGATTTTATCACGCAAAGTGGGATTAGCATCGGAAGTAAAGCATATATTACTATGGGCGCTGGTAAACATGTGGTGATGTTGCACCACCATGGCTAGCAAGGTCATGTAACGCAATTGTATTCCGGTTGTTCAACATTCTCATTTCTCGCTCTTATGTGTCAAATTGAAAGGCTATGTAAGCCTATTTCACGGACAGTGGCTTTAGCGTTAGTCATCATATCTATGGAAGCTTGGAAACATGTGACAAAATTGTGACCTCTCAACTTCACCGCCGTCAAGGGATGATAGTGTATTTTTGTTACCGTTTTTCTCGGTTTTCATTATTGAGATATGGTCCATACTCTTTCAGGGCCATTCAAGGCCATTTCATAGAAGTTGATATGTACACTAGCCATCATATACATATTACCATACAATTGTGTGATATCACCGTGACTTTGTGCCATGACAGCCGTCAAGGGATGATAACGAATTTGCACCACCCTTTTGATGCGCCTCCACAATAAGGATTGTCCATCGCTCACATCGATCGGCAGCAAATCGAAAATACGGTAGTACTTTGACGTCGTCCCATCACCATCGAACAAAAACGGCAACACAACAATAAATCCATCGAAGAATCATTCTATGTATGAATTAGTCTCAGTTATACAATACAATCGTCAGATCTCGGAGCAAATCACGCTTTCTCTTGTGTCTAATATCCCGACGGTCGTGTGCTCGACTTGGATGTATCGTAAGCACGAATGAGTTTTGCCTGATCTTGACGACCGTTCTCTGTCTGACTGAATGCAAATCCGCGGTTCTGGCGCATGCGCTGGACGGCGCGGACTTTTTTGATCGCTTTTTTGAATCTGACATGATAAGGGGGTTAGCATCGACCAGCATATGCTATTTGAAGTGACACGCACTGTTCTTGATGCGGACGGTAGTCAGGAATGTTGTACTTTTGGAGCTCTTGAGCGATATGATATGGAAGAGGAATATACGTTCGTCGGTAGCTATATGAAATGCATCAGATAGTTACCCCGCTCAAGTGGGTGTGGACGTACTATTTCCGAATAAAGTCGCGGGTCAGGCAGACGACAGGAACAAGGATGAGGACAAAATAAAACACAGCATCAATCCATAGACGAGGCACAAGTCCATAGTATTCGGTAGAGAATCCAATGGCAGGAGCAACAACGGCGTGTAAAGGAAGGAAGAGCATATTGAAAACGAACGACCCAGGAATCGCTGAGGAAAAGATGTCGGTTGGATGATTGTTCATAGAGGAAGATTTGCGCTCACCAGCAACAGTGTATTTTGTCCACAAACTAGAATACGCATCAGTATACGAGGGTAAGACAAGAATAGGGACATGCACTCAGAAACCAAAGCGGCTTTGCCAAGGACAGTGAGGAGCACAGCCAGGTAAAGCATGGCACCCCAAAACCAATGCCGAGAGTGCAAACCCGTCGCTTGCTTCAAATCTCCCCAAAACAAAATCACAGCGAATGTGAAAAAAATCTAGAAACACCATTATCACCACCACCGTCACTGAATTCTTTGTCGCTTTGGAATGAGACTCACGAGACTGTGATAGAGCGCATTGCCTACCCAGAGCCAGAATGCTTTCTTCGTGAGGAAGACGTTCTTCTGCCCGAGTGCATATAGTTGTGGGTATCGGTCTAGAATCCGTGCAGATACGAACTGATCAAACACGCCGATGATGAGAGAGGGGAGAACGGTAAAGATGACGTTGTAAAATGATATCGTCCATGATTCGTAGGCAATCTGCCCTGAGAAGTTATCGAAGAAGGAATATTACAAGGTGATGTTAGCTAGACATTTGCGAGTGAGCGGGCGGATGCGTACCCAGAACTGCGTCATGTAAAGCGTAATGTTCTTGTAAAATGAGTCTGGTCCTTAGTGATGAACATGCGTAAAACGGAGATAAACAAACATACGTACAAAGGATGAGTTTCGACAGTCTCTGATAACTCCACGCGCAATGAACCTTCTTGAGAAATCTAAACTGTGAAATTGCCACATCCGCAGACCGCGCAGCTTGTAGACCCTATACAGATCGCTTTGGATACAAACGCAATGTCGCACACTGATGATCACGTACCTCGGCTCCAGAGATCCCCACGCCCACATGCGCTGCCTGGATCATGCTCACATCATTCGCACCATCACCGATTGCTAAGAGAATGGTCTTCTGGTTCTTCTTGACAAGCTTGACGACAAGAGCTTTTTGAAGCGGAGATACTCTACAACAGATGACTGTGCGACACATGAGCGCGAGCTCCAAAAACGACTTGGAAAGCTCCTTCTCAAGTGCGAAACCTAGGCTTTTGCCGTCTGCAAAGGAAGGGTTTCAGAGGGTATGAATTGATTTCGTGCGCGCGCTGACCTATGACCAAAGCCAGATCTTCGAGTCCCCCCGAACTACGCTGATGTTTGATCGCCGAAAGTCGCTTCTGGATAAAATCCGCAGTATCACGCGAGTTGTCTTCGTTCACAATGACCTGTAGAGGTAGAATATGAGCACTAGAATATCTTCGCCGCAGTCCCAACCTACCAAGTTCATAGACTCTGAGATCAACCGACAAGACATGCCGATATTGATCGCTGTCTCTTGTCTGTCACCCGTAAGCACCCAGATCTACATACCACATTAGCATCGTAAACGTAGACACCATCATGAAATGTCTGTGACAAACACACCTTTATCGCGGCCATTTGTAACTTGTGTATTGTATCTGGTACGCCGTCCTGGAGCTTATCCTCGATAGCTGTTGCCCCAAGCAAAAACATATCCTTCTCGATCAACTCTGCCGCACTGTCGAGGGCATCTGCGCGGCCGTTTGATCGTTGCAGCTGCTTGCTCGTATATGGAGGCCCACTGCTGGTATTCGGCCTCTGGGACATCGCGGTATGCGATGCAAAGAGTGCGTAGGCCTTCAGTCGCGTAGTCCTGTGGGTTGATTGGGTGAGCACGATGAACGTTAGTGATACTGAAGGGGAAAGCAACAAACTTCAAGATGAATAAGTGTTTTCTCAGTGTACTGTTGCGCCTTGGCAAGACGCTCGAGGATGACGGTGTCTGCACCCTTGCAGGAAACCTTGATCGAACCGCTGGGCATGCGCACAATCATCGACATACGTTTGCGCGTCGAGTTGAACTCGCATACGTTGAGAATCCCGTACTCGGCAGGAGCGTTGTTGATTGAAAAAAAGACAGAACGGGGTTTGCGAGTCTGCGGAAGGGCGAGTGAGCAGTGTGATTAAAGGGAGGTAGGGGAGTCTGGTACCGGTAGGACTTGGTTCTGCTCGGAGGAAGAGTTGAGAATGCTTGTCGTTGATGAGGAACGGCTGGACGCAGGCGCGGATATAATTGTATTGACGAAGCTTGCTTGTCTCTGGCTGTGAGAGGTGAAGCGGTGGAGTGAGGACTGTGAGAAGTAGTGGAGTCAGTAGTCAATGAGCGAGTGGTGAATAACATACTGTTGGAACGACGAACCGATCACATACGCAGCGTTGAGATTGCTGGAGACAAACAACTAAGCTCGAGGTAAGAAGCAACATTCTTACTGGCGTAGCTTACATAATGTGTATGAGAACGCTTCGCTCGCTGAAATAGGAAAACAACGCTATCGATTTCTCTACCTCGTAAAAGATATCATCTAAATGTTAAGAAAAAACCGTAACACTTACCTATGTGGGACCGCAAAATACGGTAAGCAATTCATCGCCAAATCTGATTACGGGCGTTGATGAGTCAATGATCAGCACCACTATAGTATGGATGGAGATGGAATCAAAGAGGAAGGCCATGGAGAGGAGGGTTGTGGCGAGGAGGGCCGTGGAGAGGAAGACAGCGACAAGGAAGAGGGCGGAATTCGTGCGGAGGCCCACGGGAGAGGCAAGGAGTGCCGGAGTCATGTCGAAGTGCGGGAGTTGGTTACTGAATATGTTGGGATTGAAGAAAACGCGAACGGATTGATGGTAAGCGCTATCAGTATATCCAGGAGTCGAATGGAACTGACCTGCAGTCTTGGAAGAAGACGTGGTGACTCAGTGGGGTGCTCATGTCAGCTAGAAGTACGTCGATAAGGAGACGAGTAAGAAAGTGAAGAAGGCCAGCGAGCCGTTCTTGAAGTGGCTTGAGGATGCAAACGATGATGAATCTGAGCGATGGGTGGATATGTAGTCCTCATTTATGTTTCTGTTTTTACTTTTTACATCTTGCCGTTCGATCGCTGCTAGTTTTGTCAAATTTTGATTAAAGCTCATTTCGGAGACGCGAGTTTTGACTGGACGGCGACAACTCTGAATCGAAAGCTGGAGAAGCTTCCTCGTGACCAGTAGACCTTGAGTCCTGCACAAACGATTCACGGAGGCTCTCCATCATTGATATCATCGTTTTGCATCTAATAACGAAAAATTCACCGACCTGAGTCTGCTGTCCCTCGGTCTTGTCCAATTTCCACAAGTGTTTGCGAGCTAAATGGAGCCAAATATCGTGTTCGGTCGTTGATGCAGACACATTTTCTTGAAAAGATGCGACTCTACGTCGCATTCCCTGCCTATGTGAGCAGTCAGTACATTTCAAGGTCGCTGGAGTATGGATAGTTAGACACGAGTCTAATAGAGTCTGTCTGAAATGTTCGCGCTCCGAAACAAGAATCTTCTTTCGCCATTCTTCAAGACCCGCAGATGCTTTACACACCGTGTCTGCTTGAGCAAGCCTGAGTCATGACCGACGTGACACCATTGGTGTTCGTTGCTGAGCGATACTCAATCCTCTGCGAGTCGCGGAGGAACTGACTGTGTTTCTTTTCCACGTGGTCACCGAGCCTATGGATAATATAAAGTGTTGATATTGTTCAAATATTCAAGACTATAATTGTTCTCAGGTCAAACCGCCGGGAAATAATGTATGATACGCACAAGGACCCATCGACATTGTCCACAATTGCGGTAGGATAAGGGTAGCCACTGCTTCTCTGTCAACCTTTAACACCCACAACCTCTTGTACCGAAAGCGTTGCCATCTAAACGCTGTCAGAAAATACAAGCTGTGTCGGGAACCTATATACTTCACCGTAACAGCGGGCTCCTTTGCGCGGATTTTCGACAGCAGCAGTACGAGTTTCTGCGTGATATATATCTATATTGAAGATGTGAACGTCTAAGAAAAATATCAAGGTGATGCAAACCTGATCGAGAATTTTTACCAAGCTGAGGAACGAGCTTCACGGTTAATATTCTCGTATTTGTGAACACCAGCTACACGATGCAAGTTTCAGCGCTTTCACGAACGACGCATTTGCAACTTACAGCCACTTGGGGAAACAGTACGCCAGAAACTTCAGCGTAATCAATTGTCTCGCAAAGATCTGAAACCACCGTAAGGGCACGCTCTTGTATCTGTACCTCATCGGATCATGCCAAACTTACCATAGCATGCTCAGACTCCAGTGGATAATACACAAGTGGGAGAACATCTGAAAATAATGTAAGCCATGCGAAATGTAATGCCGATTCGGTTGCTCATGTTGAAAGACTCCCTTTTCAGTTTTACTCTGCAACATGTGGAGATTGTCCAGAAGCTTTAACATATTCTGTGGCAAATCCTTGACGGTGAGCAGGGGCTAAAAACTAGGCAGAACAAGCGAAGCAAACAGTGGCGAGCAGAAAAAATACCGGAGATTGCAAATACATTCGGAAGGATATACGGAAGTCAATGCGTCTCTTTCATGTGCAAATGAAGCGGCATTCCGTTAGTTCTGCAGCTTGGATTGGGAACAGGAACAGCAAGGAATGTGGAATATCTGTTGGTTGATGAGGTGTCTTTAGTTGGTTTGCAGCTCTTGGCAAATATTGATCATGCGCTCCGATTCGCCAAAGAACGGCCGGACAAGTGGTTTGGCGATATCGTCGTTATCTTTTCAGGCGACTTCTATCAGTTTCCGCCTGTGGGGGGGAGTCCATTGTACACACCAATTTCCGAGGTTGGTCGTGGCAGCAGATTCGGTGTGGAAGAAGCGGCGCAAGAAATCGCCGAGGAGTAAGGGTCGTTGCTTGAAGCTACGATGGCACCTTTCCTGCCTTGACCCGCGATGACTTTGGCACGACTGACTCCAGGGTCTTCAAAAAGCTTAATCAATGAAATGATGGTACATGCTACACGGCAAAGGGTTTATGGGGTCACCTGGATACCGTCGTCACGATAGAAAATGTCGTTGGAAGGGACACCGTGTTGCGAGCATGCGGCAATAAACCTGGTGATGTTGCTGGTTTGCTTAAGACCATCTTCACGGTGATCGATGCGAGTTATGACCCCAGAATAATGCATGTTTATCAGCCTGAAAAGATGCAACATTAAACAGCACACCAGTCGGAGTAACTGTCAAGGCTTACTGGCAGAGAACAACGCCATCTCGAAGGGGCCTCGCAGAAGAGCCTCCTTTCTCTTTCCTCCCCAGCTGAGCTAAGCACCATGGAGCCGTCACCCCCAGCAACCTGGCTAGAACTGGCACTGGCACCGCCACTCTTCCCCCAAACACGTTCAAGCCTGATTAAGGGTTGCATGTGCACCTCTACTTCCGCCCACTCCTTCTGTGGAACACTACGTACAAGATGCGCCGGTGATTTCCGTAATTCTTTGCAAAGAAGCGAAGCTGTAGCACGTATAACCTCACGCTGCTCTGGAGTGGAAGGAGAGATGAGGGAAGCAGTTGAGATATTAAAGCGAGTCTGGGCGCATGCAGGCGTGCACTGAGAAGGTGATGTAGCACGTGGATGCGCGGTAGACTGAGGGGAACATGCTCTAGGCACAGGGGAGGCCGTGGGTCGGCGATGCACGTCAATGGAGCCTCTTCGAGAGATTTCGCCAGATGCTTTTCACGGCACTTCTGCAAATAGTCTTCGGGAGGTATCAAAAGGTCTCTGTGGGGTATCAACAGAACTTCTCCGTGGCGCATCAACTGAGGGTCTCCTTGGTGCATCCACAGAAGGCATACGGGCTGAAGTTGATACCGTCGATGGACTGGAGGAATTCAAGGGAAGATCTGATGTAGATGTAGATGCAGATGTAAACCTCTGATAGGATGCGGGAGCCACGACTTGTTTAAGAGGTGTCCTTGAGCGTGCAGGACTCACAGCACGATTGAGAGTGGGAGAGGAAGGTGGACTGCTGTGGAGAGGCAGGTGAGTGGCACTCGTAACCACAGGCGTTCTGGACAGGTCGCCAAACCGCGCTCGGGAGCCAGACAGGGGTGTCGGAGTGCCCGGCGGGCTCAACGAATCTGTATGCGAATCGACTGGAGTTGCCAATCGTTCATGATCCGCTGAATTGAAAATCAAATATGAGCAGGGTAACATTAAGATACATGCTCACCTGAACGATTGCGTCAAGGTCATCATCATTCAATAGCAACACTGACGCGTCCCATTTGTGTGATGGTACAATCTCGTTCGTGTTCTTGAATAGGACTTGAAGGGATAGGTGATAAACTCCAACCACTATTCCCCAATCAGATTAAGATCGGTCGGAAACTGGGGTGTGTGATGGGGTACGGAGCTGTCATGAAAGTCCTGGCTCAGGGATTGTTGATATGAGTCAACCATAGAAGACTGCGGTTCGAACTGCAGATTTTGGTGGCTGATGTGTGCGGGACCCTGCGAGTGCATAGTCTGGTAATTAGAGTACTCGGGCTCGTGCAGGCCGCTAGCTGCGTACTGCGAGTCACGATAGTCGCAGTCAGAATTGCCCTGACTTATAGTCGGGTTAAACGAGGTCGGATAATGGGAGGTTTGGGGAAGAGTTGGTCCCTGGAGGGCGTTCTGAGTGTACCGTGGTGAAACTGGTTAGAAGCTTCCTGCTGAAACGCGTGACCTGTAGGAAACTGTAACTGCAGCCCCAAAGTTGGGTAGCTGCCACCCGCAGGATATTGCAAGTGGGAAGAATCGGGCGTTATGATGCCAGGCTGGTGCTGGCTACCACCTGCGGGCTCCTGCAAGTGGGAGGTGTTCCCCACAGGATGACTGAGGCTGCTCGCCGGTACTGTGTTGCACTGCGCCGGCTGAGGCAGTGATGAGTGGATGGATAGGTCACCGTCATCGTGACTGGGTGGATAGTCGGGCCATTGGCCTGAGCGGCCGCTATGCCAGTGAGCCATTTTGTCTAAGTGTGTGCGGTCAGTCCGTGATAAGTATAGCATTAAATGCTTACTAGTAGTTGTACTGTAATAACTGTTGCTTTGAGGGGAAGAGGTGAATATGGCTTTAAACGCCTGCCAACCAAAAATGAGCTTTGTTGAGATACATAGATACGACGAACCTGAACCAAAAGTCTGCTTTTGAAGAGACCCTCCTCCAGGTTGTTCGCATCAGCAGTGTACCCTTGGTAAAGAAATGCTGGCCAGGACATTTCTGTCACGATGTAACCTTCTAGGCGATCCCTGATTCCTGCTCTGACACTGACACATAGTTAGTATCGCGCAAGATCCTGAGTTCAGTACTTACGTTGGATTGTTCCAGTCTAGTTCGGTCGGGCAGAGCAGTTGGCCGCATGCATCGTTGACGAATCCACGACAGTATTTATCCTCACGGTCAATTGGGGGATTTGGCTTGAGTTCCCGATTGATCCAGTCAGGGACGAGACTCTTGAGCTTAGAGGTGTCGTCTCCTCGAGCACTGTCCGCTCCCTGCCTAAGCTGAGTACAAATTCAGCACAAAACAAATCTTGAAACTAGTTGTGCCACCTTTTTTGACATATGCATGTAGTCATCGTACTCCATCTCTGTCGCCTTTTGTTTCGAATCAAGTTGGAGATGGCGACTCTCAAACGGGAGTCCCGTTACAAATGACCCTCGAGTGAAGGGAGGAGATGATTGCAAGATTGCCGCAGTAAACTCCCAAGTCCTTGGTGCTGGTATCTGGCTCATTCCACTGGCACCTGATATGATCCTATCATGGACAGCTGCTTTTCTAGATGCTCAGTAAGTCTTCAAGGCTGTTTGCACTTTCCTCTAGGCCGGCCCTTGAACAACTTGATTCACCATCTGCGCCAGACCCATATGTCTAATCATCTGGATTATATCACACTCCAGACTTGAAACAATTTATCCGCGCAGCATTTGTAGATCTTTTTTTTCTCGAGTTGTAGGCACATTCCATCTCTTGCCTTTGAAACGGCTATGAGTCGTTGATCAGAACCCTGAATATGTTATTCAAAAGACCATCAAAACGCAATGAAGGACTTACAAACTCCACAGATGGATAAGCTTCAGGATCGGATACCGTGAGTTATGATTGCGGATAAGCCAGTGCAGACAGAAGCTGTCACACAGGACATTGTCAACAAACGAACAAACAATGCACGCCATCTGATTCTGCCAGCGGTGGCAGCTTCAGAGCTACATTGCAAGGTCTACAACGTTAATGGTTAAGAAGCCAAGTTTGACGAGCTTGTTGGGAGAAGGTTATGATATCAACATAGAAATACCGCATGTTTGCCCTAGTATCATAGTAGGAGACAACGGCCCGTCACCGTGTCCAGATGCGATTTATTATCATTATGAACATTCAACAGATCACATTTTGTATGAACTATTATGAATTTAAAAGGAGAGGTCATCAAATCCATTACCTCCTTCATCCTCGTCATCTCCCCCATCTTCATCTTCCAGCTCCTCGGCGCTAGACGCGTAATCACTCTCCTCCTGCTCATCATCAAATTCCTCGAGACTCTCGCCATCACTGACTTCCTCTTGGTCTGAATCATGGTTGACAACATCCATGGCGTCAGCTGGTGCCCCCGAGCGAAGACAATCTCTAGTTAACTTCCGAATGGTGACCGGATGTCCAACACCAAAGTGGGTATATCGCATAAACATATCGCGATCAACAAATCTGACCCAAACGTTGAAGGTTAATTCAATATACGAAGTAAGATATGTACTCACATCCCCACGTAATGTTCCTCCCAGTCATCCAGCTCCCCTCCAGGACGCGCCAATGATGTTCCGTGGCGAAGCGAGCTTGTTCCACGTTCCGAGGCAAAGGCGGGAATCAAGTGAGCTCCTCGAATCACTTGTGATGGATCGAGAAATCCAAATGCGTCCGGGTCCGATTCTTCCACAAACGCAACCTTTGGAAGACGAGCTTTGTTCAGGCCGGATTGATAGTTCTGCGGCGGTGCCAGCCACCTGACCCAGAGAACATCGACGTGCTGCTTCATAGGTTGAGCTCCATCATTGAGCCATGTTTCTACCTGGTATATACCCAGTACACGTGCATACCAGTATGGGTGACGAGGCATCATCTCCCCCGAAAGAACCATAACATCAGCATGCGTTTTAGGATTGAGAGTATCGTATTCACGTCTGAGGTCGTATGTGGTGTAATGAACCTGCATCGTCTGGAGTGAGTAGATAGTGTGATTCGGAATGATAACTGTATTGTGGTCTTCGTTTGTGAAGGTGTGATCACAATAGCTGATGTCTAACTTCCGCAGGCGGAAAAGGATGTGATCCTTAAGCTTTGGTATAAAATTCTGACGACAAATGTGAGAAACGTGTAAGGTGTATACACACACTTCTACCTTGACAGCCGGATCACCGTCGTGTGCTCGAACGAATGCAAATATATTAACTGGGTTGCTTCGATTAATTGCGATATGGTGATGGTGTTCAGAGGATATCGAAGGCGAGTAATCAACAGGCGATTGACTATTAGCGGAGGATATGCCTCCTGCTTCTGCTATACGTCGAAGCACACGGCGCCTGCGTTCATGCTTAGCTAACTGTGCTGGGGTATCTAACTTGCTAGTCAGCGGGTAAAATGCCTTTAGAATTCTGTGTGCGAGCTCGCCCTGGCCGAATTTAACTTCAGGCCGACAGTAAAATATGTCAGGTACTTACCAACTGAGTCGTGAATGAATCTGTTGTCCCAAAGAACTGGATGATCCTCACATAATCTCCCATCGCGTGAAATTTGTACGTGCCGAGATTGAACTTCTTTACTCTAGGTTGGCTTGATTCCGGAGAGGCGATACTGGGTTCAGAGCGCTCAGCAAACCTGCGTTGGCGAGCTGCCTTTTCTTTCGGTAATTCCGTAGTACTGAAGGCGGCACAGGTGTCACGTTGGAACTTCCGCAACTTCCGAGAGAGCTGCTTGAACGTTTCTTCGAGAAAACTCACGGTGGATTCTGAATGAATCCTGAGCTTGGCGAGTGCATGCCATTGCGCAAATCGGTACAACAGGGACTGCACGAGTGCATTGTGCTCATTGGGGAACAGTCCTTCAAAAACAGCAATAGAACACTTATGATGGAGAACATGTCAGCGAGCGTAATAAGAAAATGAATGATCCAAAAACCTGTAAAATATCTTCAAAGTCACGGGCCGCTAATCGTTTCATGTTGGAGGTGTTGTTCGCAAATCTGTGAATTACCCCATTCCCGAAGGTAGGAACCTGGCGGAATCTACAGTGAGGTCGATGACTCATTAGTAGATATCAGTACTATGTACGAGCTCCGCGTACCTGCTATCGAGCGTCGCAACCAGCTGATGACCCCCAGGAAGCGCGTATAGTAGCCGGATCAGGTGCATAAACAGCGCCTTCCATGTACCCAGTTCACATTCATGCATTAAGTCAACAACCAGCATACGGAATGGGTCGAAGCCAAACGTTCCAAGCTTGTTAGCGAATTGATTCTGAAAACAAATGATCTCAGCTGATTATAATTTACGCGAAACTGTCTGTGCTTGCCATAGTGGGTACCCACGAACCCTCTCCGAGTGTTTGTTCAACCTTTGAGCCGTCTACAGTGTTTCCGCACTTGTAGATAAACTCACGTGCTGTCTTGTTACTTAAGGGTCTTATATAAAAGTTGTGTATAATGACAACACAATTATACACGGTGAAGACTTCTTGCCAGTCCTTAAGTCCACGGTCTCCGACTTTTCTACTTCGTGGGAGGTAACGTGGTGAGTTCTTGGGAGGATTTAGTTTGTTGTCCTCTTCTTGTGTAGTCTGATACAAAGTGTTGTGGATTGTTCTGTGTTCTGGATAATTCGTTAGGTTTGTTTCAGCCTAGTAGGTCGTGTTTCAACTTTGTCGTCCTTAGAAATGTGTCTCACTTTCCGTTGAAAGAGAGAGTCTTATGTATACACGTAAAGCTTAGAATGAGAGCTGTTCAATGGTTATATAGTCAACCCCTGTAAGGTAGTATATAACCTAGAGTAAAATAATGATAACGAAAGTTATATAGTCAACCCCTGTAAGGTAGTATATAACTTTAGAATAGAATAACGATGTGTCTTAGTCTTACTTCAAGGCACGTTGCCTGCACTTTTATTCTTACGTACTCTCACACGGTTTGAGAGAAGAATGAAAAATGGGAAGTTATATTTCATGGGTGAAAATGGGGTCCTTTTATACCTTTTGGAATCCCCTTACTAAGCATGATTCTGTCAGATGGATTGGTAAGAATGTGGCTTACAAACCAGGTGATGAATCAGCTTTTACTAATATACATTATAAATACTGTGTAATCTTACAAAGAAATTACAAAGCATGACAGAAAGGTGCTGACTCTTCTCAGGGATTGGTCATGCAGAAGCTGACAAACCAAGCCTTTGGGTGAGCTGAATCATCCTTCTTACTAAGTACATTACAAACAAAGTTCAGTGTCTTACAAAGAACTTACAAAGCATGATCAACCATGACTGAACATGTTGAGTCATGTTTAAATGTTGTTACAAAGCATGACCAATCATGACTAAACATGTTGAATCAGCTTTAATAATGTTACAAACCAGATTATTTCCCAGTCACATGATGTGATGACAAATAAAATCTGGTGGCTGAAAGAAGCCAAATAAAAATAAACAGTCAGAAATAAATAGAGATACAAAACTTTGACAAACAAATCTGTGGCTGAAAGTAGCCAAATAAAAATAAATAATGAGAAATAAACAGAAGGTCACATGCTCATAAAAATACAAGGTAAAATAAATCTGAAAAGTGAGAAATAAAATACAAGACAATGAAATAAAGGAAAAATAGAAAGGTAACTCAGTGACAGAGGGCTAGACAGTCTCTCATATCTTCCTTATCACTCTCTATATATATCTGACATGGTATGAATCACATACCATGCATGACACCGTTCAAGTCTCTCGTCTTGTTCAGATATGTCTGCAAGTGCAGGGTCGACTGTTGTGCGCCGATAGCACCCGCAAGAGTATACGGGTGCACCTTGGCCATGCGCCTGGCCACCGAGGCACGGCTCAAAATCATGGCTATGCGGAGTATCTGGCGTATTGCTTCTGCTCGGATACGCAGACGTTAGGGTGTCGCCTTCACACGCAGATGGGCGCAAGTCCAAGTCAATACTGACTTGAGTGTGGGACATGGCGAAATATAATGACGAAAAGGTGAATCCTGATATGCGGCATTTTCAACGCTCCAGAAAATAAAGTTTCCGACCACATGCAGCTGGGCTGTAGACACTTTCCCGGTGCACGGGCATCGTAAAAAGGCATATTTGCCGCAGGGTTTACATTTCCGAGGAAAGGTGCAAAAACCGGAGGGCCTCCGGTCCAAGGAGGGCTGTTGTGTTTTTAGTCAGTCACGGCGACTTCTGTGGCTTTTGATAACTTCCCTTTCTGGACCACGAGTTTTTGAAGGATTGATGCAACTATGAAATGTGGTCTAGCCCAAGTAGGTTAAATCATGACAGTTCCGGACTAGGAAAGCCCAGTCGTGGGCAGGCACTTACTCTCGAGACAACCGTGAGTGACAGCCTGTGTCAACTTGCCAGTAAACGATTCCCTCAACTCGGTAGGTGGGGCCCTGCCAGCTCAAAAGGTCAGTCAATACCGTCCGAAATGGTGCTTTTAGTGCCCTGACTTGAGCTCTCGCAAAGCGGCCGCTTGCATGTATTATATTAATACTTACCAACCTAGGAGATCCTTTCGAACCTGCCCGAATCACACCATACGATATGCCTGTGCTATCAATGACGCCAATCCTTGTTCTTGATCCTGATGCCTGTATGAAATGTTCACTGATTCGGAGTATACATGGTGAGAATATTGATATAAGTAGGTTACAGATGTGGTTTGAAACTCAGTCGCCTCCCTACCATTACTAGCTCTACAATTCAAGTATGCAAGCCTGTTCTACTCGTCCTCGTTCTATCAGACGGTCTACTAGCCTTGACTATCATGTCAGGAAAGGGTGTAATTACCGTACCACTGGTCCTGCTGGGAAGCATGATTTGGTGAGTCTCTCTGGGACTCCGAGCCACAGTTGTGTCTCACAAACCAAGCATATCAAACCTCCAAGGTCACCTTCATCCGACACTGCCTATGATACTTCAGATGATGATATAATTGGACCTATTACCCCTCCTCCCATACTTCATGAGCTATCTATTTATTCGAAGAGCGCAAAAAATAGACCCAAGCCCTATCACAGATGCGGTCCCAACATAATAGAACGCCTCTATGGCGAGGAGTGTTCGGGGTGCAATGACTCCAAGAATGGTATTCAGGGGGTATGTCAATCTATGTATCTTTGGATTGCTTATTAATATTATTCCAGGACAAACGTAGATTGGAGCACCTGACCCCCGCCGCCCTTGCTCAGGCTGTCATCGCGATCCAAGCTGATATTGAATGGAGACGCGTGCGTGCTCTTGCAGCAGCTTTGCACGTCAATGCGCTCAATCAATGTTCCAAATTTATTGGCATCACCGTCAAGAGCGAAGCTGAAACGTATGGCAATGCTGTTTCGGAGCCACTCGAAACCGCAATCGAGGCGCTTTCCGGTTGTACTACCGATGATCTCAACGATAGCAGCTGCAGGATTGCTGTGTACGAGCGTGATGTGACGTCGTTCGCTACTGCTGACACAGAGTTTGATGAAGTCGAAAAATTTGCATGTACTTATTTCCATTTGCCTGCAAATGATGCTACTGCTGATTGATTACTCCAATCAGTGACTCTCCTGGAACCGGATGACGCCAGTTGGGATGAAGGCGATACTTCCTTGTGTTCGAGAAATTCCAACAGGTAATTCTTTTTCCCATATAGCAACACTAACGTGTACTGATCCCGCGTCACAGGCCTGGGGCCTGAGGCCTCACCATTGATTATGTGTCCTCTTAAGCGCGTAGCACGAAAGTTGTATACCACATTCTAGATTTCTTGTAATCTTATGTTCTAAATGGAACCTTAGTTCGGCATCAGATCTTTAAACATTGCTTGCATTGGATTGATAGTGTCCGGCTTAGTCGCATTCACATATGTACGTAGATTTTGTTTCTGGTGTGGAGCTCGAGAAATAACAGGGTCCTGCCTTTTACGATACTCGATACATACCCA
This sequence comes from Suillus plorans, assembly GCF_016647745.1. Classification (NCBI taxonomy): domain Eukaryota; kingdom Fungi; phylum Basidiomycota; class Agaricomycetes; order Boletales; family Suillaceae; genus Suillus; species Suillus plorans. The sequence goes on from NW_024537434.1 coordinate 212,743, forward strand.
AAAACAGCTGCATGGGACTTTTTGAACTTTGAGTTTGTTAGCGTGATTACAATTACGAGGCCAGCTCCATGTAGAATAAGTTCTTAAGGGCTCGATGAGGTTAGCGATATAGTAATGCTATTAATAATACAGGATCAGGAGGCGGGAAAGCAGGAGGACGACCGGCCGCATGGGCTAACGTGAGTAGGTTGTGAGGCGTGGCGCAAGGCTGCGGAGGTGAATTACATAAGGTATAATGCCGCTGTTACAGTAACATTTAAAAACCCCTATACTCATTTTCCTTTCACTTCCAAACAGGCCGTCCGTACCACGCTTATCTCTTATCATGCCTATCTCTTATCTTGACTCTTATCTTGACCAAGCGGGCTGTCCGCCTCTTTTTGCTTCTATCTTGATAAACGCATTTACAAGCTCCGCTTGAACATTGGTATATAAACTTACCTACCTACGGTTGTATTCTTTACTTTAATCTACTGGGTTTTACCTGGAACATTGTCCTTCAGCAAGGTCTCCAACCTTGCTGCCTAAGAACCACTATTCTAAGGGAGTCAGCGACACTCGCCTTAGCCAGAACACTTGACCTCTCAATCGAGAGCAGACTTACGTCTATCTGGCATCCTGCCGATTGTCTACTCAGACAAAGATAGCTCGACTCATCCCAGTCGTAACAAAAGATTAAAGTCTTTATTACCTGAACCGTTGCCATCTGCAATGAAACCGACACCACGACTTCGTTAACTCCTTTGATCGGAGCCTTGAACTTAGGAGCTCTACCAACCATTCCTCCTTTGAACACCATGACGACCCAGAACAAAGATATAGAACTAAAGATCGGTTCCCCTCCCGAATTCGATGGAGACAGAGAAGAATCAAAGAGATTCATGATGAAATGTCACGCATACCTCGACATTAACGACAAAGTCTACGGTGATGATAAGAAGAAAATCATCCTCGTGTTATCCTACATGACAAAAGGAAACGCAGCAGCGTGGGCGGAAGACTTCATGGAAGCAGCCCTAGACCCCAAGAGAAAAGACACCTCTGGACAAATGATCGGCTACGGAACCTGGGCCAAATTCAAAAAGGACTTCGACGAAGCCTTTAAACCCATGGACCCCGCCGGAACTGCCATGATGAAGATACGAGAATTAGAAATGAAAGGAGATCTCCACACCTACATCTCCAACTACAAACTCCTCGCGCACCGAGCAGGAATGACCGAACAAGCCCCCCTCATCGAATTCTTTCGACAAGGCCTAGACTACGGGCTTCAGGACAACCTGCACCGGACGGGTGAAACTCTCAATAACTTCGACACCGTCGTCAACACCTGCATTAATCTCGATAACGCCTTCCAAAGATGGAAAGCCATCAAAAAGAAAGAAAGACCCCAGCAACAGAAGAAGAAGAACTTCGGAAATAGACACTACGTTCCAAAAAGGAGCGACGACATGGAAGTCGACCGCATAAGCTGTCTCTCGGACGCAGAATTAAAGAAGCACCTCAAAGAAGGAAGATGCTTCAAATGTCACCAAGTAGGACACCGTGCCAACGACACCTCCTTCCACCCCAGAGAAAGAGGACAGATCCGAAGAAACAAAGAGGAAGAAAGTAGCAGCGACGACGAAGTCGAAAGTCGCGCTTCCTCCTCCAGGACCCCCATCAGAAGAAAGAAGGAGAGGAACGAAGAAGAAACTCCTAAAAGGAAAGCACCAGTCCGGAGGAAGACTATGAAAGAAAAAGCCAAAGAAGTCGAAGAAGAGGAAGACAGCGACTTCACTGAAGTAGAACGTCGCTTCGTGGAGATGGATTTTTAGAAAGGGACACTGCCTCGACGTCAGTAACTCCCACTCATGTACGACTAATATGTTCTATCGGAACCAGAAATGAATTAAGAATTCCTGCATCCATTTTTTCCGATAAACGCGTACAAACCGTCGAAACATCCATGGTCATCGATTCCGGAGCATCCGGTACCTTTATCAGCGATACCTTCTGTAAAAGGCACAAGATAAGAACCCATAAACTCTCACGACCCTTCCCTGTTATCACCGCCGATGGATCAGACGCTCAAGGAGGACTTATCTCTCGTTATTGCGTACTCACGATCAAAATCGATCAACGAACTATGATCGGGAAATTCAATGTGGCAAAGCTAGCCAAACAGGACAAAATCCTCCTAGGATTCCCCTGGCTTGCTGCGCTGAAACCCCAGATCGATTGGGAAGCCAAGACTGTATCGCTCCCGCCAACAAAAAGATCACTCGCCATAGAAAAGAACATCGACAGAAAGAGACGTAAGAAATCGCTCCCGCCGCTTTTCAGAAAAGAGAAAGAAGTCAGAAAAGAAACGACCCGAACTTGGACAAATTCCAAACTACGGAAGCCGATACAGGTGAAGGTGGCAACTAAAGAAACCACCTCCCCCTATACCGCTTCTGTGGAAGAAATAGTTGATGAAGAAATACCCAACTATGACACGAAGGAAGACGTCTGGTCAGAAAACTTCAAAACTCCAGTCGTTGACCCACTAGCCTATCAATTGGCCAATGACGAAGTGCTCGTCGAATATGCCACTGATGGATCCACCGTACGCATCATAGAAGATATAACTTTCGATACCCCACTCGTTCGAGACGGGACATCAAAAAGGGAACAAAATTACGGAAAGACGAGTAATAAAGCCCAAGAATTCGCGGTCGCAGGAGAAATAGAAAAACAGAAAAAGACTTTCGAAGAACTCGTCCCTCACTTCCTCCACCAGTATCAAGACGTCTTCGCCAAGGATGGTCTTAACAAGCTCCCGCCGGAAAGACCTGGGGTAGATCATCGTATCGACCTCAAACCAGGATTCGTGCCCAAGACGTCGAAAGTCTATCCGTTATCAGGAAAAGAACGAGAAGCTGTCAAAACATTTATCGAAGAAAACACCAGAAAAGGTTTTATTGTCCCCTCTAAGTCACCTCAAGCCAGCGGATTCTTTTTCGTAGGAAAGAAAAGCGGAGAACTGCGTCCCTGTCAAGATTATTGGTATCTCAACGATTGGACCATACGAAATCAATATCCCCTCCCCTTGCCAAAATCCCTCATTGAACAACTCTATGACGCCAAGTACTTCACGAAGATCGACATAAGATCGGGGTACAATAACGTGAGGATCCACCCAGAAGATCGATGGAAAGCGGCGTTTACCACTCAAGAAGGGCTGTTCGAGCCAACAGTCATGTTTTTTGGATTAACGAATTCCCCCGCAACCTTTCAGGCGTTCATGACCAATCTCTGCCAGAAACAGATAAACCAAGGATGGTTAGTCATATACATGGACGATCTTCTGATCTTCTCGAAGGATCTTCAGCAGCACCAAGCACGAACCATCGAAATCCTCGACATCCTTCGAAAAGAGAAACTATTCGTTAAACCAGAAAAATGTACCTTCGATGCACGAGAAGTAGAATATCTTGGAATGATGATCCGACCAGGAGAAGTAGGGATGGAACCCGCCAAAGTAGACGGGATTAAACATTGGCCAACCCCGGGAAACCTAAAAGACACGCGGTCTTTCCTGGGATTCTGCAATTTCTACCGGACATTCATCGCTCATTACTCGGATATCGCTCGACCCCTTATCGACCTCACAAAGAAAGACCACCCTTTCGTCTGGACTGACAAATGCCAGAACACTTTTGACCGCCTTAAGAACGCCTTTTTATCGCAACCAGTACTAAGAAACCCGGACCCGACTCGTCAGTTCGCAATTGCTACCGATGCGTCGTTAGCAGCAACCGGAGCAGTATTACTGCAGACTGATGAAAATGGAATGTACCACCCATGCGGTTACCTATCCCAATCACTCAACCCCGCAGAACGAAACTATGAAATCTTTGACAGAGAACTGCTGGCAGTCATTCGAGCACTCTCGGAATGGCGCCACTATTTGGAAGGAAGCCCCCACACCGTGATAGTATTCACGGATCATATGAACCTCCTATACTTCCGCTCCGCCCAAAAACTGACATGAAGACAGGCACGTTGGCAGCTCGTCCTTTCCAATTATCAGTTAGAATTGCATCACGTCGCAGGGACCAAATTAGCCGCCCCTGATGCCCTGTCTCGACGCCCGGACCATTCACTCGGAAAAGATGATAATGAAAATCGCGTTCTCCTCCCTGATACCATGTTCGTGCGACTAATTGACAATGATTTGTCAGAAAGTATTGCACGCAACTCCGCCGAAGACCCTGTGTACCAGAAAGCCCTAGAAGCATTGGACGGAGTGTGCCTTCCCCCAATGAAATCCGCCCTCTCCGACTGGACGTGCATCAATGGCGTCCTCTTTTATAAAAATAGAGCTTACGTGCCAGCAGCCCAACGGCATGATGTGTTATTTAAACACCATGATCATCCCATGGCGGGACATCCCGGCCGATTCAAGACGGAAGAACTCGTCAAACGAGATTTCTGGTGGCCAGCCATGGGAACTTACATCCGTAAATACGTCGACGGATGCGCTTTATGTCAGCAGATGAAGGCTGACACGCACCCTGTTACCCCGCCATTGCGCCCGATCCCCTCCGTCGCCACTCACCCCTTCTCCCAAGTCTCTGTCGACCTTATCACCGACCTACCCGTATCGGGCGGTTTTGACTCTGTCATGATCGTGGTAGACCATGGGCTTACGAAGGGGGTGATTATTTCACCATGCAACAAAAACATCACCTCCGAAGGAGTGGCCAAACTATTTCTCAAAAACGTGTTCAAAAGATTCAGCCTCCACGAGAAAGTGATCTCAGATAGAGGACCGCAGTTCATTTCGAAATTCTCTCGAGAACTTGCCCGGCTCCTCGGATATCAGATTGCCGCATCAACCGCCTACCACCCTCAGACAGACGGACAAACAGAACGACTCAACCAGGAACTGGAAACCTACCTACGGATCTACTGTAGAAGCAATCCGTTGGAATGGTCCAATCATCTTCCTATCGCCGAATTCGTCCATAATCATCGGAAGCACGATGCCAGGAATACATCCCCGTTCTTCCTCATGATGGGTTACGAACCACGAGGAATCCCACACATCTTATCGGTATCAGACACGCCGGCAGCGGAAGAGAGACTTAGGAACCTCCAGAAGATACGAGAAGAAGCTCTTGCCTGCCATAACATCGCTATGCAACGAATGGCAGAAAGGTCTCGCCATGAAAAGTACCGACCATGGAAGACGGGAGATAAGGTATGGCTCTCGGCCACCAATCTCCTGACATCATTACCATCCAGGAAACTTGCGCCCAAGAGATACGGACCATTCCTTATCACCGCAGTCTTATCTCCCATCACGTTCACCCTGAAACTTCCAGAACAATGGAAGGTTCACCCCACGTTCCACGCTTCCGAACTATCCTCCTATCGCGAAACAGAGATACACGGGCCGAACTACACCGAACCACCACCTGACGTTATCAATGGCGAAGAAGAATATGAAGTAGAAGCTATTCTTAGCCATAAGGGCACGGGTAAACGAAGACGCTATCTGGTATCATGGATAGGCTATTCCTCCGGAAGCAACGAATGGATACCCGAGGAAAACTTGCGGAGTTCGAAAGAACTCTTAACCACGTATAAGAAGAGACACAAGTTGAACTGAACGAATTATTCTCTCTCCCACAAACAAATCCCAAGTAACATGACTCCACCTTTGACACCTTCCCCTACCGGATCGTCATCATCCTCGCACTCCCTCGGAAACTCATCGTACAAAAAGAACATCCTTAACCTAGACGACGACGCCATCGTCGAGACCACTCTGTTATCCCTTCCCCACGCAGTTGAGCTTGAGAAACAGCTCGCTGAAGCACCCGCGTCCGCTGCCGCCCCCGTCATATCCCAGATTCACATCATACGCGCCACCGCCGCCCTTGAACTCAGATTCAAAGAAATTGAAAACGATGCCCTCAGACTCGCCTGCCAGCACCTCCAGAGACAAATACGCAGCCTTGAGATTCAGCTGCTTCCTTCTGCTTTTAGCACTATCTGCAAGTCAGTTATACAGACTGTTGAAGAGCGAAACCAGACCGAAGTCGGTCGCCCGCCAAGCCCTTTTACTAGCGCTCCCCCCAGCAACGTACCTGCTGCAGTTACGGCTGGAGAAGAGACTCAGCCTGTTGCTCAACCGACACCAGTTGAAGAACCACTCCCCATCCCCGAACCCACCGTCGTCTTCAAACGAAAGACCCGTAGAGGGGCTACCGTGCACGGAGTGTCGAAGACTAAAGCTTCTAAGGGAAAGAAGCATGAAGTCATTGACCTCACCGAAACCCCCGACGTCATCACTGTAAAACAACCCCAGTTTTCCCCAGGCAATTTCGTCTGCCGCGTCTGCAAGAAACTTGGGCACTGTCACAAGAACTGCCCCGAATATTACTGCCGCATATGCCAGGCCCAGAAACCCGGCCACTTCTCCATCTATTGCCCTTACGCTGCGAAGAAAGAACTGTTCCCATTGGTTTATACCGATGACGGCTTCTATGAAGCACTAGCGGCATGGGAGGCCAGGAAAGACGAAGAACTTCAGGAAGAAATAGAAAGGGCAAACCAGGATTACGCCACCAGGTATAATGAACCAGAGTTCTGCAACGCTGACGCGGATCCCATCCACTACGACTACATGGACGAATACTGCAACACCGAAGAATATTGAAGTCGGAGACTTCAACCGTAACAAGGGGGTAATGTTACAGTAACATTTAAAAACCCCTATACTCATTTTCCTTTCACTTCCAAACAGGCCGTCCGTACCACGCTTATCTCTTATCATGCCTATCTATTATCTTGACTCTTATCTTGACCAAGCGGGCTGTCCGCCTCTTTTTGCTTCTATCTTGATAAACGCATTTACAAGCTCCGCTTGAACATTGGTATATAAACTTACCTACCTACGGTTGTATTCTTTACTTTAATCTACTGGGTTTTACCTGGAACATTGTCCTTCAGCAAGGTCTCCAACCTTGCTGCCTAAGAACCACTATTCTAAGGGAGTCAGCGACACTCGCCTTAGCCAGAACACTTGACCTCTCAATCGAGAGCAGACTTACGTCTATCTGGCATCCTGCCGATTGTCTACTCAGACAAAGATAGCTCGACTCATCCCAGTCGTAACAGCCGCTGCATCGGCGCTCGGCTGTCGTGAAACCGGCGGTGCTGGATTGGAAGTCGAAGTATCCAGTAACACGAGTTGGCCAACCTAATCGAATCATCACCATAATTTGATGTTCTGGTAAGAGTACCAGCGCTTTTGTAAATTATATACGCATGGTCGCTAACTACTGAAGTTTTGTTTACTAGTTATAACGTGTATTTTCTAGAAACCTCTTAATATGTGGGTGGCTGTGAGTCAAGCTCAAGCTTCGAGTCGATCAGCAGTCACGGTGAGCCGCTTCGAGTCCATTTCGATCTGAACCAGGATCTGAACCAAACCAATAGTAAGTGCCGCTACCAGTAAAGCTTAGGCGATAATTCAATGAGCCCTAGACGAGTCTTTGCTAATCACAGCGGGAATTAATCTGAACTTCGTCAACAATTTACATTGGGGTTTTCCTACCAATTTAATTGTTCAGGAGCCGGCCTCGAGGTACTAGTAGTAAGTGCCAGCAGCTTCGAACGAGTAAGCATGTTGTAAAAAAGCTGACCACGTTAGGATCATATCACGATAATGGATCACATCATGATCAGCGGCTGCCAGTGGTATGTATCAAATATTAGCTTGAACCTCCGACACTTGTAAGTTGCAGCAATCTTGCAACCATTTATTTCCTCCTGTCTTTGAAGAGTGCTCCGAGTTTGTAACGGACTCCCATCCCAGAGTCGCCATCTCCAACTTGATTCGAAAATTCCCCTCAAAGCAACGGTTATTACATAGTAAGCAATTCATGCTATCCTTATCAGGGACTAACCGCGCACACTTAGACAGAATGGCTCACTGGCACGGCGGCCGTTCAGGCCAATGGCCCGAGTATCCACCTACTAGTCACGATGAAGGTGACCCATCCATGCACTCATCACTGCCTCAGCCGGGGCAGTGGAACACAGTGCCGGCAAGCAGCCTCAGTCATCCTGCGGGGAATACCTTCCCCTTGCAGGAGCCCGCAGGTGATAGCCAGCACCAGCCCGGCATCATAACGCCCGATTCTTCCCACTCGCAATATCCTGCGGGGAATACCTTCCCCTTGCAGGAGCCCGCAGGTGGTAGCCAGCACCAGCCTGGCATCATAACGCACGAAACTTCCCACTCACAATATCCTGTGGGTGGCAGCTACCAAACTTTGGAGCCGCAGTTACAGTTTCCTACAGGTCACGCGTTTCAGCAGGAAGCTTCCAACCAGTTTCACCACGGTACATTCGACGTAGCTCAGACCACCCCCCAGGGACCAACTCTTCCCCAAACCTCCCATTATCTGACCTCGTTTAACCCGACTACAAGTCAGGGCAATGTTGACTACGACTATCGTAACCCGCAGTACGCAGCTACCAGCCTGCACGAGCCCGAGTACTCTAATTACCAAACTATGCACTCGCAGGGTCCCGCACACGTCAGCCACCAAAATCTGCAGTTCGAACCGCAGTCTTCTATGGTTGGCTCATATCAACCATTCGTGAGCCAGGACTTTCATGACAGCTCCGTACCCCATCACACCTTCCAGTTCCCAACCGCTCTTCATCCGACTGACCCGAGTACGAGTCAAGGGGCTCTAACTCAATCGACTTTTCCGGCTTTTGGTGCTGACACGTCACACGACCGAGGCCACCCCCCTTCTTCTCGTCCTAAGGACTTGATTAAAATGCTGGTCGAGAAAAGACCGGTGCACCAGAGGGTTAAACGCGCACACCAAGAGATACAAATCATGAGCTCTACTGCCCCCTCAGCGACGCGGTCCACTCGAAAAAACTCACCCTTGCAGATCGACTCTTTGTTGGTTGACTACTTGAAGGAGGACTCCGCAACTATGATGAATTCGTTACTATTTCAGAATTCCTTATATCCCGCTACAGATGCGATTGATACGTTGGCAGATAGAGCGCTTGACGATGCGATCGCCAAGCACAAGGACAATGGTATTCCTTCATCTTCCTCGCATACATTCTGTGACTCATGGAGGACATAGCGAAAGAACTTAAAAAGTGGAAGTCGAGGCAAGAAGGCCAAAGCACTCTTGGACGGCTGAAAGGGCTGGTTAAAAAGGTCCATAGGGACTCCCAGGGCTGTGCTCGGGGATTAGTGATTGGAGTTTATAACCTATCCCTTCAAGTTCTATTCAAGAACATGGACGACGTTGTACCATCACGCAAATGGGACGCGTCAGTGTTGCTATTGAATGATGATTACCTTGACTCAATCGTTCAGGTGAGCATGTGTCTTAATGTTACTCCGCTCATATTTGATTTTCAATTCAGCGGATCACGAACGATGGGCAAGTCCAGTCAATTCGCATCCCATTCGGGAACGCTGCCGTCATTGGCACTGCAGAATACATACTGATCGATCAGGGGTATCATCGTTACATATTCCTCCATGCGCCTGACTGGGAAGTTGCCCTCAAGAATATGTTTGCCCTCGCCGCAGCAATCTGTGACTGGGTAATACGGCGATGTTCCAGGGATGGCTTGTTCCAGAATGCTGATTTTCACAGTCTGGAAAGCGAGGTATCCTATTTGAGAATGACAAATCGGATGGAATCACTCGTCGGCAATGACAAGGTCGAGTTTTACGGACTGTTATTCTCCATTCGTGAACTAGTGTTATCATTTCGGAAGCGTCGTCGTAGGGCTACCTCCTAACGTAACAGGCATAGTAGTACGTATATACGTAGTAGATCTTGGTTGCGCTGTGATTTGCTTTCGTTTGGCCCGTTCTTATAATATGTAGATAACGATACAATCATTTCAATCAGCTCCAGGGTGATGGCGTCTATAGAGTTTTACTCGGAATAACTGATCAGTGTAGTACGAGCGCGTGACATACTCCCACCGTTCAGGTACGATTTGATCTCCGCACAGACCATTTGAAAATTTATAGCACGCCGGCATACCCGAAGTGCTAGCTTCTGCAGCCCGAGCAAATCAACGCCGTGGTCCGGATCAATCATCCGACCTCTACCTCCCTCATCCGTCTGACCAGGCCAGTGTACCTGAGCCAATAGAGAACCCATTGGACCTTCAGGGATCTGGAGAAAACACTGTCCATACCCGAGATAAGGAAACCATTAGAGCTGGAGGACAGAGAGAGTGAAGCGTCTGACTGTGTCTCCCGCTCACCAGCGGCAGCTGCGCTCGGCGGACCAGCCGGACATGGGAAACGAACATCAGGCAATCTGTACGTTACTTACACTATTCCAAACTGACAGTCGCTAGGATTTCAGCAATGTTGTTGCATTTGTTCGCGCATGCCATTTTTTTTGTTAACGTCAATGCACTTTCTTCACCCCGGCATGTTACATTTTCGGCGTACGAATTTGGACACTAACTTAAAGGGTGAATAAAGCTTTCCCTTATGGGCGCACATGTCTTTTTGCAGCTGACTTTGCCGATGACTATTAAATGAAGCAGAAGTCACCTTGTCTCCAACTCGTATCATCTTCCCGTAGGCTCATCACTGCTTATGTCCCAGGCGGAGGACAGCCCCCATGCTTCGATGTCGTCCCAGGCGGAGGAAAACTCGCAGCCTCCACTATCTTCCCTAGCAGTGGCTACGTCTGAGAGCGCTCGTCAGAGGCGGAAGATTGCTCAATTGGAGGAGAAGCTCCAACTGCTCGAGTCGGGGCAGGCGATGAAGCAAAGGTATGTATGCCACCGACACTAACATCTACATGGTGCACTCACCATCTTCAGGGAAACTAACTACTATATGTCGAAAGGAAGAGCTATCAGGAGAATCGTTACTTTATATGATACCATCGAGGACCTGATCAGCGAGAACGATAGGAGGTGTGACAGCAATGACGACAAGGTGACTCCCGAGTTAGTGTTCCTCCTCTGTCTCGTAGGTGCTACTCATGGGTTGCATTAATGCAGGCAGGATCGCTTGCAAATGGGATATATAGCTCTCAACAACGCTCTCCCCTGGTTTCATGAAAGGGCGACAGAGCTGGAGCACGATGAATACGTGCATATGTTGAAAAAGGTGCGCACAACTAGTTTCAAGATTTGTTTTGTGCTGAATTTGTACTCAGCTTAGGCAGGGAGCGGACAGTGCTCGAGGAGACGACACCTCTAAGCTCAAGAGTCTCGTCCCTGACTGGATCAATCGGGAACTCAAGCCAAATCCCCCAATTGACCGCGAGGATAAATACTGTCGTGGATTCGTCAACGATGCATGCGGCCAACTGCTCTGCCCGACCGAACTAGACTGGAACAATCCAACGTAAGTACTGAACTCAGGATCTTGCGCGATACTAACTATGTGTCAGTGTCAGAGCAGGAATCAGGGATCGCCTAGAAGGTTACATCGTGACAGAAATGTCCTGGCCAGCATTTCTTTACCAAGGGTACACTGCTGATGCGAACAACCTGGAGGAGGGTCTCTTCAAAAGCAGACTTTTGGTTCAGGTTCGTCGTATCTATGTATCTCAACAAAGCTCATTTTTGGTTGGCAGGCGTTTAAAGCCATATTCACCTCTCCCTCTTCCGCAAAGGAAGTGGCCGCTGACGGCGATGGCACCAACATCACTGAAAACAATAGGCGTGCTAAGAAAGATATTTCTGGCAAGAAGGTCAAGACCCACGTCGCACAAATAATCAAGATGTATAAAGTCTCGCCTCGATCGATCGCTTATGTAGCATGTCAAGTAAGTGTCGGTTTTTCCATCTACTTATCGGCATTAACAACCCGCTATAGTTGCGATTTGCGTTATCGTCGGTAACTTCGTGGCGCTCGATGGACGGTGACTTCGACTACGTCCAGTTCTGGTGCAATGTCGTGAACTTTTTTGAAAGGGCCCCTGGTCGAGCAGCGCAGCGCAATGTTGACTGTCTCCTGAAATGGTGGACTAGGTATGTCATTTATAATTTGAAGATGTTCAATTTATCTGTGTTATACAGGAAGGTCTTTGGAACTAGTCATTGCGCGGAACTCAGCGACACGGCGAAGGCTAAGATGTCCGTAAATGCTCTCGCTATGCAGAGGGCGCAACTGGACGACGCCCTTTTCGATTCAGACTAGTCATATCATATTAACCATAATGTTGTCGAGAATATCTCAACTGTAGCTTGATATCTTTTTAATATCATAATGTGATTCAAACATTTTCACATGTGAGGATCTATGACATTGCATTCCCACCATAAGTTATCAACAGAAGCATCCGACTTGCAGCCCTACTCATGATACAGGGATGAAGCCAAGACGTTCTCCATTTATGCACATGGCAACGATCACTGAGGTATACTGGAAGGTGACAAGAATTGTCAAAGAAGTCGAAACGAGCGCTCCGTTCGTGCGTATCGGAAAATTCGAGGAATTCCGTCAGCCTATGCATGGGTCAAAAATTGCTGAAGTAAAGTATAGCCACAGAATTTTGTGAAAAATAGCGAGCGTCGTTACAAATACCTGATATCGCCTTTCAACGCCTGTACGGTTAGATGGAAAGACTTAGTCACCAGGGTCCTAATTTCACTCGCATGAAATTTCGCATCGTCTGCGCAAAGCTACGACTTCTGCAGGACGAGCCGTAAGTGGATACAATTGCCAGTCACTGGGCACTTACACAAGGTCACATGAAGATTTGAACAAAGGCGTAGGTTGGTGCTCATTGACTTGAGTATCCAAAAGTTCCGAACGGGAGAGGTCAGCAATCGGTAAAGTAGAGCGGAATGACGTCGTTACAATACCTAATGTCACCTAATAACAACTTTGTTGTTGGATGGAGCAGCTAAGCCACTGAGGTCGTGAATGTATGTACACAAAATTCCTCTCGTACGGCGCAAAAACACTTAATGTTGCTGATCGGCGTGGCGCAATATCTAAGGTCCTTGTAAAATGCTAAGTAAGGTACCCAGGTAAACTATTACTCACTGCTTTCTACTTCTGCGCCAGGGTACCACACCTTACGGATACTGTATCTGCGCGATGCTATGACTTCTTCGTGATGTGTTGCGAATGAATACAACTGTCAAGTTATGACACGGCGAAGTGGAAGGTTCTCGAATGGCAAGCACATGGTCTGAGTGAAAGATTGTCCTCCACTGTGAATTTTTTAATTGACTTACCGCATGACAAATATGCAACGTTCATCCCCTACTATGACTTCAAAATAACCCATGGCAGAGTATGTGGGAGGGTCCTTGGATGGTAAGCAAGGCGTCCGTGCGAGGCGTGGTCCTAGACCTTGAAGTTACCTATCAAGTGACTGTGCAATGAGCACTCAGCGTCTGTGCACAGCGTAGCGGAAGGTCCGAGAGTGGTAAACACAGTGTCTGAGTGAGGTATGGTCCTGGGCTGTGGAGTTTTCTACCGAGCTACTGTGCAACAACTAAGCGTATCAGTCCATGGATATGGCTTCTTGGGGTGCAATCAAGAACAATGTACCGCTGCTAGTTGTTATTCACCTAAATCAGATTGACCAAGGGCTCCAAGCATGGTATAAATGCATTATTTCCTTCTTGGTAAACATGTGCTGTGCTGCTGTAAAATATACAGCATATTCTCACCAGTTCCCAACTGATATATAGCTCGCAATAATCACCCGTATGAATAAGATGACTTTGATAGCTAAAGTAGGGCGCAAATTAAGGCTTTCTGGCTTGGCGGACACGCTCTGGCCTTCTGGAAGACATGAACCTTAGCTCTCAGTTTCAAAAATGTTGGCTTTACTTCCAAGGAAGCAGCGCTGATTCATCTAGGCTGACTACCAACTTATACTCCATCTCTCCTCCAAGTTTGAGTGTGAGCGATATCGCGGTGTCTTCCGCATCATAAACCTCTGTAGGGCAATCACGAAGTGTTCTTTCCTCTATAAGGCCTTCGATGACAATGTGATCCCCCATAGCAGAATTATGTTGATTCTTGTTATTCTGAACTATATATCGTTATACATGTTCTTATCAAAACTTCAACGGTTCACTGATGTAGTAGTGACATATTAGGGCCACTGACACCATCGCTATCCGCTGACAAATCGCTGACAAATCTACAACCGAGGTCCCTTCTCCATAGTGATGTGCCGGCCTGGCTTGGCCTGAAAGCCGCGGCTTTGGCTTTCGAAAATCTCAGGCCAGGCTGCAAGCCAAAGCCAGGCCAAAGCCATGGCTTGGCTTTGGCCCGGCCATGGCTCATAGTGGAGGAAAGTTAGAATATACATTTAGGAACTACTCTAGACTAGTAATCTGACATTTCAGATACAGATATGTCATCCAAGTCATCACTGTCGTCGTCGTCGTCGTCGTCTTCCAAAACTAATGTGTCCCAACCCTCTTCGTCGTCTGCAACATCACCCACCTTCTCTGAAACACTGGCTTCAGTGTCAGAGTCATTGAACTCTTCTTCTACGAGTGACGATGGCCCGGCCTCGCGAAACAAAAGATCACGACGTAGTGAGCATTTAAGACTTTGGAGCGCTTCCACTATATCACCTTTGAGCCGGTTCCGATGTTTACTGATTGTGATTCCACCTTGTGAAAATGCTCGTTCACTTGAGACGGACGATGTCATGATGGAGAGATAGTCGCGTGCAAGTGATGCCCACGTTGGGTACCTTGGTGCATTAATCTTAAGCAACATCAACATTAGTAACGAGTTTCAGAGTAGCATATGATATACTCACACCCCGTGTATGAGAGAAGATCTGCAAATTGTCCAACACACATCCACTCAGCAGTCGACAGCTGTAGGAAATCTATCCGCGATGAGCCACTCAATCGCAGCTTTTCGAAACAACTGGTGAGAGTAAGGGATGACACGCTCCGAAATCTTGCGCTCTGTCACATGTGCATCAATGGTTTGTTGTGCTTGTGCGACCTTCCTTTTTTCCGCAGCAACATCACCAGGCAATTTCGACACAAAGGAACTGGCCTTGGCCCATTTCCTATATTTCCCTGCAAATCGAGCTTCGGCATGTCGACGGAGTGTAGTTGGCTCGTTCACAATGATACAGTGACCCCTGCAAGTAATAGAACATGTAAGGTTAATGATACAGATAAACACAAAAGATGACTTACGGGCAAACGGTGCATTTACGGTGTTTTTTCACTGTTCCATTGGTACCAGTACGCTCAAAAGGTTTGCCGAAGAATCTGTCAAGGTCGCGAGTCTTGTCCTCTCGTAGGGGACCAGGGTCAGTAATCGGCTGGACATCGACGTCAGCAAGAATTCCATCCTCGTCAACATCTTCTTGATCTGCTACAGTGGCTCGACGGACTCGTTTAGCTGCTTTTGAATGAGTAAAATAGATACATTGATAATAGCCAAAGAACTCACATTTTGGATTCGTACGGGCATTTTCACGCTCGTCGTCGTCATTTTCAATATCAGTATCAACAACATCTTCAACTCGTGCCCTTTTGCTGTTATCAGGAGCAGGTGTAGATGCTGTCATGGTGGTAGTATCGGGGGAACATTGTGATGAGGGAGCAGCAGAAATTTCGTTTTCGTCAACCAGTTGGCATTCAGCAGCAAGCTTTGCAGCTTCGGCAGCGCGGAAGTCCTTGATTGCTTTCATTTGGGAGGGGAGGGCTGCCCTCTCTGAATGCTGGAGAAGGGCAGCTGTAGGTTTCGTTTTGCGCACTGGGCGCGCAACAACACGAAGTTCATCTTCGTTGTCCGTGTGGATTGTACCAATCATCAGAGGCCTCAGACTAGTAGGTAGGGACAGAAAGAAATATCATTTTGGGGGCGCGTGATGCTGTCACGAGCAAGTACTTAGTAAACTAGGATAGAAACATTGAAAATTAGCGTATCATAGGAATAAAGATTCACAATATGGACAAGCACGAGCCGGTGTCAAAGCATCACTCGCTCATCCTACTTTTGGTTCTGCTCGTACAGCTTCATTCTCCCATCATACCCATCTCGGATCCTTCGGCGTTTGATATGGTGGATCGTTGACGAGGAGGTTGTGAAGCAAGCCAACTCGGATAACAATAAATGCACCTATGACACGAAAGTAAGTTATGATGATGTGGAATTGGCGACTCACCGTTTTCTGATATGGCGTGATATGAAAATGAGTCGCAGGTAGCAACAGAAACATCGGAGAAACAAAAATAGATGTGAGGTTACTAACTACGCTTACTAAGTACCAAAGCCGTGGCCTGGGCCGCCGGCTTTGGCTTTTCAACATCCTGGGCCAGGCCAAAGCCGTGGTCAGGCCATGACCTTTGGCCTGGCTTGGCCTGGCCTATTCTGGCCTGGCCTGGCCTGGCCCACGGCCTGAAGCCAGGCCACGCACATCACTACTTCTCCAGCATAGCTCTTTCAATATACAAGAACAACTGTGGTCAAATGAAGGAAAGTCGAGCTCCAGAGGTCGAGTTGGCAAGACTATGGGCGTGGGAACAATGATCCCAGCAGGCTTACTCTCCCATACCATAGTACAGGTGGCTGCTCCATGGAAAACGACAAGAGAGGTACTGATACGCAAGTGCAACTAGACGTCAAGCAGTTATTCTACGAGTCCATCAGGAAAACATCGAGTCCCTTAGTCCCTTAATTTCCTTTGGCAACTCAAAGTTTATTTAATTCAAAAATTCTGATTTCGGGATTTATATTCTCAAGGTGAAACGGAGTACGACGCTCGTTCCAGGTTCAGATAACGAAGACAGATGTACGACTCAGCTACACTTCTCACACAATCATTACCCACTTTTAGATCCACGTGCTGCGTGCATCAGACGATCAACACGGGTTTGAATAAAAAGCACATAAAATTACAGTCATTGGTTCAGTGGCGTTTGTATCACATACATTCCAAATCCCTCGTTCATTTCTAATCCTTCGCAGGAAACCCCTCTAGGCTCCAGAACGTCCCGTCCCTCATATACTCGTCAGTCAATCTCGCGCCCAAAAGGAAGAACGATCCATCCAGCGCCTCTGCGCCCTCCAGTTCCGTATCCTTGAAGTAGGCCTTAGGCCGTGCGCCATAAAGTGAAGAGAAATGTGCAAATGCGCGCTGAATCTTTGACACATGGTCATTTGGGTGCATTATCCCAGACTGGACGATGTCGAGGAATGGGTTATCGACTTTGTTTTCTGATGGAAGATGTGAGGTGGCGCTGAGGAAACCTTGAATGTCCAGTCTAGGGAAGCCGCGTGTGACATGCAACCCAAGAATCGTCGCAAAGTATCCACGAAGTAACAGAACTTGCGAGTCTGTTGGCAGGTAAGCCAACAAGGATGGAAGGAAGAGACTTGAGGTGACGCAATGCATGCTGGAGCACCCCAAAAATCAATATTGTTTCGCAAATGGCAGATTTGACGTCACTCACTAGATGAAGTCTGCTGTGAAGCTTCCGTCCTTGTTCCATCCTCCAAGGGTGTAGAGGATACTGCTTGTCCAGATACATTCTTCCATCTTACGTTCGATTTCACCTGGCTGCGACGGGTCGATCGTCCATTGTTTAGCGTAGTCCCATATAGTATCGCCGTGCTCGGACATCAGGCCATCAAAATTTCTAAAATGCTTCTTGATCTCCTTCGGTGTGAATTTCGGATCTTGCATGATCTTGGCGAGAACGGAGAATGCATGGTTTTTTGGCGGTTGTGCGACTTGAGAGGGCGCAGTAGGTGCCTTTGTATTAAGGAAAAGCGAGGCAAGTTGAGTTGTGGGCTCTTCCACTTCAGTCGTGCCGCTGTGCTCGAAGAGATCCGATGGTAAGAAATTATGCCCATGCACGCTGGTCAATGCAAGACCTTTAGGTGTCTGTCAGGGACTCGTTTACAATGATGTGTCACGTTCCTCGCCTTCGACGATCATGCCTGGGATGCCTAATTCCGCGCCGTATCCTACATGGATGAAGGCGTGTAAAAAACCTCCAAAAAAGCGCGCCAACATCACCGGCTGGGCGGATGCGTCTCGTCCCTCTATAAAGTTGTACTTCTTAGAGAATATGTATTCCTCTAGCGTGGCACTGAGGCTCTTTTCCTCGATAACCTTGATGAAGAAGGATTTGTACGCAGCGTAAAAGCTGACAAGAAATCAATTGAGTAGTGCGTTGCAGCATCAATTTTAAACTCACTTTTCATCACCTATATGTTCGATAAAGTTCTCTTCTGTGATAGCCTCGGGAGATCTGACTGCTGGGCGCTGAATGGCGCTGTCTTGCTTATAAAGCTTTTCGATCAAAGGTCCACTCGCGCCCATAGCGAAAAGTGCCAGCGCGCGATGAGTGATATGGCTTCATCGACGCCCGAATCAGCAACATGAGACGCGGATCAGTTAAGATACATACGCACTTATGAAACTGCTTGTAGTTGAAGAAAATGTGGTACTTTGTATAGTTATCCTTCAAGACATACGACAAAGCTGCAGCTGCTTCTGGGGTAGCACCAGGATGCCGCGGAGGGGAAAGCACGTTCGGCGGGGAAGATGGGGAGGGGAATAGGGCATCGAGTTCGCTGCCGGGATCAGTCTGTTGAACTGCAGCCATCTTTGAGCAGGACAGCCAGAATACAGAAAGGCGCACGCGCTTGGATGCATTCTTACATTTATATCCTTGTCCTATTGTTACAGGGCCTGTGATGCTCGTGCATTTGCGGGATTTCTGCGCCCAAACACCACATGTCAAGTAACAGCTGACAAAGTCTCCGCTACTGTTAAGGGCGCATATCGACGCCGCGGCAACGCGTGTTAGGTACCCAGGTCATCCGAACGATGTGGTGCCTATAATGTACACGTCTGCCAAAGTCCCGGCTATCATGGCTATGGACCTGATAACTTGACGTATCCCATCACTGCGCAGTATTTCATCATATCGGAGAGTGACAAAACTGCGGCAGTACTTGGAACTGAAGTCAGACATGAAGTTGGGCAGATGCGTCTCTTCAAAAGTCTGGACTGGCGCGGCTAGTTGCAATGTGCCTGCCTCTGGGCCCCAGACGGAAGCTGGTGTTAACCTACGGCAACGCCCGAAGACTCTACCCTACTGACTAAGCTACGCAAATGGTGGCAAACAGTGTCAACCGCCTGCGCCACCCCCGAGGGGTACCCCACTCCGACGGAATACGCAAACCTACTGGCAGAAGTTCTCTACCGTAAAAACTAACTCGGGCAGCCATGAGGACTCTCTTTTTGAGCAGCTAGTTTGATGTGGGCTATGCTGCAACTAATTGGTATATACTAGCGAGCAGCTTCGCCGTGCATTGATATCGACATTCAATCACGATGATCTGAGAAGTGGGCGATCGACTGAAGGATCCATTGAAACTTCCGTGATAAAGTAACTGGCGCCCAAGATATCTACCCAAATAGGACTGCGACACGTTATACGTGGAGAATTCAGGTAGGTTGCCGGTGTAAAAATAAGCTCACCGAAGAAATCGTGCGTTTTGTGACGCGAACTTGGATAGTGCATATCGTTTGCATACTAAGTACGTCATAGTGATTCGACCCACTGACGCGACGTCTCGGACTCGGAAGCTAGGCTAACTATAGGAAGGTATGAAAACGTTCCCATTGCCACTGGCTTCGATGATGAGCCAATGATTCGGAACCGCGGCAAGGTCACTGCCACTGAATGCAGCTAGCAACCGTTGAGTTTCGTTATGTACCTAAATGTTGGATGTCAGCTCTTCAAGCTTCATCGCAGGGCCTAACTGTTATTACGACGTGAAAATGGAGGGCAAAAATAGCGGCACAGGTGAGAATCCAGCGATTGGAATCTGTGAGACTCAGGATCACCACAGACTGAGTTCAGCTGGAGAGTACCTGTCAGGCGTTGTAACTCTGAAACAAAGTCACGCATTGGCGTGTGTTTACAATAAGAACAACAACAAAATGGAAGGCGAAAAATGTTAATAAAAATGAACGACCTGGCAATATTGTCCCACAGCACCAAGATTATACTTAGTCTATGACTTCGCCGTCATCTACAGCTTCCATCTTAACCCACATACCACCCTACGAGGCAGAAACTGATTAGACGACTGTAAAACCCCTCGGAGTAAGACTTACCATAGAATAAAGTGTCAAGTGGTTTCTCGGCCTGAATTGCTCGATAGCCTGCCGACCACCTTTTTCAGCCCACCACGCAGGTGGGCGCATCGCGGGCTCGGGGGATAGTGTAATCGCAGAAAAGTTTTGCAGTAAACGAATGACCATGAACGACATTTCGTTGTATGCAAACTGAAGTAGAAATGGGGGTATGAGATGTGTGGCATTAATGAATGAGCGACTTACTTGTTGCCCTAAGCAAATTCTGGGTCCCGCGTTAAATGGCAGGAAAATGAAGGGATTGGGAATCAGGTATTTCTTCACGCGCTCGTCGAGCCATCTATCCGGATCGAACTCCAATGCTAGAGCACGGAGTCGGATTGAATCAAAAACGCATATATAAACGAATTACATTGACTTACCATCTGGTCCCCATAGATCAGTTCTCCGGTGCATAAGGAGCACTGAATAGCTGAGCCTAAAATTGTTCAAGTAATTATGCAATGAATCTAAATGATTGAATATGATGCATACATGGTCCCCTTTGGGATAAATAGCGGCTTCTTCCCATCTTCGGGGGATATCCACGTAGTGTCACATATATTTTCCCTAAAAGCTCATGGCTCAAGTCTAGTATCTTCGAGGAGCCTAAGAACATACCTTATATCAAAGGGGCTATGCGGTTGGGGTATGAGGCAAGGTACGTATGAGTTCAAATTCAATTACTTACACAGCAGGAAAAAGGCGTAGTGTTTCTAAAATAAGTGAGCAACATCCCCGCGATGAGAAATGAGAATATGCACCATTGAGGACAGCCCTGAGATACTTCATCTCTTTGATATCATCATAAGTGGGTCTGCGGGTTAGCCCAACCTTCGATATAATTTCTTCCCTGAGCCGAGTGAGGAACTCTGGATGCATTGCCAACAAATAAACAACTGATGTTAATGTTGAGGCCGTCTATTGATTATCCTTCGTTATATACTAGGTTGATTCAAAGGTAAATGCAACTTACCGTATCTCTTCCGGCCAGTAATATATTTAATGTCTCATCTTTAATAATTTTGAAGTCTGAAAAGGATATTTCAACGACAGAAATTCCGTGATAACATGCTTCTCACCTGACGTCAGATTTACGAGATGGTCTACAAGGGTTTGGTCGTCTGCGAACTCCTTTTTGTCAAATTCGACAGTGGTGCTACGCTTCTCCAGAGCGTCTTTGAGGATCGGATCTAAAAACGCGTTTACGACTTTCATATGCTGCGCGGTGCCGTCGGCGAGAATCTCAACCAGTGGCCAGGTCTGCCCGATAGAAACACGCCGATTTATTGCCTGTTGAGCTTGAGAGAAAGCATATGCGAAGGCTGCAGCAGCGTTGTCTCCTTGAATAGCATCTGTGGATTCTGTCGCGTTATGGGGATAAGGGAGTCCAGCGGAAAGTGAATCGATACAGTGTCCAAATAGGAACTCCGATGCAGAGTCAAGTGTAAACCTGGATATGAGATCCTGTGATGGAATCAAAATATGTCAAAATGCCAGCTTGGAAGAGCCCGTACTTGGAAGTCAATTGCCAAGCCCGTTCTGAAACGTTTCTTCGCCAAAGCGATAGCATGATCCGCATGACGGTCAAAGATCTCAAAGTGACTTATCCGATCATGAGTGAAGAAAGGCCGTGTCATGGTTCGGTGAAGCCTAGAAATACATCTAAGATTCCCCATCGGAGGTAATTCTCAAATATATGGCTTACTTCCAGATTTCACCTGGTGGCACAACCAATCGGTGAATCGGACGCAACATAAAAGGCCCGCTAATGCATGCTTACCATCTGAATTGAATACGCCCGTTCCAAGGACAGAATCAACTGCTTCTCTGAATTTGGCACCTGCATCGAGTCACATGGTACATGTCAACAGACGGCATCTAACGTAAGGTGCATACCTTTAACATAGTTATCGAAGTCAGTTGCGAGAATTGTCTATGTGGCGTTCGATTATAAAATATTTTCTAATATATATATTGAAGCTTGCCTTGATGTGTTGTGGCTCCGTAGTTAAAATGAGATCCTCCCAGAAAAAACGAAAATTGATGGTCGGCCCGAGTACCTTTATCTCATCCTCTATAGGTCGTCCTAGACAAAAGTATGATTCCGTAAAGCACGTATACGTGAGATGGAAGCTGTACCTAGGTATTCATTCTCGTTCCTCAGGACCATGTTCACTACCTTATCCAGATTTCCGGGTAATTTTCCATGGATACGAGGAACAAGTCTGGCACCGAGTCGGTAAGCCTTTCGTTTTTGCGATATCCCATCCGCAAGAACGTAAGCTGCAAACCCGAGAGGCGCTGCACCCAAAACCACTGCAGATATGAGCCAGGGAGAAACTCGAACGCCTTTTAGAGAGGCCAGGCGAACTACGATAATGACGGAGGATGCGGCCGGAACCACGACGGAAAGCAAGCCCCGCGCTAAGTAGGCCACGCCAGGGCTAAGCCAAGTTCGAGACATAGTATTAGGTCAACCGAAGTTTGTTACTAGTTGGTGACCTAGATAAGCAAATGAAAAAAACCTTGAATTGCCACCTACACAGATAATATGATTGATGGTCACTACCAAGTGCCGTTTGAGCGCCAACCAAGTGTTCAACAAACTGCGGTGACAATTTCACAGGGGCGTAATTAAACTATTTATAGTCACATCAGGTACTATATACTTTTCCGCAGTTGACCGGTCGACCAGCTCCCACGTGCACATTGGTTCTCTTAGTGCAACTCGTCCCCACAAACATTTTGGTCTGACTGGAGGTTTTCAGTATCATGCACATCACTTTGGAAGTGCCAACTTGTGCTAGATGCAGCGCTGCTGGAATTTTTCACAATTCTGCATTTTATACTCACGATATTAATTATGATTATGCCAAGTTTTTTTTTGCCTGCAGGTCCCATGTGGCGGTCCCATTACATCATCATCGTCTCATCGATGGGGCATGCATGATCCGAGTCAACTACGCCACTAGAACTCATGGGTTCCCTCATATTTCCATAGTAAGCATGCATATCTAGTAAATATTGTGCTTACTAGTACGAATATTAACTAAACTTGCGCTGCCAAGCTCACTTTGAAACTGACCCTATGGGACATGTGGAGTGCCGAGAGGGATAAACCTCGCAGAGGCAACCCCTGACTCCGATCCTGTGACCGGTCACTAGTTCATTGCTAGCGATGGCTTTCATAACATCGGGCTCCGAAGACAATGCCCGAGCATCTGCCCGATCGCTCAAGGCCAATCCATCCTAGTATTTGCTTTGACAGTCCAGAGTAACCGCATTGTGTTTCAAGCACTGCCAGTGGCACGTACGGAACCTTCCATTCACCCTGAGTGTTTGACAACTCAGCTTAAGGTAATTGTCTCCATGTATAGTCGATGGGAATGAAACCCACCCTAGGAATAGATCTTTCCACTGTCATGTCCATGATGAATGTTGTATCACGTCACTTGAAGTGGGTAAACAAAATCAAATGTTTTGCAACACGGTTTTATATCCGATAGTTTTTCGTATTGGCTCCCACAACTCTTGTTCATCCTCCCGAGTCGCACCCGGATTTGAACTTGCCATCTTCTCACTTGCCGCCGGAAGTAACTCAATATGATCACACCCGGAATCTCTTTCCTTGGTCGCATAGTCCTATCGGCAGGCTCTATATATTTAGGCACCGTCTGCTTGGCGCGATTCGCGACAAAGTTTGGTATATCCTTGCCACCATGGATTTTACTACTGGGTGCGACCAGTAGTTTACCTATCGGGTTTGCATTGCGCATCCTGTATTTCCGTATCATTCACCGCCGACAAGCTGCAAGGATGGGTGCCCGCCTGGCGCCCCCTATCAGGGGCAAACAATTCGGTAACCTCGACGTCATGCTCAAACTGGTTGAACGATTTGATAATGGCTATCCTGGTATAACTATCCGCAATCTCCGCACATTTGATTTTGTATGAATTATTTTTCCAGGTGATGGACTGGCAGAGACCATCACAGAGTTAGGAACGTGCTTTAACCTCAATGTCATGTTCGACACCGTCCTATTTACCGTGGAACCTAGTCACATCAAGGTATACTGATGTTTTTTCTTTATGGAAGGTATCGCACTGATGCCCGTTGATTCCCAGACTATCTTAACCTCCGAATTTGAAAACTATGTCAAAGGTGGATGAGTTGATCACATCTCCAGTGATCGGCGCCTTCTTAAACGTTCTATGCAGGAGATAAGTTTAGGCATACGATGTCAAGTGTCCTCGGGACGGGTGTTTTTAATTCTGACGGTAAATGAACTTCTACTCGGTTCCCAAGCGACTAACAGCACACTAAAACAAATAAGGCGAAATGTGGAAATTCCATCGTTCTATGACAAGGCCCTTCTTCAGCCATGACCGAATAGGTCACTTCAATATCTTTGATCGTCATGCAGAAGATGCTATCTCGCAGATGAAGGCTCGTTTCCGCTCTGGATATCCCGTCGACTTCCAGGTCAGCTTCATGCTAAACATATACATCGTACATTGACACAAAATCATAGGACCTGATATCGCGTTTCACGCTCGACTCCGCCACGGAATTTTTGTTTGGCAATTGCGTGCACAGTCTTTCCGCAGGACTACCTTACCCCCATAACGTCGCGACGAAGGAAGCCCTTACTGGGAAGGCAAAGATAGCTGAAAACTTTGCTCAGGCGTTCGCAGATGCACAGACAATTATCGCCCAGCGTCCCCGCAAAAGTTGGGTCTGGCCCTTGTTCGAGATCTTCGAGGATAAAACCACCGAACCTATGCGAATCGTGAACTCGTTCATTGATCCGATCTTGAAAGAGGCTATTGCCAAGAAGCAAGCGCATGTCAATGACGAAAAGGATGTTGATAACGAAGATACGACATTACTGGACCATCTTGTCCAGATGACAACAGGTAGGGTGCCAGTACTCTCGCGTATCACGAAACTGAATTATCTGGTAATAAGATCCCGTGGTACTGAGAGATGAAATCTTGAACATCCTAATCGCCGGAAGGGACACGGTAAATCTACTGTTTACGTTCCCTTGAATATCAGCTAATTATCATGCACGTAGACTGCTGGGACGCTGACTGTTGCCATGTATCTACTTTCCACGCACCCGCATGTGATGACCCGCTTGAGAGAGGAGGTTATGACACAAGTTGGACCTACCGACAGGCCGACTTACGATCAGATTCGTAGTATGAAGTACCTTCGCGCTGTTCTTAACGGTATACTCGATTATTGTAGCTTGTTTTTATCAGACCTCTGACGTGTTCGCTTTACAGAAACTATGAGGATTTTTTCTCCTGTGTAAGCTATTTGAATCAGGAATGAATCTTTTACCAATCTAATTACGTCCTTCAGACCTTTCAATGTTCGGTACGCTCCACATCCTACATTCTTACGAAATACTCACATCATGATAGCGCAAGTGTCAATGCATCCACTCTACCTGCAACCAACCACATGGATAAACCAATATACGTCCCTCCAAAGACAAGGTACAGTAGTGTTTTCCTCTCAGAATTTCCAACGTAACGCAGATGATGGATTTAGTATCACCTACTCCGTTTTTCTAATGCATCGCAGAAAAGATCTTTGGGGTCCTGATGGTACGCACGTCACTTACTGTTTCGAATGATCAATTTGCACGCACTAACATCTTGCCAGCCGATGAGTTCGATCCCGACCGCTTCCTCGATGAACGGTTACATAAGTATCTTACACCTAAACCTTTTATCTTCCTCCCCTTCAACGCCGGCCCCCGCATCTGCCTTGGGCAACAGGTGATACTCCTATTCATATTCCTCACTTCGAAATTCTCCTGACCTCAACTCATAGTTCGCTTACAACGAGATGTCATTCATGCTCATCCGCCTCCTCCAATCCTTCTCTTCTATCACTCTCCACTCAGAAGCACAACCTCCACACACTCTTCCGCCTGCTGACTGGGCTCAAGCAGAGGGTCGCAAATCACGCGAAAAGTTCTGGCCGAAAGTACATTTGACGATTTATGCCCATGTAAGCACTGTGCTATCCTCCTGCCTCGTTTCTGTGTTGATACCTTCATTGAATAGGGTGGTCTATGGGTCCGCATGGCTGAAGCTGAGAACGCTAATTGAATGATATAATGGCATGTCGGAGAAGTGTATGTACTATCAGCACCGTAATCGTGAAACTGTCTCGAAAATAATGTGTACTATGATAAATTCACTGTCTGAGACTGTAGTCCTCTCGAATGCTGTCCTTTCCTTTCAATAGTGTGACCTGCGACGATTCGCAGAATCTTCGTTGCATCAGTGCTACCATGGATATGTGGTATCGTAATGTAATGTAAATATCGTTGTGTAAATAGCATCTGACGAGTCCCGCTTCTCCCACCTAAAAGAAAGACTCCACTCCACTCCAATGTCATTCAACTCCACGTGCTAGTGTCTACGCCCCGTTCATCTTCCACCACCCCCTTTACCTGACGATGTTGCGCATATTAATAGATGTGTCTCCGTAGTGTGTGGCACGGCGGTCCCAGCGCCCATGCATCGGATCGTGGAATGCCTTATTGGCAATTGCGAACAGTAATGACATCACAAGGAGGGCCAAGACGAGGAGCCAGCCTAGCCAAGTGAATGCAAGCAGTGCAGTGAGGATCCTGCATGCGCTATACGCCCAGCAGGAAGAAAGGTTACCCCACTTGACGTCGACGTCAGGTGGGTTGCTGGTGTGCTGCGCCGTAGCGTGTGAGTATCATGAATCATAGGGAAGCGGGTGGGATGACGTACTGTGGCAACGGCAGCGCCGATGAGCCAAAGGAGGAAAAGGATGAACAACCCGACGAGCTCTGCGGTGAAGCTGTTCATCCTGCGATGTTCGTGTCTGCCGTGTATGGTTCGGGCACTGATGCGAGTGGGGTTAAACTTGGAGGAAATGCAGTGGGTGACATACTTACATAAACATGGACCAGAACATGGTGATGATGGATGTGAAGAGCAGTTCAATCACGATGTGGTCTTGACGAGGTTGAGTGAGGGATCGGACGCCTGTATCGTGACGATCAACATACCATAAAATCGGACGCCTCCGTTGAGAGGATCACGTGGCGACAAGTGTAAGGTGTAGTGCAGCCTTACTGCGCACAGCGACATAAGGACGGCTGAAAAAATAAACTGGACGCTGAAATCAGCATCTCGAAAGACATGCCTTGGACTTGCGACTTACCAGGAAGAAGTATACCAAGACTCGTACGAAGTGGATCATGGCGGTGGTGTGCAGAGAATGACTCGATGAGGTGTGTTTGCAGATAGGCGGGGCTTTATACGCTCGACAAGGGTAGGCACGAGGCAGCGGTCTTCTCTCTCACCTGCCTAATTGAAACCATGCGGCATGGTTCCATTCCCGCTGACGATAAATTACAAATAAGTAGTGGGGCCTTGCGTCATGTGCTTGATGGAATGCGCGGCGATGGAGACATTGTGAACAAAAACGAGACTGCAGCGAATCGAGGGAGCGGTGAATACTTCACATCCATGGAGAGCAAGCTATGTTTGATCGCTGGACAGGCCAATCAAGTTACCGGACGCAAGGAGTCGAGAATTATGCTTCTCGGAGGTGCTTGCCACGTTCATTCGCCTCGAGGCCTTTCAATAGTGGCCTCGTTGAGGTCATGCGCCATTCCACGTGAATCGGCAATTGTCATCATTTGCGTCATTGGTTTTGTCCAGTGATACAATAAATGTACTGTGGATATCAGGTTTGTTGTGAAACCAGTTGTTGCAATTCTCGCTTCAACGGTAGTCTGTTGAGGAGCGACATCGATTCGATCGGCTTGCTCTCCGAGATGGGAAGATCAGAGTGAACCTCAGGTGGCTCACAGTCATTGACAATGCAGTGGTTAATTGCAAATATGATATATGACGGCCCGGATAGAAGCTCACATTTGAGTTCGACGAAGCATCATGTATTTCTAGAACTGTGCTCGCCGCTGCAGAGGACATATGATGAAATTGCGCCAAGGATGAATTCACTGAATGTAAACCTTTCATACGTTACGACTCCTTTCTTCAAGTTCCTGCTCTCGCATGAGTAAACGATCTTCTCGTACCTTCAATTCTTCTTCTCGAATGTTCAGATCCTCTTCCCGAAACATTAAATCCTCTTTACGCAGCCTCAGACCTTCTTCTATCGTTGTCAGACCTTCCTCTCGTGCTATGACCTGATCCTCCCTGAGTCTCAACATCTTTTCAGCTACTTTTAGCCTCTCCTTTAGCACTTGGTTGTCGTTATCAGATACATCACCTTGATTCATCTGGTTTTCCTGTTCATACATATTATATGTCAACGAGGATATATAGGCACACTGAATGAACATACCAAATGGCGTGATTCCCTCAAAGGAGCTTCAGTAGCATGAGTGTAGATAGTTTCCTGATCACTATTGGAAGACATGGTGGGATTAGTGAGCAACTTGAAGCAGAATTTGCCAAGGGTTGTTCCTGATCTGATCTAAACCCATTTTAGATGTTTTATCGTAATCTAAGTTACTGGGAGATTTCGTTGCCACGTCGCTAGTGAAAACAGTGGTCTATGTACTGTGCGTACTAACTTCAAAAATATCCTACGGCAAGCCAACAGCGAGCTACAAGTTTCTGTAGCCTGCGTGAGTCTCAGTCACAATCTTGAAGAACATATTGACTCATTGCATGTACTTTTAGTGCCAGCGCGTGGTTACACGACTCTTGCTGGTTATCATTATTCCCCCACATATCATTCACGCCAGCGCATACCCTTCAGTCCTGTCATTACCGGCCGCCTAATCGTTAACATTCGTCATGCCTGTAGTCTGGCAGAGACATCCTCGATATTTCCTCATCGTGGCTTTGGTTCTGACAACAACTTTCTTCCTACTAAGTCCGTACGAATCTCCGCTTTCCACCGACTCGTATGCTGCCTATATCCGTGACAGTACCCTTCCAGCACGACTTGAGCGAGCAGAAAGGGTCTATCAGAAAGTAATAGCTGGTCGCAAGAACCTAATACACAGATATGGCACAAGCTCTCGCGATATTGTCATGTACGTTCTGCTAGCTCACTAGTCCTGTTGTGGAGGGTTGAAGACGTTTCAGGTTCCCGCCAGACAAGGATCCATGGCCAGCATACACTGCCTGTGAGTTTGGTCGATGAAGATTTCCGTTTGCCATCAGGCATTTACCAACATTCTCAGGGAGCTTCTTTCCTCCGTCTTTCGACTGTCCGCACGAACTAGAGCGCATAGGTGCACTAGGGGATGGCGGAAAGTGGGCATGCGGCATATCCCGACTGGAGCACAAACCCGACTGTATCATATACACTTTCGGTGTGCCTGTCCATTTCATTTCATTTCGGACTAGCACTCATTTACTGCGTAGGTATGAACTATGAAACGACATTCGAGGCAGAGCTCCTTGAACGGACGCGGCACTGTCAAGTCTGGGGATACGACTATCGCTCCAACTCATTTGGATCCCACATCAAGCCCAACTACCGTACACACTTCTTTTCATGGGGCCTTGCCAACTTTGATTCTCATGAGCCGCACAATAATCCTAAGCTATATACTCTCAAGACACTGCTTGAGATTAACAGTTCGTATGCGCTTTTATCTCCGTTCTATTTCTTGCTAATAAAATGTTCTAATCAGAGCATGACCATATTGATTTACTCAAAATCGACATAGAAGGTTGGGAGTTTGAGACACTCTCGCAGATCATCCAGCCGTACATCTTGTCTGGGGAACCACTACCATTCGGACAGCTTATAGTCGAGATTCATGCCTGGGACAAGAAATTTGAGGATTTCTTGCCTTGGTGGGAGATGCTAGAGCAAGCTGGGTTGAGACCATTTATGAACGAGGTACGTACTGATCTGCGCATCCAATATCCCATCCAACATCGTATTATTCAGATAAACCTGGTATACCAGAACTACAACCGAGGAAAGGGCACGGATCTCGCCGAGGTTTGTCGCGCCTCGACGTTCCTGCATAAGAACTAATTAGCCCCGCAGTATTCCTTCATCAACGTCAAAGGAAACAATATCTTCATCTCGGACCCACAAGGTGCTCCTGGGTATTCGGGTGTTACATAAGCACGGTGCTGATTGCACCTTGCGGTGTGCACACGGCTGAAACTCTGCGGTGGCGCGGATATGATGACATAGTGGACAGTTATTGGTCAACTTTGTGTGAATACACACTATGGATATACGCATATATTAATGATCGAGTACATGTTGCAGGTTGTGTAAGACAGCGCTGTGGTGCTCCGCTTTAGCTGCGTTTTCGTCGAAAGGTACTGACCGCAGTGTGAGCGGATTTCATGTGATGTTCTTGGTGTGTTTCGTAAGTGGCAATCCAGCATGTCGGGCTTTCTCCGGGCATCGCCCTTTCCCGAATCATTCCGCCCAGTGATTTAATCATACCAAGCAACGGTCATGTTTTGGAACTCAGATAATGGCCGGCAGGCTGAAGCAGCAGGCTAATTTAGGCTAATATCCAGCCAACGACACCACCAAAAAAATTGGTCATGACAAGGGTGTCCGGGCTCTGCGAGTCTGCGACGCTTATCAAGGTGCTTTCATGGGGGTCACCTTTCTTTGGCATATTTCTTATTCACACGCAGTGCCCATTGTAAGAGTCATGGGAATCAGGTGCTCTGCCATCCGAACAGATGAAAGCCTTGGCATCAGATTTTGGTCAAGCACAGTTAATTTTTCGGCGACTGCGCACAACAAATGCATAGTCAGCCAAGTTCAGGATTCAAAGACACTAGTACGGAGGCCATGAGGTGAGGATTTTCCCGACGATGAGAGGAAATGTCAACGGCGAATGTTATTTTTAATTTGACAGGGTCAAGTGGGTATTGGGCGCCAACTCGCTGATAATCAATAACCTAGGGTCCGGCTGGACCCCCGTGCAAATCGCGCCAAAAAAGATTTAATATCTTTGGCTCCTTTCCTCAAGCTTCTCCCATCGTGGATACTTGATTTGTTGGGACCTGAGCGCTCAGCCCCCATATCATAAATGCCTTGTGGTATACAGCCCCTTCAAAAACGTTTTCTTCTTCATCTCTCTGTATACTGATCGTTTGCTATGGTGGTGGACATTCACGATACGTTTG
Source organism: Suillus plorans (assembly GCF_016647745.1). NCBI lineage: Eukaryota > Fungi > Basidiomycota > Agaricomycetes > Boletales > Suillaceae > Suillus > Suillus plorans. Next base: position 244,071 of record NW_024537434.1, read on the forward strand.
GTGAGTATCTTGTTCATATCTTTGTCCCTAGGGGAGCAGCTGACCTTCTTTCAGGCGCAGGGTTTATCGGAGGTATGGTGACTGCCATGTGCGTCGATAATCCGTCTCCTCCCGCCAGAACTTGACAATGTGACTGGATAATAGCTTGTATGGTATCACAACTCTGCAGGTATGTCGTATTTCGTCTGTTGAAGGTGGTAACGCTAACTGATTATCTGCGAACCTTGCAAGACATACTTGTATTATGTATATTATCCCAGTGACTCCAATAGTGTGAAAGTATTGGTATGTCGGGTCTAGTTTATGTTGGATTTTGACCTTTTACGAAAGTGTTATAGGTTGGGTTCATATGGTGATCTTCTTTGCGTTTGATGGCATGTGCTTTCCTGATTGCTTTGTAGGGTCTTAGACACTTTACACGTTTCCTTTAGTGAGTGGTTGATTGGCATCTCAGTTGACATCTACTGAATTGCTCCCCGTCCAAGTGTGTCATGCTCTGTATTACTACCTTGTGCGCATTGACGATTGGATCATCATGTTTACGATTTTAATTCAGTATAGGTAACGAGTTTTGGTGACCCGAATAACCTTGGAACGGGAGTTTGGTATGTACTTTCCGAAGACCGCAATGAACCAGTACTGAGTCGTGCACCCCAGGTCCCTTTTCGTGAGTGCTTAGCGTTGTGTAATTCGACGTCTGACATATGGGAATTGAAGATATCGCTCGCTCTAAATGCAAGTCTTTTCCGTCTGAGAGTCTTCCTCAAGCTAACGTTGGAAGTAGCTTTGCATGGCTGTGCTCGTGCAAATGTGCGTGGCCGTTCCATCAGTAGTTTGTAGATTTGTATCCTGAATGTCTTTGTCAGGTACTTTACTCTTCGAATATCCTACCGTAAGCGTTTCGTTTCAGTTGATTTACTTGTCTTGAATCTTTCTGGGACAGTAACACGTTCCAATATCCGATGGTGGCTGACATCCTTTATTGTAAGTTGAAGTTGAAGCTCTCGGGTTCGTATACTGGTTTGATACTGAATGGTGGTGTCTCGTCATTTCAAGATGTTGTTCGTTATCGCACACTTCGGTAAGACTCCGTATATGACTCATCTAAACAGCTCATTGATCTGAGACTTAGCCTTTGGATTAGGTGGGCTTCCTTTTTTCATCTTACTCACACGATGCGCTGAGCCAAAGTAGAGACAGTCATTCTCATGTGAGTACTCTCTTTAATCAGTATCAAATGTAACGAATCCTCTCAGGTTCATCAAGAAGGAATTCAGCGCGCTTTCGCAGATCACTGTATGCTGAAAGACTAGTTTGACTGGGTGTCCTACTGACAGTTTTCAGCTCTATGCTGCCACCCCTTTCGCTGTCACTGCTGTTTTGTCCGACGTCTTCATTGCTGCTTCACTGTGCATTCTTCTCCATGGCAATCGCGGTTCTTATGTCGAGTAGGTCTCGATCCCGCATTGCTGACATCGCTGAGATTGATATTGTCCACTAGGACCAATGCACTTGTTAATACATTGATGGTATACGCTATCAATCGTTGTCTACTGACTTCGTATGTCTCTTGTCTGATAGACATGGGTGATGTTATTCACCTCGCTTCTTATCTTCTAGAGCCGTGGCCGTGGCCGAAGTTATCGCAGTAAGTTCAGGCAAACGAGTTAGGCCAATACTTCTAAAGCTAATATTTGTTTGCCGCACAGTTTGCCATCAGCCCAGGTAGTCTGTGGTTCATCGCGATAGATTTCGTTATCGGAAAGCGTGAGTGCAGCTCCATCGGGTGATAACACGTGGAGTCCTCACCCTTTTATTCTGTAGTATATGCCAATTCCCTTCTTGCATCCTTGAATAGCCGAAGTGCCTTACGAGGGCGCAACCACACTCACAATGACACTAGTTTCCGTGTCAACACCATCAACCTAACTGGCCTACAGTCCTCAAGCGACAGCGCAGGCACGCAGAGTAAAATGACCACCAGCACTGTCTCCCCTCGTGCCCGTGTGAAATCAATTCCAGGTGGAGATATCGACGAGGTGAGTTTTTACTGTTTTTACTCTGCTTCTTCGGTTTATCTGATCAATTAACGACGGAGATGAAGATAGCCAACTCGGGCGAAGTCTGATGCATATGTTTGTGTTTTGCTGTGCATGATTTGTAATATGCTCCTTGCCTGCCGACCTAGCCCCGTGGGCTAGAATTCCAGAATGCTTCCGAGTCGCACTTCGCCATCATCATTGTTATTATATTCACCCTTCATCTTCATGACATCAATCTGACTACTCTTGACTACTCTTACTTGTATCCTTGTATCTTACTACCCTGCAAAGATAAGTTTATTTTCATTAACGAGGTGAGATTAAACCAATGTCGAGAAACAATATCTAGTGTTGGATCCTCAATGATCCGCACCTATATGGCTTGCTCTGGTTCTCAAGATGCTCACAAAATAGCAAAATCAGCTTTCTACTCAAAGTTTGATGCTACTCGCAAGGCTAAAGATGTACCCCCACGAGGAAAAAACATGCAGGATCTGTCAGGGGGCACCTCACACGGCGTTACTACCAGAATACAACCAGCAAGGCCGACCAGTCGGCACAACCTTTTCGCATCACTAGTTCACTTACTAGGGCCGCCCATGCCATGGTGGCAGTTGCTAATCCAAGCTCAAGTTACTCAACTTCCAGCGAATATTATTCTTGGCGAATTCCGATGGAAGATCTCTTTGATTTCTCTCGTCCTCAAAATTGGCTTGGGATCTTTCTACCAAATGGCTGCATCCGAGGCTTGGATTGAGTTATATGAGCTGTTGAATTTAGATGCCAAGGGTATTGATGACAATTTCCGCGGGCGGATGAAAGTTTGGATGAGAAAAACTATGCGTTTAGGATGTGATTATGTAATGTTCGTAGTCGGCCAATTCAAAATCATTTATCGTTCGGGCCGCAGTCATGGGGACCATTCACTGACTTCTGCGAATTTTCGGACTGGAAGAACACTGCTTCCGAATGGCTGGAGGATATCAAAACATCAACATTGCAGAGATACAGCCGCAGTGCATGAAGTAAATGGTACACCACGTCAAATCGTGACTATACTACTACGTACTAACAACAACTTGAAGTGGAACTATCTACGATATATGTCGCAAAGACAATCAAAATGTATAATTTTGATTGAATTGACATTCGTCTTCGTCTCGCAGTGAAGTATGAACAGCATCATCTCACTTCAAATATATACCTGGGTGTATAATGTTGAGAGTATACATAGCGACGGCGACGAAACCCCCGTCGAACCAGTCTGTTGACAATCAATATTCTGTCGGCAACATGTGAAGATAGTGCCGCGACGTACTGAAGTAGGACTCATTCGCAATCACTACCCCGAACCACCCATCGGCGAGCTCGACTGTGCGGTACACGGATCTAAGGACGAAGTTAGCGCATTATAACTATTGATAACGATATGTCCAGAACGCTGACCGAATGAAAATGCAGATGGTGCACAAGCTCATCCCAAAAATCATGCGATGCACATATTTACTCATAGCGAGTTGATCATTCTCGAATTTCATAGTCTGGTGGCGGAAGGGTGTATTATATATCCGACGCAAGAAAAACTCGGCCGCCAAACTGATGTAGACCAATATAGCAACTAAAGAGCGAAGGGAATGAATGTCAGTGAGAGAAAGGTCACAGCGCCGCGCATCACGCACAAAGTTGAGCAGAAATCCCTCCTAACATAATGTTCCCGCCCTGTTTGCATGTAGCAAATGCCACAAGGTACTAGAAGTGGCACGTACCAATGTGGGGTCTTTGTTCTCATTAACGGCTTGTGCGGATGATGCGCCCCCGACAGCTTGTACGATCAAGCAAATAGCATCCTATATGCACCGGAGAATATGAAATATTGGCATCACTTGTACATGTGATACTAACAAATGAGCAAAAAACCACGGTATCTGCGCCAAATCAGTAACTTATAGCCAATATATCAAATTAACACCAACACATATTTGGGGTCAGTCGGCTGAACTGAGATCCAAATTGATTGATTATTTTGCCAAGGATAATAAAGTTAGCTGCAACTAGTGGAGTGGGTGCTAGAACCGTGCCGACGAGCCTGCAGCGAAAATATTCGAGTGTGTATATGAGCGATCCCTTATCGATGAAGACTCACTGCATCTCAAAAGGCGTCAAAAGCTCAGGACTCTGGCTCGACCATAACCTCGCACTCCATCCAAATACTTCCAGGATGCCCGCAAAGGTCGCTGTGGGAATCATCCACCAGAGTTTATATTTGAGCGCCTGGACCATATGGATGGCTGAAGGTGTCAAGCTATGGCACGACTATGCACCGTCAAGAGTAGAAATTCATACCAGTTGAAATGCTATACAACACCACGAACTAAGGAAAAATGTGAAAGGAATGTGAGAGCTCCAGATGATATGACTCACAGAAACACAGATCCACTCTGTAGGGACATAATTGTATGGGCCCACAATGTCCTGTGCTGTTGACCACACACTTGTTCATACATGTCACAGCACAACAATATTGCGGCACTTACGAATCGTATAGGGCACTGAGCTGATGAACATCGTAGCAGAAAAAGTTGCTTCTTGAAGTCAGTGTTGAGTCAGTGCCAAGTGGGTATCGAACAATGGAAGAAGCTTCAAGCAAACCCATTTATACTAAACACAGACAACCTCGGACCGCACAGGGTTTCAAATTAGTATTTTGGTTTGTTGATGATACTCATGGCTACCACTGCGATGTGCATTGTGCATCGTTTTCAATAATCGCTGCGAATGTTGCGTAGGGACCCGCTACGCCACACCTTCGTAATCTAGTACATAGGGACATACCATAACCTCCCAAGCACAAATTCGATGCTCGACGCTATGCAGCTTACTTAGGGCTGGACCCTTACACGTCAATTGGGCAAAAAAGGTGCTTTGTGTACAATCAGCACTTACGTATGTGGAGTTCTGGAGTTCGATGCAGCACATTTACGAATTTGACTGTGCGAATATGTGGTGCGGATAAGTGTCAATGGCAGCGAACAGTCAATGCATACATGGGCTGGAGCACAATTGAGTCGGACCTGAGGATTTTTTGGTCCATGTCACCGTCGAAAGGAATATTGTTCAAGCGTCAGAGGATGGGTCACACCGTGACGTCACAAGTGCGTCGCGGAGGTTCAATAATACGAGCGCGGGGATTCTACTAGTATCCATTCGTTCATGGCGCGTTTACGACGTCTCAAAAGTCGACCACCGAGTACTGAGTACTAAAGCATAATCAGTTTGCAGTTAAGCAGCTTGAAGTCCTTGCTATTGCAGAACTGGCTACAGCGGCAGAGTACGATGACGACGAACTTGTCGACGTTGCTCTCGCAGCCCTTGCAGCAGACTATGGCATACACAGAAATTGCGAAGCAAAAAAATGGAAACACACACACATTCGATACTCCTGAGTATGTATTTTTGGTGGGGAATGTCTACAGGAATTCATCATCCATGACTGTCGGCGTTGGGTTTCGAGCGCTGAGCCTTCGAGCTGCCTCGTTCATATTCTAATCTCAGCGCTCGCTACTGTACGTCGGGAAAAAACGCTCGACCTCAATTAGAACACATTTTTATTTCTCTCACTATCACAGTCTGTCAATCGCAAATTGCCTGTAAAAATAAAATGAGCGAAATAACTCGTTCCCCACGTGCACGACGCCGCCGTGTAGACAGTGTACCCATCAATCTCGGATCATTTGATTGTACCCAACACCTCGTATGCGACATCACCAAAGAGAAAGACTCGGTAAGCTAGGAGCTCACAACTTGAAGTCCTCCATGTGCTTATTCGCGCACCCTTAACCAAAACTGGTTGTGGAGTGGGAGAATATATCCTGAACATGGCTGCACCCAGTTTTAGCCTTCGTTGACACTGTCACTATCGGAAAATTCGACATATTCGATTAGAGAATTTGAGTTGATGTACAAGTTATTTTGTGTGTTATCTACTCGCCCCGATTGTATTTTGATATTGCCGTGTGACGAGTGTGATTATCTTTTGAAATAAGTAGAATTGACCATTTGTGGCACAATGACGAGAACAATGATTCCTGCTCAGGAGATCTGTAAGCGGCAGTCACCCCTTGCCAAGAAGTGGGAGATTCTCACCAAGAAACGGAGAATTGCACTAGAGAATACTGAAAGCCATCTAGAACGGCTGCTCCGCTAAAGTTTCAGAAATCTTGACAACCAACTCATCACGAGTTCGCAATTCAGCAGCGAAATAAGCCTTTACCCCTCCAACACCTCTGCATTTCACCACGCGGACGATATCATCATACGCGTTTGTGTTTCCAGCTCGTTGAACAGTGCACATGAAATCTTTCTTTTTGTTATATATTAGCAAGCCGCCCAAACCCATTGATGTCGCAGTCGGAGATGACGGATCTACGGGTACTTGCACCTTGATGATCATAGACTTCTGATCAAAGGACATTCGGGTAAACGGAGCGTTTTTGGACGGCTTGGACTTGGGACTCGAAAGGCCGAGAGCTTTGCGAGTGATATCAGCACGAGATATTGTAGATGAGAAGTCGCTATAGCTTGGCTTCAGCGTGACCGTGGTTGATGTGGAGAATGGCTGGCATAACGGTTTATGGGCTTTCCAATGCATACCTGGCATAAATCACGTCAGTAAAATACATGGACATGGCAATAGCTTACGCTGGCAGTCAGACGAGCAATATCGGACTGTGTGACACCGTGCACACTGCTTCAGGCCTTTCCCTTTTTTCTTGCAGTACTCGCATTCCTTCTCTTCCCATAGTGCTTTCTCCCCTGATCGCTTCCTTTCCCACCGGCGAACCGCCGCCGTGACTTGGGGGCCAAATACAACACATAACGCATGGGGAGAATCACCATTTCCGTCCTTAATGTCCAGATCAGCGTTGTGCTCCATTAATAAATCTAGGATCGGTATGTCTTGTCCCTGGAACGGGAAGAAGAGAGGAACTTCACCATAACGGTTTTGAACATTTGGGTTAGCTCCACCTTTGAGAAGTGCCCTGGCGAGTTCAAGATGTCCAAGCGGAGGAGTACATGCATGGTGGAGGGCTGTGTGACCGGATATATCCGGCGAATCCGGTGGTGCACCGCACTGGAGGAGATATTTGATAACGTCAAGATGCTTGAGAGAATTTGGAGCGGCTCCTCTGATTCGCTGTGCGCCGAGAACAGTAAATGAAAGAAACCCAATTTTGAAGGGCGTTTCCGCTCCTGTTATATCTGGAGCAACGCCTCCACTGACTGCCTTGACTGGGGAATCAGTATTTCTGCCACGACATGGAGATAGAGACGAACAGCTTTGACGTCTTGAATTTGCCCAGTCATGCATGCGAATGCGAATGGTGAAAGTTTATTAATATCCAGTTCGCCGAACTCTGCATGTTCGGCGTTAGTGTTGTTCTCAGATGGGCTGGAGAGCCTGTGACAGCTATAAGCCGTCAATCAAAATCCGAGGGACTCACGTGTCTGAAACATAGTCCTAAGTTTCTCGCTACCCATTTTAATGCTAATATAGCCTGGCTGCTTGAGGATATCCTCCATTTCCGCCGTCACTTTGAGCCCGCCATGACCTGGCGTGTCATGGTTTATCAAATTATCATGGTGCTAGTGAGAACATAATTTAAGAATCTGTTAAGAGTATTCTCACCTCGTTCCATATCAACCAGCTGTGTCTCCGTTCAGTTGAAAGTAGTGCACAGAAGGTCGCCGACGCTTGGACGGAGTAGCTCACTGGCAAGTCGCTAATTCAAAACCAAACTGAGTGTGGACATGATTTACGTAAGTTTAACAAACTTGCTTTTGCAATTGCATCAGGTGCAATTACACATCATCACCATCACTACTTAGTATGATTCAGCCTATAGGCACGGCCCTATGAAATCGAACAGCGAAAGTAAGTACTTAGGGTCGAGTATCTGGTGTGTGGTTTTTTGATGGCGGCCCTGCACACTGCCGGCGCGCGCACTGGCAGGCACAATTCTTAAGTGCTTCTTTCGTCCCCCTCATTCTCATGAACTCTGAGTCTGTCCCATGGCGAGGCTTAAGTATTTTCCTCTATCACCGGTCGTCCTTACGACGTCAGCATGGCCTCCGAGTCTTACTCCACGGACACTCTATCTCACCCGCGACCCGGGACAACAAGCATTCTTTGTTTCTCCGTCGCCACCAAGGGCACTTAGCTCGCACCTCTAAAATGGTTGTACGGCACTCGCATGCTATATAACATTCCCCATGATCATGGAATACTGGTACGTACGCCGGCCGTGACCGCAGCAGCGTAGTCTAATCTCGAGTAGTCTATTGGCTTATCAATGTGTGTCAGCTTCGGGACCGAGTTTTGTAGGTCAAACAACCAATGGTCACTGGTTTTATTCAAACTCTACGTCATACGTCTTAGAACATAGACTCGTGGAGGTCCCACCTCGGTGCGAATTTCTACAAATTCCGACGAACGACTGGCAGGTGCGGTACGCCTGGTAAAATGTGCGGCACCCTTTCATCATTAATCCCGATGATGTTTTTGCCATTGGCGTGATTGCAATGGAAAGTTGTTTACTAATCACATTGGTTCGGATGCATTGCAGGGTCACTGGGGAATTTTTTGCAACATTGTGGCGCCATATTGCCGCGGCAGCCAATAATTTTTATATTCGGACAGCGTCATTCCGGATGGTGTATTTCTCTCTTTCCGACATGTAAACGAAATTCGTAGAATCCTAGGATCAAGACCGAGATGCAACAAAACTGCCTTTTACTTGTTGCCGTATCATCTTTCGGTCCAGCACCTAGCTGTGATGTACAAAACGGGTTCACCTGTTTTTGCCACCGTTTATTTTTGGCGTGATAGTAAGTACATTCTCTTCAGCCGAATTCATTACGCAAGGTTATGCAACCTCTCTTTAGGCGTACCAATTGAGTTTGATGTCCCCTGGGCCCTGGGACATTCGCTGATACTCGCGACAGTCTAAGCGACAATGTCATGTTTTCCAACTGTCAGGGTGACAGCCGGTCGCCTAGATCCAATTGTATCGCCAATCGTATCATGGTAAAGATACTTAGACGAAGTCTGAAAAGAAGATGAGTCGGTCGCATTTGCCTATGACATATATAAATGCACCTATCACTGATCCCAGCCACATCTAGGGTTGCTGATGATGACTCGAACTGCTGTGAGACACCTGTCATCATCAGGATAAATTTGAATATGTATCTGCGCAGGCAGGTCGGCGCACAAGATTCTGTACTACCTTTGTCCTCCTCACTTATGTATTGGGGGGCGGTCTTAGAGAGAATGATGAACCAAGCGGTAGCAGCGCTTAATTCGTTGTCCCTCTCCCGGCTCGAAACTATTTTTTTGGAACGCTTAATTCCTCACAGTGAGCTTCGACATGTTCTCATGTCCCTTTTTCCAAGTGCTGGTTCTGGGCAGAGTGTCACTCGACCGGATGAATTACGTCACCTAAATTCCTATCCGCAGCCTTAGGCCAGTTACCCATTCATCTTAAACATTCATATGATACCGCAGTCACAATCACGATGTGGTCAGAATTGAACTCAATTACCATGTCCCTGTTGCGGAAGTCTATTTCAAGTTTGCTGCGGAGCTTGAAGTGAAGAACTAAATCTTATTGTGGCGCGCGCGGCAAAAGCAGCTGTTTCTCGCAAGTAATTTCTGGTCTCAACGGTTTCGTCTTTCGCGCAGAAATAACCTACCAGTCACGAGGTAAAACCGGCGCACCCTGAATCGGGTTCCCACGTCAACTGTACACTGGTGATTATTAAGCTGCTCAACCTGTTCACTTTTCATCTTGGTTGTAACTTGTAGATGAGTCTCGGCGCACCTCAGCGCGGTAAATCTTTCTCAGATGAAGCCATGGATTGCACCAATTCAGCCATATCATCGCAGTGTCAGCTCCTTCAGAAATGCTACCGTTCCAAACATGGATTGATAGCAAGTCAGAAGCCACGTCCTAATCCTTCGACATAATTCAAGTCGTTATTCAGGGGTAAGCAGACCAGTTGGGATTGCACTTGTCATCATGTAATGACAAAGTTGACAGACTATGAGGACATTCACTAGGCGTGTTCTGCCGCGATGGTCCTAATTCTGGACGTTTGACGCAAGGACCAATCAATCAGGACGGTAGTTCAATGATATGATCGCGGCAGAAGATGTCAATCGCATGTCACTTTGTTGGAACAAACCAAAGCTTCGGCATGCTTATTCAATGGCAGCCTGATTCACCCGACTTTATTCGTGGGGAATCTACGTGGATGACTACTCAAGTTGCAACCCACTCTCATGTAGGACTCGGATGCCGTGTTTGTGTGTGGCAACATGATACTCAACTTAGCTACGTCTATTGACCTTCTCTAGAACATAGTCCATGCGCTGAGTCGTTCGAATTGACTACGAAGGCAAATAATATCACACGAGCTTTGCCGACCACTTGATTTTGGTACGTGAGAAGGTTCGCCGATCTATCTTCTCTACCTATTTGGACGATCGGCTGATCGGTGCAAGGGGTGTTTTTATAACAGGAAGAACTTTGGCGCGCGAAACGCTTTGGAGCGGGTACCTGGTTGTGGGTCGTCGAAACAAGGTTTGTTCGTCTCATGTCAGGACTTTGTTATCCACGTTGTTCGAGATCTCCGTTCCCGCTTAGTGTCCATGGCAAGCTTGCCTGAGACTATAAAACCCTCTCGTTTGAATGGTGGTTTGATCACTATCTCAGATCATACTTAAAATGGCACACTATTCCAATTCACCTGTTATTCACAACGGACCTCCGACGCATCCTGCTTTACGTGAGTCATCATCTCCTCCCTAGTGGCTCTGTCTTACGAGTTACAAAGATGTCCGGGATGCCAAAGATGCGCACGTTGTCCTCGAGGCCGTGCGCCTCAACATGTTACCGTTGATCAAGCGGCGACTTACTGCTTCAGAAAGAGATCAGCTATCCTCTGGGAACGTCTTCGTCTGGGAGGAGGCCGAGAACGATGGAGGACTCCTACGCTGGACAGACGGACGTAGATGGTATTCAACATTGCCTTCTACGTAGATGTTGTCATGACCTGTGTCTCCTAGGTCGCAAAGTCGGATGCGTGGTGACTACTTATTCTACGAGGAGAAGATGGAGACAACTCAGGAAGAGAAAGATGCTAAAGCTGCTTTAAGGTTTGTCATTTGAATAAGTATATTTTTTAGTGTACTCACTGCATCGTAGAGCGCTTCGTACTGCGGATCCACTCGCCGTGGCTCCTCCAACAAACAGACGAAAAGATCGTCCCAATCGTCCAAACGGTCTGACAAAACAAACTTACTCCGCATTAGTCTACCTTCCGGGCTCAAGTCTCCCGCGTAAATGGCATGTCGTCGCATACTTCACAGTAAGCTTGGTCTTCACGATTCAAGAAGAACTCTTGTTCATTATCGCAACAGGGGGATGACTATGCTCAACTTCCTGTCATCGAGAGTTACGATTACCTTCGAAATTTGAAAGTTCCGCCTAGCGTCTTTGTCTCTAGCAAAGCCAACGGATCTCGCACCGATCGCTTCTCTTATACAAGCGATGGAATGGAGCCATACAATTTGGCAGGTCATCTACATGGCCACACAAGTCAGCATTCTATGCTGCAAGGAATTCCCCGATCCCCAATGTCTTCCTCGTCCTCGTCATCATCAATGCCTTTATCTCCTACCAAGCATCATTCAAGACCTCTGCCATCACCAGGCGCTGCCATAGGGCCTGGGCGTGCAGAGACGTCACTGCCTAGCATTTCGATTCTAACTGGTCTACGTGATACTCCAGAATTTCGACAACATCATCCCTCACAATCTGCACAACTCGGACATCCTTCCTCAACGACTTACACCCCCTTATCCGCGGAAGACAGACGAGTACTCAACAGGTTCAAAGTCGTATTATAGTCCTCCCCCCCTCTTTCGTCCCGAACAGTTTTTTTTTTGCCTCAGACATTATAGATATCCTGCATTCATTTTTGTCCCTTGGTAACCGTCAGTATTTTTCTCACTTATCTCTTGCTGTATCCATACTCTTCCCGACCGTACCAACGGCCGGCGTGACAAGGCATTGTAAAGAACACATCAGCGGCGCTCAGTCCTCGGATAAGTCCCAAAAACCAGAACAAAGGTAATGGATATTTCATTTCCGTGGGTCTCCACGTATCGTCAAGCCCCACACTCAAAAGTAGGCAGGGTAGAAAAGAAAAGGCCCTGATTCTGTTCACGAGCTTTTACGTTGGCAATTACGTGGTCCAGCTCCGGTATACCAGAGTTACATCTTTCACATGATTGATTATAATTATTCACCAGTCTACAACCGTATCACTCGCACGCTGAAGCAAGCGCTAGAGCTAATAGCGCTGGCCTCCACACTCGCTTAGATGTTTAACATACTCGGCCATCTCCAGCACCGTGGCGTTCTATCCTGTTCTATTGAGTCTCTTCACTTTTTGCGCTCGGTCTAAATCTGTACGAGTCATTTGTGGCTTCGAGCATGTGGCGACAATGCCAGTGACGATAGTGCGCTTCTTACATCTTCATTTCCATCTGGTGCACATGCCGTGCGCATGCATTGTACACACGACTATGCTGCGCTACCACGCTGGAGATGAGCCGAGGTCTGGCATCTGGGCAACGACGGTCACAAGTAGCCGATGTAGCTTATGGGAACTTCATGGAGCAGGTAAACTACAGACCCGGACTGATCCTGGGATGTTCCAACTTGGTACTTTTACTATGAATGAGTAATTTCTGACGAGTCCGCAGCGAGAAACAGGATGCTATATGAAAATTTCCTCGTCTCTATGTCATCACTGCGGATTCGTATGAATTTCGATTACATAATATTCAGGCTTAAGTTGAAGCAACTCTAAAGTTAAGGCCTCCGAGTCGCGCGCGGCGAGTTTCCTCGTAGTATCCCTCAGAATAATCTCCACATGTCGCTTCTTTCGAACACTGCCAAATTCACTGCTCTAAAAGATTGTCCTAAACATTTTCGGCGGGTTGTCCCATGCTTGCTTGTCAATGTGTGAATCAACGACCAGGATCGGGGCCCTGAAGTTCATCCTCTGTGTTCGTGAATTCTGCTTTCAGTGAGTAACTGTTTGTCTCCGTGGATCTTTGAATGGCCTTCAATGACACGCGGATGTTTTGAATGAATGCCTGCGATAGTTATTAATATTAATAATGGCCGGATCATGAAGAGGCCCTTTTCATTCGACGACTTTCTGGTAGCCTCGGCCTGACGCCAGCTGAGTTCCTTCCGCGGATTGTTTTTCATTTGTTCTTTCATCTGCATAGAAGAAATTGGCCAGCCTTCTGTGCGGACAGAAATGTTCAGGCACACTGGTTTCAATCACCTATGATACGTTTCATCGTTGTGACTCATGCCTAAACTAATTGGCCACAGCCAATCAGACTGCTCGTTATACCGGTTGTCTTGGAGAGCTTCAGCTTGCAGATAAGGCTCGTGATTAGCTAACTGGCAGAGAATGATATCATATTACGACGCTATACGATGAATCTCATCAGACCTGCTAGATATTACAACACTTGGCGTGTACAACGAGATACTGAATCAGGCCTAGGCCTCAGGTTGGGAAACAATCGCGACTCCGCGATGGCTTACACTTCGCCATGCATTATCCGTTTGCCCTCTTCCACTTTATCCTCCTTGCCAGTCATCTTCCCAGCGATTACCTTGGCCTCACCTCGGAGTTTATCCAGGAAACTCACTCGATGTTCCTTAGAGCTGTCTGCAACGCTCGCTGGAGGCGCAGATGCCGGCGACACGGGAGAGTCAGGCTGAGCTTTCGCCTGGCTCGTGCTTTCACCAACTTGAACGGGCGGCGGATGCAACTTTGCCGGGTGGTAATCGGTATCGTAACCTCCCGTGCGTGCTCCAGCTTTATGAGTGTGTTTGATACCCTCATCGCTACCCCTGTCACCGGTTGCCTTGCCTACATCGCCCGTCCTATTCTTGACGTCTTGATTCTTTGTCAACTCTTTATCCCCAGGCTGCTGTGGCGCGGTTGCTCCCTGACCCCGTGCCGGAACTTCCTTGTTATCGCGAGCTTTGTCCTCGACACCCGCTTGTACCGTGATTAGCTTATAGAACAAGTGTCAATCGATATGCACATACCTTCATTCGCCAACTCACCGGCACCTCCTGCACTTCCCACAACGGCAGTTTTGGCTGCCTGACTCTCTGTTGTCTCGCTTGGTGGTTGATCACGTATTTGAGCCGCTCCTGTGGCAGTTCCGCCAACACCAGCTGTCTCAGTCTCGAGCGAACGTTGCTCTTCCAGCACTTCGTGCTTTGGAGTGTTATCAACAGACATAGACTTTGGATCAGAAAGCTTTGCGGGATACTGATCCGTTTGCTGAGTAGGTGATTTGTCCAGTTGCTGAGGCTCCATCTGCGTCCCATACTGGCTGGACTGAGCCCGAGAGGACAGCTCCTTCGAAAGAATAGAAGGCTACAATGAGGTCAATCGTCGTCAGATTCCAAGCACAACAACTAGGAGGGAATATGTATAATAGACAAACGAGCAAGTCTAACAAAGCGTGGCACTCAAGAAGAAAATCCCGAAGTAGAATATGATAGATAAACATGGCATAGCCAACCGTCCCCGCATCAAGTGCAAGTGGGTTGGAGTCTGAAACATCGACATTTGAAGGGACAATCCGAAAAGTAGGAGGGGAAATTGAAAATACATAAATTGTCATGACTGAATGTCACGACCATAGAATGACAGGAAATGACTCGGTACGGTCATGATCGAACCTGTCAATAGCTCCGCGACATCGACGTCGAAACCCAAAACGAGCATGTCAAAATCCGGAACACGCCAGCTGCCAAAAGGCAGTACGACAGAAAGAATGAGGAATGTAAAGAGAAGTAAAACAAACTAGCCTAATTCCTCATCCGCGGACAATGCACATCATTACAATCTCCCGGGCCGAGTCAGCGCTGCAGTGCACCATGGTTTGCGCCAACTCGCCCAAAAATAAACATCGCGAAGAAAAGGAAGAGACATCAAGGTGGAAACAAACATAGTCGTACTTACCTCTGGCTTCGCAGCAACCGCAGCAGCACCGGAAGGATAGGCGGCACTCTTGGCCTGGTTATCACCTTGTGTTTGAGACTCGTCCTTTGCCAATTTTACCGGTCTTTGAGCATCTTTCTCTGCCCGTTCATCGGGTAGTAAGGCGACACTTGATTCTGAGATAGTTCCTGGCAGGGAACCAACACCGCCAACGTGTTCATGAGGCTGGGCGCCCTTTAACTCTGAACTTGGAAGAGAAGTAGACAGATGTTGGTCCAACTCAGACTGAGTCGCTTTAGGCTGAGAATCTTCCTCGTTCGCTGGTAAAAGTCCGTCAGGACAACTCGAGCACAAGATAGGGGGCACACGCACACCAGTAGGAAGCCACTGTTTTCTTGACGCCCTGAGGAATAGGAATGTATGCAGCTGCTGTCTTACTAGCATAGTCGACCGTGCGCCCCACAGGTTCCGGCATGTACTGCTTCGCGGTTTGAACAACTGAGGCGCCAGCCGCAGGGCCTTCAGACCCATCGCCGCGGGATTTCTCTTGCTCGAGTTCCCTGGGATATGAGCCCGGAAATTCGTGACCTGGGGTGTTCAAGTTCGTCGTGGTTGCGACTGGGTGTTGTCCAGGCTTGGGCGTCGTCCTCATAGCGGGATCAGGGGTAACAACGTCAGACTGGAATATGGACTCAGTTTTGCTCGCCCACTCGGCAGGAGGCGTGCCAGATGGTACAGGTGTGATTTTCGGTGGTAAGTTGCTCGTCATTATTGATAAAGTTGACGAGTGTGTCAGAGCGGAGACGAGGTTTTATACTGGCAGCCAAGAGTGACGTCACACCGCGGGGACCAATAACCAAACTTCGATCACCAAGCCTAAACTTGAACTTTGTGGCCCATGATATTACTCCCTGCTTGACTACTAAAGACCAGATCGTTCAATGTTAAAATACATACAAAATTGTGAGTAGTGAGTTAACAAAGTGTAGGCTACATGCCAAATCAAACGCACGTAAAGACATCCCTATGCTCTATGTGGTCTGCAAGGATTCTAGTTTCGCCTGTGTTTCAGCCATTTCCTCCTCCCAGGCTTTCCAGGCCCGCGGCTCCTTTTCCCAATGTTCATGACATTCATGGCATCGTATGTAGTAAGCTGTGGTCGTAGCGCCATACCCTAACAACACGCTAGAGAATTAGAGATACATTAGGCGAAACCCATCAGTCGAACATCATCATGCACTTACAACTCAGGCAGCACTTCGCCGACGGCATCGATCTCCCCTCCAGGCATACAGTCTTCGCAGAACGCTTGTGGGCATGTTTGGCACCTACACAATATTAGATTGGGTCCTTGTTGAGGATATTTACGCACCTGAATAACATTCCTCCTGCTTCAGCGGTGGAGCGACTGCAAGCTGAGCAGCTGTGTTGGGGACAAGGGATCATATGTAGCCTGCGGAGTTGCGCTTTGGTGATACCATGACACTTGGGGTGAAATACTGGTGATCTGGTGTCAAGAGCAAGCCAAACCACATGCTCGTTTGGTCTTACCTCGGGGACACGAGGTACAGAGGATGACGTCGCCGCCATCTCGACAATAAATGCACCAATCCTCTGTTTCATGCTTTGCTTTCGACTTCTTTCTCGAGGCCGGACTTATTTCCTCCGGCTGATCAAGGTACGAGTCAGTACATCTTCCTTTCCGCAGATAACACCACACGAACCGCGCTCTGGCCCATATGATCGGCGACGACTGTGATACCATCTACCACAACCGTCCTGTCTATGCGCGCCCGTTTCTGCAGTTCATGCCACTCCTGCGCAATCTGATGATTGTTTTGATTGCGTTTAATGAGCTTGCCCTCGAAGAGTCTGCTCTGAACCTGAGCGATGCCACTAAGAAGCTTTCGCTCCTCTTCCTCTGCATCGAGCAACGTTTTCTCATCAATCTCTTCGGCAGTGTCATGTGAAGACACCGTCTCTTTCTTTAGCTTGGCATCCCTTACTCCTTCCCGCTCTCGTGAGTCGTCGAGAATTTCTTGGATTGGTGCTTTGAGGAATGTCCCCAAGTCCATACCTACATCCGACCGGGACAAGGCGCTACTACCCTTGCGCAAAATGTCCAGGAGCTCTGTAGTCTTCAATTGGGTATTATCCTCGTTGGGAGAAGATGATGACGTTGAGGAAGACATGACTTTTAATGATAGGAACATCTTGCGACGAATACGGTCGAGCATCTGATCTTCGACGCTTCCGCGACAGACAAGGCGATACACCTACAGGAACAAGATTTGTAGGGCGAGTTGTGACATAGCAGCGGACACACCTTGACGGTTTTCGTCTGACCAATGCGATGGGCCCGAGCAATAGCTTGTAAATCGTTCTGTGAATGTTTTAACGGACATCGTGTAGACCTGCCACAGAACGCTCACCTGAGGATTCCAATCACAGTCGCACATGATGACAGTTGATGCCTTTGTAAGGTTTATACCTACCAAAGTGTAAAATCAGATCTTTGCGAGCAAAACTTCACGTACCAAGTCCGCCCGCTTTTGTTGAAACAAGGAAGACTTGATATGCTAAACGTTTTTCAGCACAAAAATAGAATGATTCAAACTAAGACCTTACGAGATTTTTCTTGTTGAAACTATAGACAGCAGATATCAGCGAGCAGCTAGCAAGGCAAGAAAATCATCCCACCAGTTTGATATCAAGATTCCGCCGAGGGCGGGTTGTTCCACCATCCAGCCGAGCGTATGGTATTGACCGCAATTCCATGTAATCTTCCAGGAGATCAAGCATGCTAATACCCTTGCATCAAAGCGTAATCAGCGAGAAGTGCAATTGGCCTTTACCTTGTCCATTGCTACGATCGCTCGTTAGTGTCGGACTGGCGCAGGTATTTTTGTTTCAAAAAACTCACAGAAAATATCAAGACACGTTCCCCTTTGGGCAGGATATCGGCAAGAACCTTGTCAATGACAATGAGTTTTGAGGAGGAGGCAACGACGTGTTCGCCAATAATATACGGTGAAGGAGATGCGTCTTTCAGCAGATATGGACTGTCATCTGATCTAAGCAGCATTCACAAAGAGACCAAAATATGACCTACTGATCACAGACTTTACGTAGCTGCATCAACAGATTCATGAGCTTCCGCCATCCTTGGCGTTGTAAGCACGTGATGACGATGGGCAAGTAAAGTTCGAACTCACTGTTTGTCTCTCCAGAAACATTCCGATTTATCGCTGACGCGATGTGCGAAAAGACTTCCTTGCGTCCCTCATTCAGCAGGCCATCCTCCTCTGTAAATATCTCTTTTAGGTCCATTGTATCCATTTGTGTCAACAATCTATAAGTCCAGAACCTCTGGGCCTCCGTCATGGGTATGAATAAAGTAAGTTCTTCGCGTGGCGGTACGGCTATATCGACGTTCGCTTTGGTGCGGCGCATCATAATGACAAGCAAGAGCTCCTGCGCAGCCTTTAGGAATGGTATCGAGTACGACCCACGAGAAAGGTCGAAGGATTCGTGAAATAATCGCTGTGAAGGCGGAGTGAATATGGTTGGGTATAGCCAACTCAAGAGGCCCCATAACTCGACCAGATTGTTTTGCACAGGCGTGCCCGTAAGAACTAGCAGGACACGCCGGTGAGATGACAAAATCCAATGCAAAAGGAAACGCCTTACCGAGTCGGTACAAGGAACCTACGCCCCGGATTTTGCTGAAAAGGTTGGTATCAGAATTCTTGATCCTATGTCCCTCGTCAAGAACACAATAGAACCATCGTCGGCTCTTGAACCAACTGTCCTCACAAACATACGCCTCATAAGTTGTGATGCATAAATCGAATTTCATTTCGTTGTTCCTGACGCTGTTCTTGAGTCGATCTCTCTCTGACTGAGTGCCGTGGAAGCGAAATACGCGCAATGAGGGTACCCAACGGGCAGCTTCCTAAATATATGGCCAACATGAGACATGGTTGAAGTTAGAACGACAAATCTTACATTTTGCCAGGATGACAAAACAGAAAGAGGGCAGATGATAAGATGGGGATCATGACGGCCTTCACAGATCCTTAGCATTTATTAAAACAGAATAACTATAGGTGTCGTACCCGGTTCGTTCTCTTGAATATGTGCAAAGAGGGATAGTGTCTGGCACTATGTCAGAAAAAGAATACGGACTCGAAGAGGGGAAGTACCTGTAGTGTTTTTCCAAGGCCCATTTCTAAGCAAATCGTCACGACGGATAGAATGAAACAGAAGAACGAAAGATTTACCATCACCCAATATACAGTTCATTCCTACAAACGATCTTAGTCCCTAGGATTCATCATCGAGCACAAAAACATACCGTTCTTATACATATAGATAAGGAATGCAAGGCCTTGAAGCTGCAGAGGAGTATTCAGGTAAGCGCTGTGAGGCAAAAATGTACTATACATACTTGATAATCTTTCATTTCACCGCCCTCTACCAACAAAGGCTGTGTCATGAGGACGCAAAGTGGAACATAAGCCGTGTCTCCTCCCGTTTCCTTCATTTCCTTGCGCAACGTGTCGAAGAATGAAGTCGAGGGCAATAGTGGTTGAAATAGGTCATGATGGCGGTACAGCCATCTTCTGCGGGCAGATTCGAGTTGTACCCTTCTTGCATTTATGACTATAGTATTCTAGATGATCGATTACAATAGTATCATCAGCATCAGCCCCACAAGACAGCGATGAACCCTACCGCTTTCTTATCTTGTATCTTCTGCCTTTTCTGAGAGTTCGCGCCATTGTCTATGGCAGAAAATGATGTTGTTCTGACGCGCTTTCCCGCCATCTGAATATTTTCTCCGCTTCGTAAATCATTCCGGGAAGGAGAGACACGTAACCTGATGGTGAGTTTCTCCTCTTCGACTGGGGGTGACCCGTCACCAATTAGAGTGGTACTTGACCTGGAACTGGCGATAACATCCAGCTCGTCGGGTTCTGCATCAAGCAAATTGACTGGCCCAAAGGAGTGAGACATGGCCAACTATCGGCAGACTGCAGGATGTCCGACAGAGCTTCTCGAGAGGTTGTGAATGGCTGAGACTTACTCAGTGCCACTGCAACTTGAACAACGCGGTTCCACATATTGGATTTAGGGCCGGTTATTACGCGCTTCTTGCAATGAACTTGTTCGTCTTCCTCAAACAACCAACATGCATGCAAATGAATATTAGGATAACTCGTATGGTAATATTCTACTCGACTTGGGTTTCATCGGTGTGCTGAAAAACCTCGTAAGTACTCAGTTTTATAAAAAATATCATTCGCGTGTCCGACAATAATAACATGTTGCTTCAGCTCACGCGTTCACAAGTCATCGTATGTCTATTTCAGCACGCTACAACTCTATATCAATCGACGACGTCCAGACTCTAGACTCGAAACCCCATATTAGAGATTTCCTAATGTCAACCACTTTACCATCAACGGCAAGGACTTGGACATCAGTGCCACTGTCACCGAACGTCAGCAGCAGTTGGATGCAGCGTTGTACGAAATCACAGACCTGGAAACCATCATGTATAGTGTAAAATGCAGCTCGTCGACAAGAAGAAAAGTACCCGGCCTATGAATTTTCACAAGGGGCTTGTATTGACTCTGGCGCTTTCCAACCGAAGTCATGGCTCAGATTCCTCAGTGTCTCCCCTAGTAGCCCATCGTCTCCGGGAACGTGGTCATTCGTGGCCGTGCCCAGACCGAGATGGACATGCCCAGTTCGTGGTGTAGACTGCGTTTGAGAGAGTGCGGAGACTGGGAGCGGGTAGCCTTCTGTTATAACCCATGGCTCAACTCGAAGCGATCGCGAGGATTTCCGCTCTTTCTAGAATTTCGTGTGCCATCATGATTGGCTCACGGGGGTGACGAAACCAAACTACAAAACATCATTCAGCCTTATATCTGTCAAGGTCTACTATGGAGCCAATCCCGAACGTCTGTTGAAAGATATTCCAGCTCTTCAGGTGCTCATAATCAGGACATATCACAACCGTATGTCAATTAAATTCACACTGCGAAGTTTCGAGATAGTGGGGCTGGACCTCACCCTTACGCGACGCAGCCCCATATTCATACAATTTACCAACATCGATATCATCTACTCTCCTCCAACCTCTCCTCGTTTATTCTTTGTCTAGGATCTGGGCTTCCTTGTACATCATCAATGTGTGCGCACTACCTGACCTACTTGACGCATTCTCGCTTCCTGGGTTTGAAGGTCAAATTGTTCATTTTCCACGCTGAAGTAACAACAGATCAGCTGCTGCAGGAGAGTGTAATATATTGCTCTCAGGCTTTCCGTTGACATAGCAGTAGATCCCAGTCTGCGGATCACCTTGGCATCATCAGAGAGAGATGAGCTGAAGCAAGATGCCGAGCGACAGCCACCACAGCAACCAAACAGAACGTACATAATTTTGTTTTAGTTCACAAATGCGCCTAGAAGTACAAAGCACTCTATAATTGGCTTCTTGAACTACTTGTATTTCAGAACAAGTACAATGGTGAGGGAATGCTACTGGTACCAACGCTCGCGCAGCCGTTTCCGTTGCACCATAGGCTTCGTCACCATAATCGCAATACCCAAACCAGCAACCGTCAGCACAAGCTGCACTTTATTGAAATTCTCACTGAGAACGTCAAACGTGCCCGAAGGCGCGATGCGCGTGAAGAAGAGGTCCAGGCCGTAGACAAAGACCAGCGATGTGGACTCTAGCAGAGATGGAGAGGTAACGATGCGGCGGACGTTTGCGACCTGTAAAACACGTGAATATTGCGTGCTTCAGGGTCCGAAATGAAACGAACCTCGTAGTTGTGTGAGAGCACGAGTCGGGCATCGTCTGGCAGTACAGCATCATACTGTACGAGCATCTCCTCCTGCTCCTCGCTGGTGGGCTTGTGTTTCGGCCGTCTTGGATTAAGCAATCGGCGAGGAATAGACTGAATACTGTTCTTGCGATTTGCAACTGCGCAATCACCATTAAAAAAAGGCATCGCTCAGTCACAAGGGAATCGCACCTATGATGTCCTTCGTTGATACTCCAAACTTCGTCGAGGTTGGCGATATAGCAGTGATGCCGTGAGGCATGATAAACGATTGTTCGTATGTGCTGACATGCAGCGTCTTGTTGGAATACGATGAAAGCTCGGAGCTATTTCAAAACGTCAGTCTCATACCCGAAATTCACTAGCAAAAGGGCCAACCTTCTTATCTTGTCATCTGGTCCATCACCCTCGTAAAACTCAACAGAGACGACACTATATCCTTTGCTCTGCCCAGTCCCAGAAAAATCGTCGTCAAAGTAATGGTATACCAACCAGTTCTCAGTGAGGGTCGCTTGCACGTCGCACACGCCACTGGCAGCAGGGACACTAGCATGGTAAATCACACTGCCTTTGACCACGTCCAACACATATATCCCACACGTGCTAGACGGCGCGGAAGACGTGAGGACCAATGTCAGGTGGGGGTTGAGATACTTATACAACGTCATTCGGTTTCCGAGGACCTTTCCAATCGATGCAACGGGACCGCGTGTATTCGGAATGATATTGTTGATTTCCTCTTTTGGGGGCAGCGAAAGTGTCCATGTTGGATAGGCGACATAGAACTGGGACAGCTCGAGATTGAGGGCTAGTTGATGGCCCAAGATCTGGCGCCGGCCAGAAACATCCGCGCGGAGAGCGAGATGTACGGACGGGACGAATGACTCAAACTCAGCCTGAGCTGATGGAGTGTCTGGATAAAGGCGCGCCTATTGACCGTCAGACTCGCAGATTCAAGCAAAGAACCACAACACACCTGGAGGTATTCATCGAGCATGACTATGGTCCTGTTCTCATTGGGAAGCATGAAAACATCAACTAATGGTCCCATGACAGCATCGAGGCCTTCCAAAGCAGTTCCAGGAATAGACTGATGCTCATCTCTGACGTCGTCTCCCGTAAGTGCATTCACATGGAATAGCACGGTGTCAATAAGAGACTGAACCTCATCAACGTAAATCTTGGCACAAAAGAGAATGTGGCTCACATTGTCAGCCCGACGTTGTGTGACGAGCACTATTTGAGGTCCTTCTGGATCGCTCACTGTCCGTGTGACGAACATTTTGATGGGAATTATTGTCCCGCCAACCTTTGCTGCCCAGCCAAGGCCAAGCACGCGACTCCATAAGACTCGACCATTGCTAGAATCAATACCAAAGATTTTCCCATACGCTGTAGCTGCCACTATGATCTGTCGGAAGCCAAAAGCGTCGCGCGTGAGCGTATCCTCATCCGAGGAAGATGCAGCCGACGTAGTCACAGTAGCATATGAGCCAGTCGCAAAGCGTCGGGCAAAGTTTGCTAAGTATTGAGGAAGGTTCTTGAAAAAACTTTTAGCGCGAGCGACTTCAATATACGCGAACCTTGTACCTTGGCGTCAGATAACTGACGCTGAAGCCGCTCAAAGTAACCTTCCTCATCCACAACAGCATGGGACATAACAGCCTTCTTCTCAGGAAGTTCCACGAACTCTGCGACTTGGATGGATGCCAGAGCTTCTTCCCGAACCCACTGCATTTTGTCGTGTTGCCAAAGCTGTATTGAGCCTGTCGTGGTGGTCAGCAACGTACGAGTGTTCTCGTGCGTATTCCCCGTGCTCGAGCCATCAAACGCCACCTAGATCCAACTCAGATCTGACCCTGGAATAATTGTAGAGTGGACTCACGTGCCGGATGACACCATATTCACGCGTCTCGAAGGGGAACGCAAAACCAGAGGCAGAGGCTTTGCCCTCAGATAAGTCGATGGCCAGAGTTTGGTGGATGACTTTCTAAATTTCTAGTTGCATAGGAAACACTAGTGGATGCAGAAGGATCTTACATTGTGAGCGTTCGACCAATAAACACGCGCAACTTGCGGTTGGCCATCTCGGCTAAGACTTCCTACGAAATGAGAATCCGATTGAGCCTGCGAAGGGGCCTGAGGTACCCCTCAGTAATTGATGGTACGGAGATGGATTGTGAAACATACCGCGTCACCGAATTCCCAGATTGGCCGAAGTGAAGATGCCTGTACGTCAAAATGCATAACGTGCGCAGCACCTCCTTCCTTGATCGCGAGAAATTGTCCGTTATTCGAAAGGCCGAACTCACTAATCCTAACGTACTTGACGCCCGGAAGAGCCATAACTTGACCCTTCAAATCAGGCGTTAATATGGCAGCTTTAAGAACATCGTCTTCAAGCCAGTTGACGCAGACAGTAGTTGTAGGTCCTATCTGAGAGCTAACAGCAACGAATTTGGATGTTTCATCTTTTATGTTCGCCGGAATGTTGACGGACGCGATGACTTCGCCCGTGTTCGCTGACAAGGTCGTTACGTGCAGAGTGTAGGACGCAAATGATTTCGCGAGTCCCACAAGATACACGGTTGAAGGATCGGCAATGATGTGAGAATACAAAACCAAGGACCTGATTAATCGACATCAATGAAGTGAGAACTGTATGATACAAAAAACACACGCTTGGTCGGGAGAGTTCCATGACCACAAAGTCTCCCCAGTCTCATCCAGACGGGTGACAGAGTCTCCATTTGTCAATGCGAAGTAAACCGTTGAGTTAAGGGAGGGGTCAGTAGAACGCAGTAGCGATATTCCAAGATTTTGAGGTTCGTGAAGTCGACCATCTACCGGTTTGTGTAGTTGTTTCTCCAACGTGAGGTGGCCTGTTTTCAGGTCATACGTGCGCAAAATTGACCCTCCCGGTCCAGATAGAGAAGACACGCCTAGTACCATGTTTGATCCGTAAACTTACTTGAAATTAGCATCATGACGCACTATTATCACTGTGGCTGAAAGCCATGATCGGATCCTCCGTATCATATATACTTCTCCATACTGCAAACGCGTTAGTAGAGTCAGAGTCAGGATGGGACACACACCTATAGAGCCATCCGTGGTGTTCAACGCTGCCAATACATTGTTGTTCGTAGCAGTCAGAATATAATCACCATAGAATGCAGGTGCAGTATGTGGAGAGCCATGAAGCGGTACACCGATCAATTTCGTATTCCAATCCACTACACCCACGTCGGATTCGTGTAGAGCCCATGCTGTGACACACAGCGAAGCGAAGGAGAGTTGGCGCAGGCAGCGCATGGAAGAAAGGATTCAAATTCGCGTGGGCAAATGGATTCTAGTGTCGCCAGAGGGATGACCAGCTTATAAGAAATGGTGAGAGCACCTATGTAAGCCTTTGACGTACGTCTAGGTTGCACTTGGGTTGCACGTTGACATTTACTTAGCAGGTTAGGACTTGCTTTCTCACGACCTCCTTTAGTTCCTTCTGCACGATCCTTCAGCTAATATATTGTACAGCACAACACCGAGTCAGACACGACAATAAATCATCTCTAATATTTATCATCTACATGCCCTCCTATAACCCTGACAAATGGATAGACCAACTCATGGAATGTCGCCACCTCCCAGAGCCCGATATGAAAGTCCTTTGCGACCGTGTTCGCGCTATACTCATGGAAGAGTCGAATATTCAGCCCGTTTCGAGCCCAGTCACCATCTGCGGCGACATTCATGGTCAGTTCTGGGACTTACTCGAGCTGCTACGAAAGGGTGGACAGGTCCCAGAGACTAGCTATATTTTTATGGCACGTATGTGTGCTTGTGATTCGAGGGTTGAACATGCTTAATGTCGATCAGGGTGACTTTGTCGACCGAGGGCATTATAGTTTGGAAACCGTGTCCTTGTTGCTGGCACTGAAAGCTCGGTATTGTCACCGATAACCAATCGCTGTATCTGTATTGAATTTTTTTTAGATACCCAGATAAAGTCACTCTCCTCCGTGGAAATCATGAAAGTAGACAAATCACACAGGTGTATGGGTTTTATGGTGATGCTCATCGGCGCAGTGCTGCTTTCCTGATAGTACTGATAATTTTGTTGCATAGATGAATGCCAACAAAAGTACGGTAGCGCTGCTGTTTGGAAAGCATGTTGTAGTGTATTCGATTTCCTCAATCTTGCTGCTGTAAGCTTCGCTCCAACATATCCTGGAAACGCTCAAATCTTCTATAGATAATAGACGGAGAGACTTTGTGCGTGCATGGTGGCCTATCACCAGACATTCGAACTCTAGATCAAATTCGTGTCCTCTCGCGTGCCCAGGAAATCCCTCATGAAGGTGCCTTCTGTGGTCAGAACTTATTGCTGTGCGCTCGGCTCCTCCTGATTTACCTTCGCAGACCTCATGTGGTCTGATCCGGAAGACATCGACACTTGGGCTGTCAGTCCACGCGGAGCTGGTTGGCTATTTGGCAGAACTGTAACGCGAGAGGTCCGTCCATCTATCCCTAAATCTAATGTCACCCTGACCCTTCTCAGTTCAATCATGTTAACTCTTTGAGTCTCATTGCTCGTGCACATCAGCTTGTGCAAGAAGGGTACAAATACATGTTTGATGACCAGCTCGTTACTGTGTGGTCCGCACCAAATTACTGCTACCGATGCGGTAACATGGCGTCGATACTAACAATAAAGGAGGATGGAAGTAGAGATTTTACTGTTTATGATGCCGCCCCCGAGAATGAGAGAGATAAGGGAATGCAAACAAAAAAGATGGTGAGTAGATACTCGCTTCCCAGAAAACTATCGGAATACACGCTAACGGTTTTACCCGCAGAATACAATGCCCTACTTTGTATGACATAGTGTATTACGATGTTTGTGTACAGCGCTATCATATTGTCATTTCAGTTGTTCGTCCAGTAGGAGTATCGCCGGATGGTATACAGGATGTTTTACCGACCAGATTGCGCCCAGTATGTTGATTACTTCAAGTTTTTCGTGGGCCCAGAGCCGATTTCAACATCTTCATAGTCCTGCAATAAGTATCAATGACCTAACGTTATTTTATCCTTTTTGTTTAGATCTAGCAAATGTCTTGCATCCATGCACTATGCAGGTAAACAATATTATTCCCAGTACTGCCCTCAGTGGAAAAAAAATAAGTTGCAAGATGATTGCACGAACTAATAGGCGTTGTTATCTTACCCGGGTCAAGTGTCCCAGTATGGTCAAATACAAAAAGCGAAATTGGTGGTGCGTTTGATTCTATCAAGTGTAACAAATACGGACAGAGACCCTGTCAAAAGCATCGCACCTCGCTTTCCAAGTGACAAACCACGACGTATAATCAACCCCGCTCAAAACCAAAAAAACCTCCAGATCTTCTTCAATAACATCAACCATCCCAGTGCCAGTACCATCTAGTACAGTAGCTTATACGGCCTGAACATCGAATCAGAGCTCTAATTTTGCAAAATAAGGAGGATGAAACACACTAGCCTCTACATGCCACACATGCTAGCATGGACCTGAGCGGCTTCGGCATAAACTGCGTTCGCATTGCAGGAAGCGTGAGTCAAGTTGCCGTACGCCTGCTGGGAGATAGCGTATACGGTGGCGTTAACGTCTTCAGCAGTGTCAACGACGAAACTGGAATCGTCATCGATAACAGTGAAGTAGAGGGCAGTTTGGCCGCTGCAGGGTGGGGCAGGCGTAAGGCTCCAGCAGGAGCCGCATGAGGTGGAGTTCGAGACAACACCTGGAATACCTCCGATGTTGGGGAAGGAAGGCAGGGAGGAAAAGTTGGCGTAACGCAGTGACAAACGCGAGCAAGTGACGGTAGAGAGGGATGTGTTGGGGTTGCTGTAATTAGCATTCTGTACAACAAAAACGGAGTCTGCGAACACTGGGAGGGCGAAGGCAGAGAGAAGAGTGACAGCTAAATAAAACTTCATTGTAGAGGAGCTGTTTGATGTAGATATCTCGTGTAACCTGAGATGATGGAAGTCTCGAGATTTTCTGTTCACTTTTATAGGGCAAGTCGAAGCGTTAAACACCAAATTAAGCCCACTCAGGAGCAGCTAAAAGGAATGGCGCCATGTCTTCAATTTGAAGTCTGGGTTGACCATGTTAGAGCATGTCATCTGACGAGCACAGGCAAATGATGATAAAAGAAGTCCCATCTTCTGTGCAAGTTCAAACAAAATCCAACTCAGTCTGTCGAAGGTAAAGTCAACTTGAAATTGGCCGAAGCGACTTCGCCACTAAACGTCAATTGATCACCCTCCCACAGCACCATATTACCATTAGCATCCTCATCACAAGCATAACCAAAAAGAGGCTCACCCTGTCAGTCGCGCGTAACAGGCGAAATGACATCAGATTGTGACATGGAGCATCATAACATATGCATTGATGATGAATGCTGGTCCATGATGCATGGTTCGGTAAGAATTCGGTGATAATGTTGGGAAAAGTCAAAGGTCATTTTGGCCCCTCCCGAGTAGAGGCAAAGACATCACGGATTCCTGGCAGTCATTTTCTCTCAATAAGTTGGATCCGATTTTTTTTCAAGCACGCGCGAAAACGAGATTCGGACACAGCCCGTTCTCAAGCTGTGAAGCGAACACGAGGATACTTAGTAAATAGTAGATACAATACGGAAGACATACCTTAAGTACAGGACTTTGTTAGCGACCCCAGCACTTTGAACATATGTTCGGTCCATTGCAGTATTAATTTTGACGCGCTCTTTCTGTAGGTCTGTGAACTGAACAAGTCTTTCTCAGTATTAATCATCAATATGCATCAATGGCAACTTTTTGATTGACGTTTGCCAATATTAATGGTAAGAGCTGAAGGCAAATTGGCAATTAGGTATATGCCCGAGAAAAAAACACGTGGGCTCCCCCCACCCCAGGCCTACGAAGCAGGTACGGTGACAGTCAAGAGATAAAAAGACTCGAACAAACTGAATTCGTAAATTACGTCATAGGCGGCCGGCTGCCCGGAAGACGGCGGATCATGCATCATGTCCTGTTCAGAGAATAGCAGCTCACTTTGAGTGACAGTGGCATGCAAATCGGAGAGGCATGGAAGGATAAAATCCGTCCAGCAAGCACTTCAAGCCTCAAGGGAGCGAGAGTAGCGTGGGATTGTGGGACATCATGTGACACGGGCAATTTCAAAAAAGGATTGAACTGTGTTTGCAGTGCCACTGTATGCATGCTACAGCTTGCCCGAATGATAGAATCGACGAAGAAACAATGTGAGAAAACAAAACTTGATCAGCATGCTTCTCGGGTGCACCTTCTGATTTAACGCCGTATTATCGAGTGAAACGTTCATTCCACTGCAATTCTCACTCCGCGTGCGTTCAATTTGTTCTGTACACAATTTGTTGAGTGAGTGATGTTATTTTTTGGATGGGTCAGAGTTGAAATCGTCCATTAGGTGAAGCCCCCAAGTCAAAAACATGTCTTCAATGGCCACTGCAAGGCAAGAGCCTGAGAAACCAGTGATAAAGCACATCAAAAAGATGCAAGGACACACTAAAGGTGTCACTGGCATCCTACAGCTACCCAGTCGCCGACAGCGGATTCTCACCTCTTCAAGCGATGGTTCGATTCGAGTCTGGGACTTGCGGAGCGGTACACAGGTCGGGAATGCCTGGAAGGATGAAGGAAGTGGAGTAGTGGCCACCATCTCATTGTCACCGGATGGCACAATGGTAGCAAGCGGGAGTTTTGATGGCACAGTGAGATTGTGGGATATCGACACGGGTAAGGTTGTCAAGAAATGGATAGGTCACACAAGGTTGGTGTGGTCTGTGTGCTGG
This sequence comes from Suillus plorans, assembly GCF_016647745.1. NCBI lineage: Eukaryota > Fungi > Basidiomycota > Agaricomycetes > Boletales > Suillaceae > Suillus > Suillus plorans. The sequence goes on from NW_024537434.1 coordinate 273,948, forward strand.
AGTCCAGACGGAGGGCGAGTGGTGAGCGGATCCTTGGATCATACATGGAGAGTGTGGGACGTCAAAAGCGGAGACACCATTGTCGGACCAATCAAGGCAACATCAAACATGCCTGTCTTGGTTTGTTATTCTCCCGATGGCACGATGATCGCGACGAGCGGACTCCGGCTCAAAATCTGGGACGCCAACACAGGCGAATTACTCAAAACAATCGAGGGAAAAGTTTTGCGCATTGCATGGACCTCCATTGATGGCCCGGGAAAGACACTTATCCTCACCATGAATGGCGGAATCAGGAAGCTTGAGACCGCTACTTGGACCCAAACAGCTTTTCTCGAGGGGCACAACAGACTTACTGAGATTATATTATCTGCGAATGAGCGTATCCTTGCAAGTGTATCGAACGACAGTACAGCACGGATATGGAACCTTGAAAACGATCAGCTTATCGGACCACCCCTCCACCATGAAAAGTCGGTGAAAGGCGTGGCTTTTTCTGCAGATGGAAAGTATCTCATCACCGGCTGTATCGATGGCCGCATATACACATGGGATATCTTCGCCATCGTCAAAGAAGCTGGTCTTGATAACCTTCTGTTGGACAATGTAAGCTTTGCTAATCTGATTCATCTAATTCTCAATCACACTGACAACATATCTGCTCCATCCTTTCAGGTGGTATGTTTTGTCAGGTCTCTTCAACAGCCTGAGTACCCACTGATATTTGTCCATTACAGCCTGAGAATGTCATCAACAAATCAATGTCGAATGTATGTGTTATTTTTCTTGACATTATCCATGACTTTGATCGACACACAAGGCTGATGCTACACGACAACGAGCCCAGAAAATCGAAGGCGTTCGTCGAGTACCGCAAGGATTTTTCGATGATGTACGTGATCTCCGTCGATATTTGAGCGGTTCCCTTGACCGATATGTCTACAGTTCTCGACATCGCGTGATCGCCCCACAACAGCGCCACGTCAACCCACCCACCCTAGTCGCAACCCTATCAGTTGGGCTCAAAATTTTGTCTCGGGTATGCTACGCAAACGAGACAGATCGGCTATCCGGTTGCCACGAGTAGTCGAAGTTCCATTAACAGCGGGAAAGCCTGTGCGTTTGTTTTTTTACTTTCAAGTGTATTTGTAGTCTCATGTCAACGCAGAGGAATTACCACGCAAGAAAGAAGCCCTCTGCGAAATCTTCTCAACCTACCAAACCTCCTACCACGCAGCAACAAAGCGGCACGGCGACTCAAAGCAATATGTCATCATCACAGCAATCACCTGCCACTGCCACGACATCCACGACGCCTACCGGTGTTACTGGTACTGCAGGTGTAGCCGGTACAAGTCACGATATCACCATACGACAGGCTGGATGGCGGGCTCGTTTCCTGCTCTGGGTTTGCTGCGTACCCACTCAGCCCGCAGGTGGTTAAAATTGGGAAGCAATGTCTTGCAACATCAGCGGGTTAAATCGTGCTACAGGATGCTACAGAGCGTTCTGTAGCACTCTGTAATCATGTGTAATGAATTATGAATCCCTGATGAACTCTTAGTGCTCTATTACTCTCCTGCGGTTGTTGTATAGTATGGGTTGACTAGTTCACCAACGTGTAGTATTTGCGGACCGATATGATTCAAATGAACTGTAATACTATTTCTGACCTAACACAGCACTCTGAGAAGTAATTTCAATTGGTTGGAGGTGAAGCGAGTGGGCGATTTGCTTCACACTAGTGACATGACAATTGTGACAGGTAGGTTTATCTGAAAGTATGGGATATGAACTAGGACAGACATAAGTTAGTGCTCTGAGTGGGAACAGAAACAATACATAGCATTACGACCTACATTGCCATATATCAAGGCAACAAGGCCTTGAATCGTGTGCAAGCTTGCAAATTCAAGACAGTATGATTCTGTGGCGTTTATAAAACGTTCACACGAGAGAGTCGATTGGGTCGAAGGGACTTAATGCTCGAACAGAGTAACTGTCCTAACTAAGTCGTATTCGGGGGTGAAAGATCAACTGCCCTACAAGTAGATATACGTCGGTTTATATACTGTAGGGTAAGAATACTATGGAATAAGAGAGAAGGAATGGGTCAGTAGCAAGCTAACAACGAGAATATTGGTCGCCATCGCCAATATTCGACGACGGCTTTTGACGAGCGTTACAGATTCCCCACCATCTTTGTGATCTCAGTGGAATACATCATGCTAAGATTGGGAGAAGCCGAGACACACCTCCTATGCAAGTTTTTCGGCGAAGGAGACAATGCTGACGAGTCTTCGAGTTCTAGATCATCCGCCGAGTCGTCAACGTTCGAAGTATGATAGCAATCAATCAACCGAAACGTAAACAAGCCAGTCCCTGTCACCTGCACTTGCACGGGTTCTGCATGAGATCTCCTATAGCTGTTCAGACAGCGGCGCGTACGAACCCAAGCGACGATCCAGCCAGAACGGTAGAGTTCACTCAGTTCTTTGACAATAGCATAGCGTGACCTTCGATTCATCAAATAGACAAACCAAGGTAATAGGATAAATCACGGAGAATTCCATGCCGCTATTGGGGAAGCCATAATGAAGAGCTAGAGTAGGACGTTGGAAATAAGGGTTGGAGAAAGTGCGAAAGCATCTGGCCATCCTATTCGACTCTGAGCCGATATGTAGCTCGGGAACATAGATCAAGATTCAAGACCGGGAAATCATATCGAGCCAGTTATAAACACAGATTAGCAACCATTTTGCTGTCGAAGAAGAAGTTATACATATCGTGAGAAGACTTGGGCGCTCGATCTGCACAACCTGTGCTTAGCATTGAAAGTAAACTGTGACAACCTGTAGAGGACTTAAATAGCGACCTTCCTCCTGACTCAACTCTGCGTCGAGAAAAAGTTCACTTCGTTGCAGCTTTGATTCCGCACACGAGCGTTCTGTGTGCAAAACAAGTACTCTAAGTAAGTGATAGCATTCATGTGAGGGTAACCTGTATTAACTTGAAGAGCTGAAAGTGACCCGCACCCATCATGTGAAGCCTTCCCGAGCCAACATCATGTCTTCACCAGCCATCGGAAAACAAAAGAAGTCAGCCGTGAAGCCTCGCCAAAAGATGCATCTTGAAGGAGAAATTCAACCTGTGAATGGCATCATAGAGCTACCCAATATGACACGACAGATCATTACCTGTTCAATGGAATCTAGCTCACTTCGAGTCTGGGACTTGGAGAGCGGCATGCGTGTCGGGGAGTGGAAGGATGAAGGAAGTAATAAAGGAGTATTTTCCATGGCATTGTCGCCAGACGGCAAGACAGTCGCATGCGGGTGTGAGGATGGCATAGTGAGATTGTGGGACATTAGCAGAAGCAGGGTCATCAAAAAATTGACGGAGTACACAGCTGCTGATCATCTCTACGCAGTGATATCTATCTCCTGGAGTCCAAACGGAGGGAGAGTGGTGTGCGGAAACATGGATGGCATGTTCAGAGTGTGGAATGTAAAGAGCGGAAAGATCATCCTTGGACCAATCGAGATTGGGGAGTATGTGTATGGTGTTCGCTACTCAACTGATGGCAAGATGATTTCCACCGGAGGAAACATGCTGAGAGTTTGGGATGCCAACACAGGTGAACAGCTCAAAACACTCGAGTTCGGTATCGTTGCAGACATGGCATGGACCTCGGATGGAAGCACGCTTATAACCGGGAGCAGGAGGTTCGAGACTGCAACTTGGACTGAAATCAATGGCGAATGGCTTGCCGGTTCCTCAATGGATACTATGTTATCTCCAAATGAGCGCATCCTTGCAAGCGTACCGACAGCTGACAAGCACACAGTACAACTATGGAACCTCGAAAACCATCAATGCATAGGGCCACCCCTACATCATCAAGATGAAGACGAGGTGTCCAGCGCCGTGTTTGCTGCAGATGGTAACTTATTCGTGACTGGCTGCGACTCCGGCCGCGTATACGCATGGGATGTCTCTGCTATCGTGATCGAAGCTGGGCTCGATGGCCTTCTAACTGCAGTAAGCTAGCGGGCATTTCATCCCAAATTATATTGATAACGAATCTGTCTTCTTTCCAGGCGGTTTGTTGTATGAGATCTCTTCTTCAACAGCCTTATTGATCTTTGTTCATCACAGAAGGCTGTCAACAAGCCATTCGTAGATGTGAGTTGTGTGTTTCTTGAAATTCTACATGGTTTTGAGTATCTATATCCTAGGTCAATGTTACACAACGACGTGCACCCAAGATTGAAGGTGTTCGTCGAATACCACCAGGGTTTTTTGACGACCATGTTAATGTACGCGACCTCAGTTGATAATCGATCAGTCCCATCGGCTAATATGTCGACAGTCGTCAACATCACGCGGTCACCGTACTGCAGCACCACTGCAGCCCAGTCGCTCATCCTCCCACAATATTCTCAGCCTGGCTCAAAATTTCATCTCTAGTATGTTACGCAGACGAGATGGATCGGCTATACGGTTGCCACCAGTAGTCGAGGTCCCGCTAACAGCGGGCAAGCCGGTACATTTGTTTCTCTATAAGTTCTTTAACACTAACACATTTTGACAGAGGAATTATCATGCCAGAAAGAAGCCCTCTACCAGCTCCTCTCAGCCTCCCAAGCCTCCTACCACGCAACAACATAACGGCGGAGCAACCCAAAGCAATCTGCCATCATCACAGCAACCAAATACCACTGCCACGGCATCCACTACATCTCCCGCAGTTACTGGCACTGCAGCGGCAGCTGGAACCTCGCATCCTGACATCACCATAAAACGAGCCGGATGGCGGGCTCGTTTTCTGCTCTGGGTTTGCTGTGTGCCCGTTCAGAGGGCAGACGGTCAACATTAGGGAAGTTCCATGCTTCATTGTTATAGTCTCATCTAATTCTCCATGGTTTCCAGTATAGATATATCCTGCAATACTTGTTACTGCATTCTTCGAAGGCTGTCCATCACCGTCCACCTCCATCTCAATCCCCCTTCTTCGAGATCTCTGGCCAGTCTGACAATGTCATAGACTCCATCCACTATGGCCATCTCACCAAAGCCGTCTCAGCGTTCTCAACATCTTATCCGGATGTTCGTGCGCTCGTGCATGAGGTCACTCAGAAAGTGTTCGCTTTGGTTGGAGATGCCGCGCGCGTTGTCATCGGTCTTCCGAAGCAGATTTTACTTGCGAACGACTCTAAGTTTGAGGTGATTACACCGAGGGGCCAAGATATTTTGCAGCATGCAAAACCTTGTCATGCCCGTATTGATTGGCGTGAGTTCCCCCGAACACCTGGCAAAGCAGAAGATGGTCACGATCATTACATTCTACAAGAAATCTGGTATACACAAAGTAGACTACCCTACAATCATCACAGACTCTCTTTTTCCCGCCGCTTACGGAGGCCTGAACAGTCGGCGGCCCAGCATAAAGGTGGGTATCAAAACGCGATCATTGACTGCCTCAACGTTAGCAAGGCAGATTATTCCAAACTATTGCACGCACGACTGATCACATTGTTCGTCTGAAGAGCGTAAAAGCAGGTTGTAGGCGGACATTATATTGCGACTGACTCTGCCGCCTAGCTTGGACCAACGTGACCTGGGCCCTACAGGCCCTCCTGTATCAGTAGTTGTAAGTATTCTGCGCAGTAAGTATCTACGGTACTACCCCACTAGCGTGGGAACATTTCATGACGGCATGATGATCAGTACTTCCGATCGAGCATGTTTCAAAATACCTTCACGCTATGAGAGAAATCATCTACATCCAAGCAGGCTCATTTGCAAACTACGTAGGAACACATTTTTGGAATACGCAGGAGAGCTATTTCACCTACGAAGATGACGATGAACCTATCGTAAACCACGACCTTTCGTTCGAAGAGGGACGAAGTCCTCAGGTGTGTGTACCATTTCCAAGTGAGGTCCTCAACTTAATGTGAGCTACCGTTGCGTCTCTTAAGAATCAACCAACTCTTTGTCCGCGCCTGTTGACATTCGACCAGAAGTGTATGCCTTCGTTGGCGCATTGATATCCTATCGTCTGAGCTGCATCTGAGCAGCAAACTTCGGGACACTCGCAAAAACGAGCCAAGCTGATACAGTTACCGATGCTTCACTTGATACGACCTGGTGAGTGTTGGTTGTAACAGATGTTTGTCATACGAACTGATACTTTTCAGGCAAGGAAGGGTCGTTTGCGAGACACAAGATCCAATTCCTCAAAGCGAATATCACGCTCGTCTTGAAGGTGAACCAGAAGAAGGCGATTTGGAACGCACAGATCCAAATATCAGATACTGGTCAGATTATAGTCGCGTATTCTTTGATCGAAAATCCATACAGGCCATCCCTGACGCACTGGAAAGTATCGAGGCTGGGTGGAGTGTCGGTCAAGATCTCTTCCAGCGATATAACGAGGTACATTCTTTTTCTCCCCGTTTTGTGGTATTTATAACACTTCTCTAGGATACAGAGCTTATGGAAGGGGCGTTTCGTCTGCTCGTCGAGAACTGTGATAACTTCCAGGTAGGCTCTTTTTCATGCTATTTCCAGCCCTCCGCTAAGTCAACCCCCCACTGCAGGGCTTGCAAATGATGCATGATACACCCTCTTTCGGGGGCTTTTCGCATGCTTTCCTGACTTCCTTCCGCGACGAGTTTCTCAAGGCTTCTACGCTAAACTTTAGTTTCCTTTCGGGCGCAGACCCAAATCATGCTGGCATTGACAATGTGAGTGTATGCGCCTCCACGTAGATGCCACACAAACGTTTGAAAGCAGTTTCTCGACACCAAGAGAATTATAAACGACGCATTATGCTTGCAAAGCTTGCATCAGCTTTCGGATATCACTTTCCCAATACTAAATCCGTCCCGATGGTCTGCGTTGGAAAGTAACCTATCGCGGGGACTTTCCTATAATGTTTGTCTACTGCAAAACTCTACATACACTTACCTGACTGAACGTTGCAGAAAAACAGCTTGTATCATACGTCTGGAGTCATCTCGTCGCTGGTAGAGACTGCTACGTTGCCACTAAGGCATGCTATTTTCATTGACAGGCAATGAACATATCATCAACTGATTCCACACAGACTTAAAGGCAGTCGGGAGGACATCGCAATGATCGCTGACCACTTGAACTGGCGAAAATGTTCTCGATTGGGACAACTGGGTGGCATAGTCCCCCTACCTTTTTCTGCGACAGAGGGAACGTTCGCCGATCTGTACTGCAACTTCTCGACTGGTTTGTCAAATAAGGTAAGGATCATGTTGACGCCTTGATTGCACGGACCATGATGAAGCAATAAGTAATCATAGGACGAGCGCGCAGTTTTTGCGAGACGAAACGTAACTCGAGGGTTGCAGGATCAAGATCTGGCAGCATTTGATGCATGGCGTGACTTGTCATCGCTACAGGAACCTCTGGATTCCAGGTATGGCTCAATCGTGTGGCATGCATCTGAACTCATTTATGTCATGGGGTTAGCATCCATGCACCTGCTTATCCCGTGCCGACATCATTTCCGTCCATGTTTCGGCACACTAAACCAACGTCGATTAGGATGGCTTCATCGCTTGTCACAGCACCTTCTACATCGATCCCGCTTATGGGGTATGCTAGGTTTGTGGAACAGACTGCAAGGATGAGAAGGAGTGATGGTGTGCTTATGAGCATGGGCCTCGAGAATGATGACGTGAAAGAGCTTGCTAGTGCGTTGTGGGAGATCGTCGATGGGTACGGGAATGACAGGATGGATGAAGGGAATGACAGATAATGAAACGCATCATCTTATTCGAGAAAGTACTCTGCAGCAACTCGAAACAAGTGGCATAGGACTATGCATAAATACTCAAAGAGCAAATACAGGGTATATGTTGAACGAATCCTCAAATCTCAGTAATGGAGCACCCTATTCGTATCTCATGTTAGGTCAATTGGTCCGATTCACCCAGAGAAACAAAGGTTATTTTACCCTCAGATCCCGTTTGCGTCTTGCAGAGTCGCCAGTCCATTGCGTGACCTCGATCGATGCACGAGTACTACGAGCGCTATCTGGTGTGTCCGTGTTTTTGATCACTGCTACATTATTATGCTACCTTCAAGCTCTTCAGTATGGATTCCAATGCAAAGAAACAGCGCGCAACAACGAAATTCAAGTCTGGGTGAGTTACATCAATGATTCGGGCGTAATTGGAAGGCGCGAGTCGGCTCCTACTATCTAAGTACTCAAGCAAAAGACGAGTCGAGTACACAAGAACTTTGGTGAAACATTCTAGTCGACAAAAACGACAATAAATACGAAATAGACTATAGGTAGAGTGTAAGAAATATGCATCAGGGTCATTTGTATAACAGAATGAAAGAGGATCGCAGATCAACATGTGCACTGAATATATACCAGACGACAGCAATACGACGTAGGACTATACACCAATATGAACAAAAACCATCCTCTGCTCGAGCGGCACTTTCGTCTTCACCGCGTGCGTAGCACAGTTGAGTGCCCAGGCTGCCCTCGAACAGTCCATGACACCGCCTGTCTTCAAATCTCCAAACATATACCCGTAAAAGGCTTCGACGACGTGTTTTGCGACAGCATCGTCGACCTCCCACAGCGTGCCAACGACGCTCTTGAACCCTGAGAACTGGAGACCAGCTGCGAGGTGAATTACTTCGTCCGGCGTCTCCTCATCCCCTACAGCTGTGTGACAAGCCGATAAGAACGCGAACTCGGCCTGCGGAAGATGTGTTTCCATTATATCGAGCAGTGTGAGATGTTCGTCTCTCATGACGAAATGCGAATCGTAAGGCTGTTTAGGATCCTGCTTGCCATGACAAGCGAGGTGCACCCAGGTGTTCTGCTGCAAGGCTGACAGTGCACCTGCTCGTGTGGCTTCGTCGCCAGATATAGTGGTGCGGTTGGCCGTCGCAGGGACGAGCTTATGGACAAGCTCGAGCTCGCTATCGACCGCCAAGAGCGCCTTGCCTTTCCCTGCACCCGGTTGACCCTGTCCGATGGCCACAAAGGATGGAGGCACGCGCTTCTTCATCAACTGTCTAGATCTGATCAGAGCAGAAAGTGTCGGCGTGTAAGAGCAGATGTAGAGATCCTCCAGGCATGGCTCCTTCCCAGAACGATCCGCCTTTGTTTGAAACGGGTGAGCTGCATGAAGAGGAATGGACGTGAAAGCCGCAGTGGGACACAGCCAGATTCGAGAGCGGTGCTTTAGTTTTAGGACGTGCTCGAGTACGTGGACGATTGGTAGCATGATCTGGTCCCATATTATCCGCAAGAGTACTATGAGATCCGTCCTCGACTCCCGTGGGTTCATCCGAGATGAATCTCGTATTGCCCTGGTGAAGCGATCCTTGAGAATCTTGAGATCTGCGAGAGCGATGGACGGCAAAGGAACATGATAGGGGTCTCCTGACGTCGGGACGATGACGGCGCTGCACGAGTATTGACTAGCAACGAGGATGATAACTGGGCCCTGGCGCGCTGCGGCTTGGAGGTCTTCATATGAAGGTGGAAGCAGGAACCGCGAGAACGCAGGAAGATCGCGTATCTCAGCTACAGCTGCTTGCCATTGCCTTGTACGTCTCCTATACTCCATTGCTTCCCGATCGGCAGCAGCTCTGTCGGTGATGGTTGCAGAACTCTGGGCTGCATTGGAAACGAGTTTGCTCAGCTCCAAATAATTGTGGGCCAGTGTCGGATTTGCCGACTCGAGGTCTTCGACTGGAGTTCTGAGTCGAGATGCCAGCGACCATTGCTGGCCACGACCCTGCTCCACAAGTTCAACTGCTTGTCGTAGATTGTCACGACGTATGGCACATGAGGCTGCATCTACAGGAAGTGACCGCGCACCACGAAAGGCGGTTGCAGCCTCACGCCGCGAGGTGATCGACGATCGTGTCATCACATGGCTGTCAAAATGTTCAAAGCACATCTGGTATGCTTCTAGGGCTGATTCATGTCCACAGACTTCTGCTTGGCGAGCCCACTCAATAACCTCTATGATGCGTAGCGGAAATCCTTGAGTAGGATGTCTTGATGCAAATCTGAAGTTCTCTATAGCGAGCGACAAATCAGCAGGATCGTGTAGAATCTGGTAACGAGACATATAGGCTTCCCGCAGCTCGAAATATGAGTAGTATCTGTCTGGGTGCAGTGAATGCAAAGCCGCCAATGATTGTTGGCAAAGTTTAATGGCCTCCTCGACATCTTCATTCTCCTGAGTTTGCGTGAAACGAGAGCAGAGCGCTGAGCTCAAATTGGAAAGATTTATATGGCGCTCTGGATGGTCAAGCCGCTTTAACCGAAGGGATTCGCGATACAAATCGATGGCCTCGTTAAGATCCTCCCTAATATGTGATTTGTCATATCTGGTTTGGAGCGCGAGGGCCAGGTTGTTAAGTATGATGTCACGACCTGGATGCCCAGATGGGCGCAAAGTCAGTGCCTCGCGATGGAGGCTGATAGCTCGGGTGATGTCGTCAATGTCGCCGCGTTTGTTGAAACGTTCCGCGAGGACGCCCCCTAGGTTGTCCAATAAGTAATAACGAGATTTATCCCCAACAGGGCACAGGCGCAGCGCCTCTTCGTGCAAAGATATGGCCTCATCGAGGTCATTAGGTTTGCCTTGGTGATCGAAGCGAGACTGGAGGGAGTAAGCCAAGTTGTTCAGGTAGGTATCACGGCCAGCATGTCCCTCAGGGCACAGAGACACGGCTTCGCGACGAAGTTGTATGCTCGTGTCAATATCATTGATGCTGCCGTGCTGATCAAAGCGTCCTTGAACTGCTCGTACAAGCTTGTCGAGAGCTCTGGGACGGAGTTGATGGCCCAGAGGACAGAGCTCGAGGACGACTCTTCGAAGACGGATGCCTTCATCGGATGCGTCTATTGGAAGTTTGTTGCATGCGCCAATCACATAATCAACACCATTTTCCCCTGCCGCGATACTACGAAGGTAGGTGCCCTCTGGACAGAGAGGCAGTAGTTCACGATAGAGTTGCGCGGCTTCACGGATGTCGACAGCAGTCCTCTTCTTGTTGTGGCGCCAACTCAGCGCTTTGGTAAGATTATATAGAGATAAGGGATGATCGGGATGGGACTGCGGACGCAATGCAAGGGCGTCGCGGAAGAGGGAAGTGGTGGCATCGATGTCCTCAAAATCATTTCGGATGCAGCCTTTGAGGCGGGCCCACGCGAGGTTGGTGAGAGCCGTAACATGGTCTGGATGGCCGACCGGACACTGATCCAGAACCAACTGAAAATGGTCTACAGCACGTTTCAGGTGAGAGACCCTCTTGCGTCTCACATATTTGGCAAATTGTACGTGGCCCGCATCTGTGTCTCGAGCAATCTCGCAGTCTATGAGGGACTGCAGTTTGCGTTCTGTGAGCAAAAGCTAACAGGACAGATATCAGCGTCACTCACATCAAATAGTGCTTCGTCCTGATCGTCGCAAGCATTTACAATGGCAGCCTTCAGCCGAAAGGAAGGGTGGAGACCATGCACGGGTGGGAAGGATATATCTACGAGACGTTAGTGTATGTGCATGAATAAGAAGCGAATCACTCACCAAATGGCTCATCTCCATGATCGAGTACCTCATCCCACGCCATCTGAAGTTCGCCGATGACCTCTCCACCGCCTAGTGTTCGACCAAGCTCAAAGGATGCCCTGATCTCCACTGACAATGCAGGTGAGGAGTGTGATGATCTATAAACCGATGATCAGTTCTCGCATCGCGTCAGACAGTGTCCATGGACTTTACAGAGTGACAGAATTCCTCCACAGGACAGATTGATCAGACGATGAGACACTGATGGCTGATTTCCAGCGCCTCCTGGAGTTGACATTGATGGATATGTAGATGCCAGCAGGAATGCGCTTGGAAGGAACTTGAATATTCTTTCCGCTGATGACTGTAGATATTGTGTGAGGATGATAACATATGCGAAGATAATATAGAGGGGCTCGCCTTCAAGTCTGATATATCGGCTTTCTGAGCTATCAGGCATGATGGTGTGATGGAGCAAATTGATGAGAATATTGAGGTTGGGCTGAGTGGTGTGGACGGAATCAATGAGAAGTAAGACGGGGGTAAGGATATGGTACGTGGATAGAGTTTAGCTGAGAGGGTGGTTGAGGTTCAGGTCATGCTACACGTGCATTTCCATATTGTCGAAGGCTGTTTGGCACAATATAGACGCTGGTATGCCAGTGATTGCACTAAGCGCTGGGAATGAAGATCACCAGGATTAGTGGAAGAATTTAGAGTAGACAATGTCATGGCCAGTCTTCAGCGAAAGTGGACAGCTGAGGTCGAGCGAGTCTCAGAGTAATTGGACTTGTATCATGTTACTCGTCAGCACACCAAGGCGAGAAGATGTCCAGTGTACTTTGTATGGTAATGCAAACAATGTTAAAGCCACTGAAGAAGGCACGCCAAGAAGAACCAAATGATTCTGTACGACTCGTCCTATTGAGCTGATGACGGGTGGGAGGATCATCTTGCCTGGACAGAGGAATTAGAAAAGGATGTCAACTTGGATGCAACCAACCATATGAGGCCTAGGCAGAGGCAACCACGTGCAATATTATGCTGAGGCGTACACAAGAGGGGTGCAAATGGCAAATCCCGGATATGTGGCACCTAAACTTTTGAACCTTAATACTTGCAGAGTCTTGAGTCCGTTGCGTGACCTCGATGCACGAGTGGTGCACCTTTGTTTTTTTATCACTGCTACATTATTATGCTACCTTCAAGCTCTTCAGCATGGATTCGAATGCAAAGAAACACAAGAACCAAATTCAAGTCTGAGTGAGTTGCATCAATGATTCAGGCGTAATTGGAAGGCGCGAGTCGGCTCCTACTATTTAAGTACTTGAGCAAAAGACAAGCACTATGAAACCGGAAGGAGGTTATTGTCACCCCTTCCACAGGTGAAATGTCCGTTTCACGGTGGTGTCATCACTCCCGGACGTAGTAATGGCGTTTGTATTTGGTCTAGTGTTCGGCGAATCGGCATTGGAGCCATAACAGCTAAGCAGCGGACCAAGACACTTGATGGAGTTCAACCATATGGTTGATATGGGGACGGTGAACGGATTTCGATACTTATACACCACAACAAACAACGGAAACTGTCAAGACGCGGTGCTCTATGAACTGTCCTGGGAATTAGTGCACGAGGGGGATGGGTGGGGACATGCAAGATGGACTGACCGCTACCCAACAGTCCACCACTCCATCCCGCTCATGAACGGAAGCATTCAATCTGAGGATCTCGGTTTCAGGAATCATAGCACCTCTACACAGAATACTCGCATGTTTGCATTTACATATTTCCTAGCCCTGGTTCATCGTCTAGCCATCCCCGGGCCCAATCGGAGCTCTACAATATATTTCGAATGTTATATGGAACCGCGAGTCACAGTTGATGGAATAAATCATGGCCATGCGCAGCCTAAGACGCAGCAGCGACGATGGCATCGGAACACTTGTGACGTGAGCGGAGGTGTTATTGCTACTCGAGTCAGAACATCGATGGAGTATGATTGGGTTTCGCCCACCTCTATGCCAGAGATACAGGGGAATTTTTTCCCCTCATTCTATGCTTTCATATCCTGCTTGCCAATATCGTCCAATGAGTCTGTTGATCCAGTGACGTTATCAGAGAAGGCCGATGCTTGGTGCTTCCCAAAACGCTCCAACTCCAAGGCTGGTAAGTCGTCTGCATCTGCAACTGTTGATTGCTCAGCACCCGTCTCAGCATCTCTTAGCTTGTTCTCGTGGCCGCGGATGATCGTACGTTTGAGTGTGTAGCTACGGAGGAAGAGAACTAGAAAGAGACCGAATGCAGATAGTGGAGTGCTGACTATCCAAATCGTGCTGATCGATCGCGAGTAAGCATGCATAACTTCGTGGCGCACTATTGGGTTCTGGTGGGAGTGATCGTTAAGCCAGAATCGAGACCATGGTAGCGTGCTTACAGAAATGGAAGAGATCCGCTTTATGTTACCGTTTAAAGCCGTGGCAGAAGTGTCGATTGTGAGGCCTTGGATGCCCTGCAGTTTCTGCTGGAGGACACTGGAAATAACAGCTTCCCCCATCGCCATGCCTACCGTATTCCCAAGAGTTCTCGAGACCAATAAGTACCTACGAAAAACAAATCGTAAAGTCACACCCACCGGAGGAACATAGAAGTGCTTATACTGGTAGCCATATCCTTTATAGGCACGGCTGCCTGTATGGCAATAAGCGGGCTCTATTGCAGAGGTGATGAAGACCGTGCATCGTTATGATGTGGTAAACTCACCTGGAACAAGCAACCGACGCCGAGGGAAGCAATAACAGGGTAGATTTCCTGTGCTGCACTAAATGAAAAAGCTATAACGACCGCGTGAATCCGACACAAACTAAATACGTACACAGTGGTCGTATTATCCAGCATAGTCATGAGCCCCCAACCAAGCGTCATGGAAATCCATCCGAACCATATGACAGGGCGGTAGGATCCCGTGCGAGTCATAACCATTCCAGAAACTGATGACATGAGACTACAGCTTAACGAGTAAGGAAGCATTCTGCGCATATCAGCAACATAGGATAACAATGATACATGGGTTCAATACTCACTTGATGCCAGAACTCGTTGCCGATGCGCCAAGAACTTGTGTCGAGCTCAGCAAAATGCAGATTCGAAGGCTATAGGACAGGCCTACCTTGGTAGTACATTGGAAGGTAGCTAGAAAACACATGGTGATGACAAGTATAAGCTCTGTCTGAACGTACTCACTAAGCACCTGGAATAGTCACGTAAATGATTGTTAGTACTCCCGAGACAGATTCGCGTGCATGACACACCTGCGAAGAATATCGTAGCATGTATGAAGACAGAAACTAATGCAAAGCCTGTCGTACGTGTCTGAAAAACCATGAGAAACGATATTGATATGGAGAGCTTTCTCAAGAACTCGCCTGGAAAAGACGAGGAGGAATAATGGGCGACCGCTTCGTATAAATCTCATTGATTCCACCGATGATGAGCAGTGTACCTCCCACAGCAAGGAGTGCAATGGTTTGTGGGGTTTTCCCTAAAGAAAATAATAATGGGCTTCGGTTCTGTAGAGCAAGAAGATGAAATTACACGTCGTTGAGTTGATACCAATAAGGAGACAAATAACCCCTATAACGATCACAAACAGTCCAACGAAATCGAATTCTCGGACATGATCGCGGAACGGCCTTCCTTGGTGCGGATTCAGATTTAAGAAAAAGAATAAAACTGCCCCAGCTAAGCCACCAGTTGGTCTGTCCATAAGACGTGTTAGTAATAAGCTTCTGATCTCGTAGCAAACATTAGAAACATATCAAGCGCACAAATTAATCCAGAAGCACCTGGTACGCGTCAATCGTGAACCTTCGGTCAACAAATAGCACACGCAAACTTACCACCTCCAAGATACATGATCAGTGAAAAGCTGTAACGCAAAAAAATCAATTCTCAGATCCCCTCAGAAGATGGGAGACCTCACGCCGCCGATTAACGGTCCGATAACGCTGAGAGATAAGTTTCAGGCTTTGGAGGCTTAACGGCGGTGTGTTATTTAACCTTACCTTGCTGTGCCCCAAGTGGCACCAATGAGACCACTGTACTTGCCTCGCCTGGAAAATAAATATGATCAACAATGACTTGGTACTGGTAACACATATTCACTCTTCCAATGGAACGATGTCGGATATGATGATCTGTACGAGTTGGAAGATGCCACCGGCGCCAACCCCCTGTACGGTACGAGAGGCAATCAACCATGTCATGTTCTGAGCTGCACCACACAGCGCTGATCCAATCTAGTCTATGAGGTCAAAGCCTAGTCGGACGCGCGTGCTAGCAATAACATACCAAAAATACGAGGATGCATCCATATAGTATGGGTTTGCGGCCTGCAGATTCCAGTCATAAGTTGATTCCCGAGCAACACTCCATAAGACTCAAAGAGCACTCGCCTAAAATGTCGGATAGTTTTCCATATAGCGGACTCAAAGAGGAGCACGCCAGCATGTAAGCACTACGTGGAAAATAGTACCATGTAATAACACCATATGTAACACATACGTACCTCCCCACCCAACTATAGTTCTTACCTCCCCCTAGATCAGCTACAATTGTGGGCAGGGCGGTGGCAACGACAGTCTTATGGTATGTCAATTTGACATTCATCAATAAAATAACACATACGTACTTCATCTATGGCTACCAAGAAAGTTGTACACATCCAGCCAATAAACACAATCCCTAGGCGATTTTCAGGGATGACGTGCTCCTCAACATTTTTCCAGGATGGACCTGGTCTGTCTTTGGCCTCCTCGACTGCTGGAGATGGCGGCTCTGCCATCTTTGTCATGTTGTAAAAGTCTCGTTCACGAGGGCAGCGAGTGAATTTGAAGAACGGACAATGTTAACAGAAAATAGACAAAGGTGGGTTGGTAACTTCGTAACACATCCATGTGTAATAAAGGTATAGATGAGTTTTCACAAGGTCTAAGATCTAAGGCTTCGACCTTCCGAGAAGGTGAGACTAGTGGAGTCTCAACAGTTTACTGATCTGGGATTCGGAGTATTGTCGAAGTTCTATTGGAATTACGCCATAGGACAGTTCGTAGAGGACCGCGTCTTCCTGACGACTCAGATAAAGATAGAAATTATCTCTCTCTATCGAAATTACGGTCGCTATCGGTGACTCAGGGCACAAGAGTCACGACTTTGAACGAGGTATCACTTGCAGTGAAAATGGCATATCATGCTAATGCAGACAGCGCTACTAGTACTGGGCCGAGTACGCCGGATCATGTGAGAGGTTTACTCCCGAGGACCTCCAAACGTTCTCACTTGGTACGCTACACTAGTACTATATAGTGAGTTGTTAGCATGTCAGCAGAGTGCTTCTCATCAAAATCACGTAGACGGCGACATGAATTATAGGGCACTGCGCGTACCAGAAACGGAGTCCAAAACATGGCAGCGATGCAGGGCAAGAAACTTGGATAGTTTAGGGGAGGTGCAGAGTGGAGGAGCAGATAGATGTCGCGGTAACCTGTCTGAGAAGATGAAGATCAAGAAGGTGCGGACCTCCCCCAACTAATCACACGTGTGAATATACATATGTACTAGTAGATGAATTATCAAAAACGGATTGGAAGCATACCGGTACCGCATCATATCTTCTCCAGCACAGAAACTGCATGCCATCTACCACACCAATCATACTGCCGCGTGGTCGCCACCAGAGCATCCGCGTCCGCATTAAAAACACAATCAAACGATGAATCTGCACCGACTCGGCCCTCTTCGTCGTCGTCATTGCCGTTGTCGTCATTATCCAGCTCGAGCATTGAAGTCGGCGGGCTCTCAGGAGTCTGAACGACCTGCTTTAATGCGGGAACAAGTTTGGGGTTGGGTTTCCTGAGCAGTGAAGGCTTGAAAGGCTATAGCATAACTTGCCTTCGCACGTGAAGCCACATAGGCAATTGCACGGTAGCATAGTAGCACAATTGAGACGAAGGGAACTTGGAATTGGGGAGGTCGTGTTGCGGGTGCAATGGGACCTCATTGAGTCGGCACCACGGCAGAGTGTACATGTCTCGGCGGGGGTATCTTGCCTGAAACAGCTGTGGATATAGAAGTAGTTGTAGTTGCGAGAGCTTTGGAGGAAGGCAGAAACTCAGAGTTTGGGGAAGAAGCCGTAGTAGGACGACTAATAGATGGGGCCATGACGGTACTGGGTGTCCTCCCCTTCGCACGCTTCCGAGTCGGTGGTGGCACAATGTCGTTCACGTGCATCGACCAGGGAACCAGCCTCAAGATACGTATCTCGGTCATCAATGCATCAAGTGTGATGGAATTAAAACGTACAGATAAGTAATCTACGGAATGTAATACAAATCTAGTAAAATCAATACTGGTCAACCGTACTAGTTACTCACTCTCAAACAAAGGTGCCTTCTGGAAAGATGGCGTACAACATCTGCATATCATGTTCGGGCATGACCAACTGTCCGTCTTCCGCTCCATCAGGTCTCCAGAGACGTTCTCCTTGATATACGTTCACTGGGTATCGGGCTTCGCCTATCGTTCCAGACCAGTCGAAATCCACCAACATGAATCCAGGGCTGAAGTCCTTTTTTACCATAATATTTGTATCCCGGATGTCTCCGTGAACATAACCTCCTCGATGAAAGAGACTGGAGTTCCGTAGCGAGCGCATCATGATGAGGGTAAGGGACGGTAATATCCTGGAGACGACAGTAATCATCCGTGATCATCTCCATCACAATCATGTACCATCCGCCTGGTAGCTGTTCGAAACCCAGAAGGGCTGGAGCGAAGCCGTCCGAAGCACATCGTTCATGTACTTCCTTAGAGTAGCGACGGACAAACTTGATGCAGAGCATCTTGTCGTCGGTTGTCTTGACAGCGGAAGAGTAGTCTGGAATGATCCATTTGATTGTAGTACGTGAAATCACGTCAACGATGTCTCGATGCAAGTGAAAGAATACGGGTATGGAAACATGGGATCTTGAAACTTAGAGTCCAGAAATTCGAGGTCTTGATCGGGAGAAGGGGACGTAATGCCCTGGTAACATGCCAAGAGGAACCGAAGAGCCTTCCTGAGCGCACCAATGTGCCGAGCGACCATCGCACGCATTTTGCTATCAGTGGGGTGGTGAAAGAGAGGTAAACCAGTCGAAATCACCTGCATGTTCGGACGAGTGCTCCAAACAGCAGCTGAGAAATCGATGTGCGGACCTGTTGAAGTTATGATCAATGCATCGCGAGTTGTGAAATACTGCAAACCTACCAAATAGAGTGATTGTTATACAGGGAAACCTAAATGTAGGCTTGGCCTTCGCGAAAGACTCAGTAGAATGTATATAATATAGAATGGTTTGCATGTGGGGTTCGGTCGCCGTGGACCCTAACTCGTTCTTAACTTTAGCGATTGCGTAACGGAAACCTTTGTACTGTCCGTCTGGGAGGCAGCCATCAGCTCAGTCACCGTGTCAAAGCGGTGTCGACCGATAACTCACAAAGAGGTGGTTGGACAACAATATGCAGGTGCTTACGCTGAGGAGGAGTGTCGAGAACCTCAAACATTGAGTCCACAGGCGATAATGCTTTCTTGTGATCTGGTTTGAGATTGTCGATATTACTCTCGAGGGTGTCATCAACAGGCAGGTCGACCTTGCAAAGTATTAGATTGTCCGCACCTGATTGTAGGTATCAGATCACTCACTTTCCATAGCCGGAGAGCGTCTGCATCCAGGTCGCGAAATGCAGGCTTATTTTCCTTGATCAATTCTTTCAGGTCATAAACTAACTTCGTCGATACAATCTTGACCGGGAATATGTTCCTGGTGTGGTCGCCTAATACTAAGCAGTTGAGGTTGAAGTTGGACTACATGTTGGGAACAAGAGCAGGTGGTGGGCAATGCGAACAATGTTAAAAACACTGAAGACGGCACGCTAAGAAGAACCGAATGATTCTATACGACTCGTCCAGTTGAGCTGATAACGGGGGGAGGATGATGATCTTGGCTGGACAGAGGAATTAGAAAAGAATCTCAACTTGAAAAAAAAGGATGCAATCAACTGTATGCTTATTCGGTGCATGACGATTGATGAATGTTCAACAAACTGTGATCGCTGCCGCATTCACCTGAACAAGTATTGCGGGAGGGAAATACTCACTATATCGTTGGCACCTGTAGGTAAGCCTTGAAGGTGATGGGAATACACTGTTTGGCCGAGGGCTTGTGGGCTTCGATGAGGGAGAGATGTAATGTACAGGGAATCACCAAATACTAGATGGACTCATCGACTCGTGGTTCCTTGAGGTCCTCGGACAAGGTTAGGTTCAACCAACACGTCCGCATTCCAGGAATTCAATTTTCTATTTCAATACAACTCCCGTGACCGTGTTGCTCATGTGACGCAACTGCCACCGATATCAAGTATTATCAACCATTTGAAACACTTAGGTCCTGTTTGGACAGCGAATATTATAATTCAATTCAAAATTCGACCATCATGTGACACTACACGTAAGCCAGCTGTGAACCTCGGGTTCACCGTGTCGAGTGGCACACTAATTCCATCACAATGTCTGATAAGTCTGGTACTGGTTCTACACGCTCCCTTCGGTCTCAAGGTCCTGCTGATAAGAAAGCTGAGGGGACTGGCACATCCCGCAAGGCTGCTGCGATCTGGACAAAGGAGGAGGAAACAGCATTGCTTGAGTCTCTTCTGGGCGCTCTTTCTTCCTCAGGTGATGGTGGCTTCAAGGCACCTGCTTTCAATGCAGCAGCAGAAGATCTGAAGAAGAAATTCCCTGATCAAAGGGGTGCAGTAAAGACTGGGACAGTGTGCAAGAACAAATGGACATCGGTATGTTTACATAAAAGAACTCAAATTTCTTATCGGCGCTGGCACTAACATCAGTGCAATATCTTTCTAGTTGAAAACATTGTATAATGCTGTAGTTGATATCAAGAATACATCGGGATTCACATGGAGTGATGAAAATGGGGCAGGTATTGCATTGAAAGATGATGACGTCTGGGTCAGATACATCAAGGTGAGTATCGTACAAAGGAGCTCTGTTAAGACCATGCACAAAGGGTAGGACTGATTCTGAGGGGCTTGGCTTCAGCTCGTGCGCTGCGCCCCTTACCCGAGTATGTGCCCTTAATTTCAGAGTGATGTCCGAAGAAAGTCCAAGGACGTCCGAAGGACGTCCGAAGCGCGGGAAAGTTCGGAAGGACTTTCCGGACGAGTGCAAGTAACTTCCGGACGAGTGCGGGAAAGTTCCGGAGGAACTTCCGGAAATTACGATGAGGTTTCGTCCTGATACGGATACGTGTAATGGCTACTTATGACAAGTCCTAAGTAGAAGCAAACAGAGGAAAGGCTGCAAGGACAAAGTCCGAAGCAGAATAGGTCCGGAGGACCGCGGGAAAGTTTCGGACGAATGTCCGGAAACTTCGGAGGATCGGATGAGCGGATAAGCGGATAAGCGGATGAGCGGATAAGCGGAGCTCTGGCCTAGGGAATTTCTCCCTAGGCCCGAGATGGATATTGACTAAGTCGATAGACTAGAACTGATATGAGGACTTAGAGTGAGATCTAGTGCGAGGACTAATATGATATTCAGACTGAGGAACTACAGGACATATACAAGAGTTTATATACTAAGGAAATAACGGAAAGATCAGTAAGCAAGCGTCCGAGGCTATGTATGAAGCATAAGCAAAGTTATCAAGCGCGAGTCGGAAATGAAGCATAGGTTAACGGATCAGTAAGCATACCGGTAGTAAGTATAACCGAGATACCGAGGACAAGGAATACCGAATAGAGGAATAGGCTGTGTTAACGTTATATGCACAGGAATTGAATTAGGAAGCTTATCGTATATCGGATCGGATCGGACCGGACCGGACCGGACATCCGGATGAGATGCGTGGATTGAGGTATGGAGGTAAATGTATGTGGATGTGGATGTGGATGTGCAGGGGTGCAGGGATCCGGATGGATAGAGGACTGGAGACATGAATAGGGTGTCCGAAGGTCCGGATGAGGCGTGGGAATATTGTCGGATGTAGGTCCGGAATACGGGATATGACAGTATCCCCCCTTTAAGGCCGAGCCCTCGAGGCTGAAGACTTAGGAAGTTCGGAACGGAGATTGCTGGTATATGGCAAAGGATAATGATGGATGGATTCCGGAGGATTGGTTCCTATGAGTGAAAATTTCCGGAGGTCTCGGAAATGTTCCTGACACATGCATGGTTCATTATTATGCCTAGTACTTCATCTGGAGACTGGATGTCATAGACGGTGATGAAGAATGGCGATGGGACGCGAGGACAAATGGATTTCCGGAGCGGAAGTCTGGAACACATTGAGGATAATTCCGAAGGTGACCGGAAGTCCGGAACATGCGTGGGAAAATCGGAGGAAGCTCACGGAGCGGAGGATTTCATGTCAGGATAACGGAAATGCAGCGAGTGCAGGAAAAGAGGGCGAGAGTGAATGCAGAAATGCAGGCTTCTTTCTGATGTGACGGAGGAGTCCTGTGAGACATATCTATCTCCACGAAGCAGAGCTTGTGCTGAGGTACAGCTAAGGATAAGTGCATCATCGGAAATCCGGAAATTAGCCCCTATGACCGGAAATGTTCCGGAGCACGGATTGCACACTATCAAAGGTCGTGGACGGAGTTTCTAGGTGTACTGAAAGTTAACGCAAATAGCAGGGTTTTGCATCCGGTGCGAGGCTTTTGATAAACGCGTGTGGTGGATGGAAATCCTTATGATGGGACGGACGGATGATCAGAAACACGGATACCGGATATCGGAAACTCAAAGCATCGGAAACACAGAGAGTCGGAAACGTGGATTGACGATATCTGCAAAGACGCGATTTTCGGATGGATCTTCGGAAATGCTTTCCAGGCAGTTCCGGAAGGGTGCAATGGACAGGAAATCAATGGTCCGAAGGTCAACACTGGTCAGGTGGAGGTGTATGCTGAAATGGACCGGATCCTTCTAGCTCGCAAGTCCTGCAACAGGCAACTGCGTTAACTAGGGATATATAGTCGGTTTTATCAGTGGAAGTGACTCGGTGGACTTGGGTTTTTCGGATTAGGGTCGGATGTGGTCGGAAAACATGATAGGAGGTCCGGACGTAAGTGTTTGGCAATGCCAGGGTCTATGGTGAAATATACAATGGGAGTCGGAACGGAGATTGAGTCGGAAAAGCAGAGGAAGAGAATGGATCATCGGAGGAGATGTATATAATAGGACAGAGGTGTTTGCGAGTGGTTCGGATTTTCGGAGCTTCGGAGGATAGAGGCTATGGCGCGGAAACCCATAGGAGGTGGATCGGAACATAGGGAAGTGAGGTGGAAGTGTCGGATGACTCTTGACAGGCTTGATAAATGAAGGATGGATGAATCCGGACATGTTCCAATGATGTGCAATGCAATGTGCGTGTTTTCCATGGTCATCCGAAGCAGATCCGACTGGAGAATGCATCTGGATGGTCCGGATAGGTTACGGGTCGGATAGGAAAGCTGCACATGTATGTATGACTGCACGAGATGGTGAAAATTGTTCCGTTATGGGACGGAGCAAGCAAATTCCGGATGGAACACAAGCTGAAGAGGGTGAAGTGAATACTCAAGCGGAGTCCCTATCCCCCCTTTTGGGAGAATTTTCCAAACATTGATGGAGGAAAAATGGGCACAGGGTTCCAGCAGGAGCTTTGGATTTTCGGAAGAAACTGGACGTGAGTCACAAGAACGGAATGGAACGGAAGATATAACACAATGCAGGACTGTAGTGCTAAAAATTTCGGAGGTATCACCAGTGCTTTTCCGGATCCGAAACAGATTCCAGAGAAGACAATATTGAACGGTGAGGGACTTTAAGACAGGAGCGGAAGCGGGTCCGAAGCAACTACAAGCTATTGCAAAGTATATCCATTCCGAATGGAGGCGGTCCAGAGACAAAGGGTGCATCGGAGGTAGGAGCAGGAGCTTCCATCAAGAAAGCCATCGGAAATCCGGACGATTGAGTTCCGGAAATAGGGGTAAAGGTCGGATATTGGTATACTGAGGAAAAAGGACAGGAGGACGGATGGAAGGATTGCAGAGTGGAAAAGTGAGGACGGAGGATGGACAATTGTATAAAACATGTCCGGGCCATGGCATAGAATACCCATAGGAGTGTTTCGGATCCGGAGCGGGTGTAACTTGTCCTGGAGCGGAGGAGTGAACAGATCTTTCGGAAACATGGAGATTTGACAACAAAATGGACGGATGAGCTATAACGCGAAGGAATGCTTTGATACTGAAAAGTCCGGACGTCCGAAGGTATCCAAAGATATCCGGAGCTTATCCGAAGCTATCCGAAGCTATCCGGAGCCATAACACGAAGGAATACTTTGGTACTGAAAAAGTCTGGACGTCCAAAGCTATCCGAAGCTATCCAGAGCTATAATGCAAAAGAATACTTTGGTACTGGAAAGTCCGGACGTCCGAAGCTATCCGAAGCTATCCGAAGCTATCCGGAGCTATTAATTTCCTGGACCCGGAGGAAATATGGGCAGGAACTGGAGTGGACGTGGTACCAGTAACAGTAAAGAACAATCGCAAAGCATGTTTATTCTGATCCGGAAAAGTTCAGAGATGACAAGGAGCAAACCAGAGTTATAGATCGGAGGGGCGGAGACCTTCATCAAGAAAGCCAATAGAGATCCGGAGTTACAAACTTCCGGAAAATAGGGGTAAAACGCGGAGGGGTTCGGAAAGTTGTTGATTTCGGACGGGAAGTCGGATGTAAGAACTGACAGGCTTCTGGAGAGGAACAGATGGTTTTCCAGGACCTACTTCCAGAGAATGAATCGGATGAGTTCCGGAATTTCGGATCAGAGGCCTGGAGGTGGATAATGAAGCCAGGAAATGGTCAGGAATTTGCATAGGACGTATTGGAAGCAAAATTCTAATCTGCCCTTTCGGAAGACATTCCTAATGTCGGAGGAGAATCAACAAGGCGTTTCCGGATGGTGGAAGGAAAAAATAGGGGCTAGAGCGGAGGAAAGAGTGCCGTCCGAATTTCGGAGGCAGGAACCCGAGCGGGCCATTGTCAGAGGAAGCAAAACCCGAACACTTGGCAGAAAACCATCATGAAAGACGGAGTTCCTCTACAAGGAGGGTAATGGATACCAATACAAGGTGAATGCTAAATGGGTGGCGGATATGAATGGTAGATAGGGGTCCGGACTTTGACCGGAGGAGGTGCCATCCAACATGGAGGCGGACTGGAAATCAACCAGTGGAAAGAACACGGCTAGTCCGAAGATAAGGGTTCCGCAAAAATGCGGATCCGACGTCAGAAGTCTAAGGCATTTCCTGTAGTACCAATCAGAAAGAAGGTTTGCACAATACCCTATTGATCAATGGATCATGGTGGGTGAGCAAGTATATTCTAGTTGGTACAAGGAGAATCCGAAGGAGTTGAATGTTTGAGGCATTCCGGAGTTGACTTTGCCAGTTCAGGAAACGGTTCGGAAACGGAAAACATCGGAGGTGTAAGGATGTATCGGATATCGTAAATGATAGGATCGGATCAGGGAATACAGGACATCAAGTCCGAAAACCTATTTGTTCTGCCACGGAGGTGACAATCCTGTTTGGTTTCAGGAGCGGAGTTTCATGATACTGAAGTGGAAGTGACAGCAGAGCATGAAGGGTGGAACTTGAGTGTTCCGGTGGGTGTTTACAGATGCAGGGAACGGAGAAATGAGTTCCGGAAAATCCGGAGTTTTCATCGGAAATGGGAAACGGGAAAATGGAGGGTTCGGAGGAGGAATACACAGTTTCCAATGGACGGAGTTGGATCCGATTTCGGGTATGATCTAAGGATTCAGTATACTCGGTAAGGTGTGAGTCTGAATATACTGTTAAGACCGTGCACAAAGGGTAGGACTGATTCCGAGGGGCTTGGCTTCAGCTCGTGCGCTGCGCCCCTTACCCGAGTATGTGCCCTTAATTTCAGAATGATGTCCGAAGAAAGTCCAAGGACGTCCGAAGGATGTCCGAAGCGCGGGAAAATTCGGAAGGACTTTCCGGACGAGTGCAAGTAACTTCCGGACGAGTGCGGGAAAGTTCCGGAGGAACTTCCGGAAATTACGATGAGGTTTCGTCCTGATACGGATACGTGTAATGGCTACTTAGGACAAGTCCTAAGTAGAAGCAAACAGAGGAAAGGCTGCAAGGACAAAGTCCGAAGCAGAATAGGTCCGGAGGACCGCGGGAAAGTTTCGGACGAACGTCCGGAAACTTCGGAGGATCGGATGAGCAGATAAGCGGATGAACGGATAAGCGGATAAGCGGATGAGCGGATAAGCGGAGCTCTGGCCTAGGGAATTTCTCCCTAGGCCCGAGATGGATATTGACTAAGTCGATAGACTAGAACTGATATGAGGACTTAGAGTGAGATCTAGTGCGAGGACTAATATGATATTCAGACTGAGGAACTACAGGACATATACAAGAGTTTATATACTAAGGAAATAACGGAAAGATCAGTAAGCAAGCGTCCGAGGCTATGTATGAAGCATAAGCAAAGTTATCAAGCGCGAGTCGGAAATGAAGCATAGGTTAACGGATCAGTAAGCATACCGGTAGTAAGTATAACCGAGATACCGAGGACAAGGAATACCGAATAGAGGAATAGGCTGTGTTAACGTTATATGCACAGGAATTGAATTAGGAAGCTTATCGTATATCGGATCGGATCGGACCGGACCGGACCGGACATCCGGATGAGATGCGTGGATTGAGGTATGGAGGTAAATGTATGTGGATGTGGATGTGGATGTGCAGGGGTGCAGGGATCCGGATGGATAGAGGACTGGAGACATGAATAGGGTGTCCGAAGGTCCGGATGAGGCGTGGGAATATTGTCGGATGTAGGTCCGGAATACGGGATATGACAAGCTCTAATACATGTACTCAATGTCATCTCTTTTGGCAGCACCATCCCACCGCAAAGCCCTTCAGGAACAAAGGATTCTCCCACCTCGCCCTTATGGAGCAGCTGGTTTCTAGTCAGGGGAAAGGCAAATACGTCTTCCGACCCCATTCCACCAGTACTAGTGCCGCCCTCAACTTGAATCCCACACCAAGTCCCACCACATCTACTACCACTGGCTTTATCGTCCCCCAGACCCCTAACTGTAATTTCACCACCATGCGCACTCCAGACACAGGCTTACTGGCCAGTGCAAATTCAAGTCAGGGTATGGATCCGGAATCCATCTCACCATCTGTCCCATCCACCTATCTTTCTCACTCTGCTGGCTCCTCAGTGGGAGCATGGACAAGTGTCAGCGATACTAGTGGAGCAAAGCGCAAATATAGCGCACTCTCTCCTGAAAGCGCTGCAGGCTCCAGTCACTCGAAACGGAGTCGTCCTCCATCTGCAACGCTGAAAGTTCAGCAGGAAGGCGCGGAAAGTATGAAGGATCTTGTCACTGTAGTTCGTGAGATGCAGAAGAACATGGGGCTGTCAGCCCCCCAGCAGTTACCATCACCACCCCAGCAAGTTTCAATGGCCGGGCTCGTGCAGGCTATCGCCCTCCTCAACCAATATGCTAACAGCGATCTTTTTGAAAGTGTTGAAGAGCAGCTGGCTATCGCTAACTATTTAGCGGATCATGAGAGCCAGGCGGTC
Source organism: Suillus plorans (assembly GCF_016647745.1). Classification (NCBI taxonomy): domain Eukaryota; kingdom Fungi; phylum Basidiomycota; class Agaricomycetes; order Boletales; family Suillaceae; genus Suillus; species Suillus plorans. The sequence goes on from NW_024537434.1 coordinate 301,282, forward strand.
CTTTTCTGCTCATTAAATGAGCAGACAAGACGTGCCTGGTTGGAGCAGAAGCGGCGCCAGCTGTGTGGATATGCATGATACATTCATTGTCGTTTACCAAATTACATGATAGACTGTTGTGTTTCCGACGCAAGTCACTTTGTGCTTCGAGGTCCATGCTTAGTTGCGGTGATGGTTGCAGTGCAAGATCTAATTCAGTAGTATTAAGTTAATCAATAATCAGAATCAGTCGGAACAGTCGGCGGAATCTAGGTCACCAAATACATCACGTGCAGTGTCACATGATGGTCGAATTTTGAATTGAATTATAATATTCACTGTCCAAACAGGACCTTAGCATGGCTCCTGGACGCTGCACCTCGTGGAATTCCACAGCAAAGGGTACTTATGGTGTGTCTTTTTTTGTTCGCGCTCTGAATCTTGTTCAAGGGATGTCGATGAGTCCTCTAAATCACGGCGCATGCGATACTGTCGTGGGGTTAGACAGAGTATAGGAGCGGCGGGCAAACGCGTGTTTTGTAGATAAACCGCTAAGTATTAATAATACCTATGACACAAGTCTAGAGACGAAAGGTCATAAGTAAGAGCCGGCGAGGAGAGAAATATGAACTGTACCTCAGCGTTGTAGATAAACCGCTGAGGTACAAACAACGTGACACATCGAGACTATATAGTACAGTATATAGAGTCCGAGAGAACAAACAAAAAGGAATGCTAACATAGTCGAAGTTGGAACGCTCAACTAGCTCATCCTCACTGATCGTCTCATCATCAGTTGCTTGGCGGGCCAATCTGTCTGAATTGAAGGTATGTTGCTCCACATATGACCTTGTCATGTGTTTGCTGAAATGTAATAACACGAATTCATCAGCACGAAAATTAATCAAGTCCTCCTGCACCGCAAGCATATCTATGTTCATAAAGCTCAACTCAAGAAGACGATGGAACTCAACCGTTTGAGTTTCATCGTCAGGTATACCTCATATTGCACTCCAATGCCACAGCCAGGGCGACTCACATGACTGAAGGGATAGGTCACTAACATTCTTTCTGCGACCAGCGACAGTTTACTGCTGCTCATCGAGAACGTTCGCATAGTGGCAACAACCTGTTGGAGAGAGCAGTAGAGATGTCTTGAAGATAGTCAAAGAGTTCACAAGCGATACCTATATGGAACATGGATATTGAAAGTTTGTCCTACGGTTATGTTTATCTCGTGCATCTAACGTCTACCATAAAGCGGCCTAGCCCATATATCACCATCTAGTTTCGTCATCCGCAACATACTGCATTAATGCCAAAGACAGATATCGAGCGTTACCGAAAGAGCTATCCCGGACGACAAGACAAGGATAACGAGTAGCAGAGGGCATCGAACGCGGGAGTTCCCTTTCACATTGGCTTTGGAGGACGTGGCCACTAACTCTAGAGCTCCTTGATGTTGGTGCTGGATGCAGGCGGACCAATGTTCGACAGGAGCACACACGACACTTTGATAGGTTCCGCTTGGTGTATCTCCCAAGCTAATCTAACTTAGCTAGAACGCAAGAATGTATCAGGGTCATTTTTACAACAGAATGAAAGAGGATCGCAGATCAACACGTGAATATATACCAGACGACAGCAATGCGGCGTAGAACTACACGCCAATATGAACAAAAACCATCCTCTGCTCGAGCGGCACTTTCGTCTTCACCGCGTGCGTAGCACAGTTCAGTGCCCAGGCCGCCCTCGTACAGTCCATGACACCACCTTTCTTCAAATCTCCAAACATATACCCGTAAAAAGCTTCGACGACGTGCTTTGCGACAGAATCGTCGACTTCCCACAGCGTGCCAACGACGCTCTTGAATCCTGAAAACTGTAGACCAGCTGCGAGGTGAATCACTTCATCAGGCGTCTCCTCATCCCCTACAGCTGTGTGACAAGCCGATAAGAACGCGAACTCGGCCTGCGGAATATGTCTTTCCATTATATCGAGCAGTGTGAGATGTTCGTCTCTCATGACGAAATGCGAATCGTAAGGCTGTTTAGGATCTTGCTTGCCATGACAAGCGAGGTGCACCCAGGTGTTCTGCTGCAAGGCTGAGAGTGCACCTGCTCGTGTGGCTGCATCGCCAGAAATAGTAGTGCGGTTGGCCGTCGCAGGAACGAGCTTATGGACAAGCTCGAGCTCGCTGTCGACGGCCAACAGCGCCTTGCCTTTCCCTGCACCCGGTTGACCCTGTCCGATCGCCACAAAGGACGGAGGCACGCGCTTCTTCATCAACTGTCTAGATCTGATCAGAGCCGAAAGTGTTGGCGTGTAAGAGCAGATGTAGAGATCCTCCAGGCATGGCTCTTTCCCAGAACGATCCGCCTTTGTTTGAAATGGGTGAGCTGCATGGAGAGGAATGGACGTGAAAGCCGCAGTGGGACACAGCCAAATTCGAGAGCGGCGCTGTAGTTTGAGGACGTGCTCGAGTACATCAACGATAGGTAGCATGATCTGGTCCCATATTATCCGCAAAAGCACTATGAGGTCCGTCCTCAACTCCCGTGGGTTCATCCGAGATGAATCTCGTATTGCCCTGGTGAAGCGATCCTTGAGAATCTTGAGATCTGCGAGAGCGATGGACGGCAAAGGAACATGATAGGGGTCTCCTGACGTCGGGACGATGACGGCGCTGCACGAGTATTGACTGGCAACGAGGATGATAACTGGGCCCTGGCGCGCTGCGGCTTGGAGGTCTTCATATGAAGGTGGAAGCAGGAACCGCGAGAACGCTGGAAGATCGCGTATCTCAGCTACAGCTGCTTGCCATTGCCTTGTACGTCTCCTATACTCCATTGCTTCCCGATCGGCAGCAGCTCTGTCGGTGATGGTTGCAGAACTCTGGGCTGCATTGGAAACGAGTTTGCTCAGCTCCAAATAATTGTGGGCCAGTGTCGGATTTGCCGACTCGAGGTCTTCGACTGGAGTCCTGAGTCGAGATGCCAGCGACCATTGCTGGCCACGACCCTGCTCCACAAGTTCAACTGCTTGTCGTAGATTGTCACGACGTATGGCACATGAGGCTGCATCTACAGGAAGTGACCGCGCACCACGAAAGGCGGTTGCAGCCTCACGCCGCGAGGTGATCGACGATCGTGTCATCACATGGCTGTCAAAATGTTCAAAGCACATCTGGTATGCTTCTAGGGCTGATTCATGTCCACAGACTTCTGCTTGGCGAGCCCACTCAATAACCTCCATGATGCGTCGCGGAAATCCTTGAGTAGGATGTCTTGATGCAAATCTGAAGTTCTCTATAGCGAGCGACAAATCAGCAGGATCGTGTAGAATCTGGTAACGAGACATATAGGCTTCCCGCAGCTCAAAATATGAGTAGTATCTGTCTGGGTGCAGTGAATGCAAAGCCGCCAATGATTGTTGGCAAAGTTTAATGGCCTCCTCGACATCTTCATTCTCCTGAGTTTGCGTGAAACGAGAGCAGAGCGCTGAGCTCAAATTGGAAAGATTTATATGGCGCTCTGGATGGTCAAGCCGCTTTAACCGAAGGGATTCGCGATACAAATCAATGGCCTCGTTAAGATCCTCCCTAATATGTGATTTGTCATATCTGGTTTGGAGCGCGAGGGCCAGGTTGTTAAGTATGATGTCACGACCTGGATGCCCAGATGGGCGCAAAGTCAGTGCCTCGCGATGGAGGCTGATAGCTCGGGTGATGTCGTCAATGTCGCCGCGTTTGTTGAAACGTTCCGCGAGGACGCCCCCTAAGTTGTCCAATAAGTAATAACGAGATTTATCCCCAACAGGGCACAGGCGCAGCGCCTCTTCGTGCAAAGATATGGCCTCATCGAGGTCATTAGGTTTGCCTTGGTGATCGAAGCGAGACTGGAGGGAGTAAGCCAAGTTGTTCAGGTAGGTATCATGGCCAGCATGTCCCTCAGGGCACAGAGACACGGCTTCGCGACGAAGTTGTATGCTCGTGTCAATATCATCGATGCTGCCGTGCTGATCAAAGCGTCCTTGAACTGCTCGTGCAAGCTTGTCGAGAGCTCTGGGACGGAGTTGATGGCCCAGAGGACAGAGCTCGAGGACGACTCTTCGAAGACGGATGCCTTCATCGGATGCGTCTATTGGAAGTTTGTTGCATGCGCCAATCACATAATCAACACCATTTTCCCCTGCCGCGATACTACGAAGGTAGGTGCCCTCTGGACAGAGAGGCAGTAGTTCATGATAGAGTTGCGCGGCTTCACGGATGTCGACAGCAGTCCTCTTCTTGTTGTGGCGCCAACTCAGCGCTTTGGTAAGATTATATAGAGATAAGGGACGATCGGGATGGGACTGCGGACGCAATGCAAGGGCGTCGCGGAAGAGGGAAGTGGTGGCATCGATGTCTTCAAAATCATTTCGGATGCAGCCTTTGAGGCGGGCCCACGCGAGGTTGGTGAGAGCCGTAACATGGTCTGGATGGCCGACCGGACACAGGTCTAGAACCAACTGAAAATGCTCTATTGCATCGTTCAGGTGAGAGACATTATTGCTTGTCACGTATGCGGCCAATTGTGTGTGGCCCGCATCTGTGTCTCGAGAAATCTCGCAGTCTATGAGGGACTGCAGTTTGCGTTCTGTGAGCAAAAGCTAACAGGACAGATATCAGCGTCACTCACATCAAATAGTGCTTCGTCCTGATCGTCGCAAGCATTTACAATGGCAGCCTTCAGCCGAAAGGAAGGGTGGAGACCATGCACGGGTGGGAAGGATATATCTACGAGACGTTAGTGTATGTGCATGAATATGAGAAGCGAATCACTCACCAAATGGTTCATCTCCATGATCGAGTAGCTCATCCCACGACATCTGAAGTTTGCCGATGACCTCTCCACCGCCTAGCGGTCGACCAAGCTCAAAAAACGCCCTGATCTCGACTGACAATGCAGGCGAGGAGTGTGATGATCTATAAACCGATGATCAGTTCTCGCATCGCGTCAGACAGTGTCCATAGACTTTACAGAGTGACAGAATTCCCCCACGTTACAGATTGATCAGACGATGAGACACTAATGGCTGATTTCCAGCGCCTCCTGGAGTCGACATTGATGGATATGTAGATGCCAGCAGGAATGCGCCTGGAAGGAACTTGAAGATTCTTTCCGCTGATGACTGTAGATATTGTGTGAGGATGATAAAACAGATGAGAAGGCAATATGGAGGAACTCGCCTTCAAGTCTGATATATCGGCTTTCTGAGCTACCAGGCATGATGGTGTGATGGAGCAAATTGATGAGGATTGAAGATGGGCTGAGTGGTGTGGACGGAATCAGCGAGAGAAAGTAAGACGGGGGTAAGGATGTGGTATGCGGATAGAGTTCAGCTGAGAGGGAGGTTGAGGATTTGGGTCATGCTACGCGTCTATTTCCATATTGTCGAAGGCTGTTCAGCACGATATAGACGCTGGTATGATTGCACTAAGCGCTGGGAATGGAGATCACCAGGATTAGCGGAAAAAAATCAGAGTAGACAATGACATGACCAGTCTTCAGCGAAAGCGAACAGCCGGGGTCGAGCGAGTCTCAGAGTAATTGGACTTGTATCGTGCTATACATCAGCACACCAAGGCGAGATGTAGAATCAAGTGTATTTCGTATGGTAATGCGAACAATGTTAAAACCACTGAAGACGGCGGCACGCTAAGAAGAACCGAATGATTGTATACGACTCGTCCAATTGAGCTGATAACGGGGGAAGGATGATCTAGGTGATGGGAATATATCGATGGCATTATGGCTGAGGACTTGCCAGTGGGCTTCGATGAGGGAGAGACGTCATGTACAGACTCTTAGTTCCTGCCAGGAATTCTATTTTCTATTTTAGTACAACTCGTGTTGCTCATGTGATACCATTGCTACCGCCCATATCAACGGAAACACGCTCTCCTGGACGCTGCACCTCGTGGAATTCCATTAAAGCAAGGGGCACTTTTGGTGTGGTTCGCACTCTGAATATTGTCCAAGGGAATTCGGGCTTGTCTCTGTTGGTTTTAAGTAACAAAACCACATTGTTGACCGCCTTCAAGTTTGCAGCGTGCGTATAGTAGGTGTGTGGCGACTTGAAGCTTGACTCTTTGCTCATTCTAACTGTTGTTCCAGGTCTCAATATTCAATCATGTTCTTCGTCACTCATAATATTATCCATCGCACTCTCCCTTCTGACATGCTCTCGCAATCCCTCGCTGCTGTTTCCACCTTTTTTGCGCGTCCTTCCCTCAGTTTATATTGTCTCTAGCATGAAATACACTGGATTTTACTACTGCTGGCATTTACCTATGCGTCGGTGTCGACTCGAAAAGACCCTGAGATCAGCCGTTCAAGTCCTATCATCCCACGAATATCACTAGGCTAAGACGAGACCATGACCTGATGATGTCCACGGGTACTTTCGGATGCATCCATGACGGTGCTTACATCCGTTTCAGCACCGGGTACCGGCCGAGGCCCAATATGCAAACGAGGCGTTCTGACCAAGGTCTTCGTCCTAGACGATCTTGGGCCCTACAATCGTACGGTCACTCGAGTTTTGAAGAGTGGGTGTTGGAATGTTCACCTACATGGTAAGGAAATGGTTTCACATTGACAGAGTGATCGCGAGCCAAATCTCCTTGTGTATCAATAGAGCATCGTCTGTGCATTCAATTTACATCATATTAAAATGCACTCAAATATACAGATGTCCCATAGGCTCGTGACCAGGCCGGCACAAGTTGATTGCGAGTCTGGTGGTACGCATGAAAGTTCTGGCTAAAAATACAACAGATCTAGTTACAGTGAAAGCGCAAAACCCAAGCCATTGAAATTCACTCATCCACCATCGTATGAAGCCTGCCGAATGTGATTTGTAAAGCGCATCGACACCACATTTGGTATTTTGCCACTTCGCATGCGACTTGCACCATGGAACAATCATATACTTGTACATCCCATCTTTGTTATCCATCGGTAATTTTTCATCAAGGTGAATTTCACTCTACATTGGTTCCCACTTATACTCAGTCATCATATCCGCAGTGTTTGAGTGTTTGTTTCTATACATGCAAGTACTCATCACTCTTGGACTTCGGAACTTCACGCAAGTTCGACACACGCGCCGACTCAGACACAGAATGGACAATACGCCTCACATGTACATTTGCATTGCACCCTTGTGAGTGCTACTTATATTGTATTTGATATTTCTTGTAGACTGGTTCTGCATACAGGTCCGATTCCACATAATATTTGCCTTGTATACAATGCGGCGTGAGTCAACACGATGGGATTTGATACGAAATAATTCTTACTAGCCATTGGGGCTTGATTCCAGAGAGTCCTTGCCTACAACAAGGCTTGCGCGTGCCCTGCTTACTATGCGGTAGGGGTAAGTTTGAAAAGTTCAATACGAAACAAGGCTCACGCGGGCATCGGGTTGCTTGGTGAAAGTCTCCTACTGCATATAACACATGGTGAGTGTGAAATATACGCGACGGGCCACCTCGGTAGGTTCAGCCTGCATGTATCTCATGATAAGTTTGAAAAATCCGGTGCGAAACAAGGCTTACGCCAGCATTGGGTCGCTTAGTGAAAGTCTCTGACTGCATATCACACATAGTGAGTTTGCAATGTTCGGTGCAAAATAAAACAATGCTTACACGACGGGCTGCTTCGGTAGCTTCGGCCTGCGTGCATTACATGATAAGTTTGAAAAGTTCGATGCCAAACAAGGCTGTAATACGCGGGCATCCGGTTGCTTGGTGACTGCATAAAGCACAACATGAGTTTGAAACGTTTGGCGCCAACTAAGCAAGGCTTGCACGATGGGCCACTTCGGTAGGCTCGGCATGCATGTATATGAGCTTGGACCTGGAGAGCGATGTCATGAAAAAGCTTGCTGGTGTGTTGTGGGAGATCGTCGATGGGTACGGGAATGACAGGATGGATGAAGGGAACGACTGATAATGAAAACATCACCCTATTCTAGACAGTAGTCTGCGGCAACCCGAAACAATTGGTACAGGATTATGCACAAATACTTATAAGACGATCAAATACAGGGTATCTTCAAATCTCAGCAATGGAGCACCCTATTCCTATCTCACGTTAGGTTAATGTCCGATTCACCCAGAGACACTGTTTTACCCCTAGGATCTTGCAGGGCAGTCTTCCGTCGTAAATCCGTTGCATGGCACAGCTGAATACGAGGACAGTCGAATGATAGAGCGAAGGTGGAGAGTCAAAAGGGCGTCCATAACACACAATTTACCACGAATAAGAGAAGGAACAATGTGACATGTACCTCAGGGTCCCATGCTTGCGTGGTGGTATCAGGAAAGAACTCCCTTGCCGCATACATGCATAACGATAGCAGTATTGGGAAGCGGATCTAGATATCATCATAGAGCATGAGGGGATTGACAAGCGAGACGCTCAACTCCAACATCTGTATAGTCCTGACGACCTCCGGATCGCATACGCTCACGAGTTCATTGGCTCCCACAAGTGTTCCGTGCAGTTCTGGCATGGGATCATCAGTGGACACGGAGATGTACTCCACAAGTTAAGATGTTGCAGCACCCCAAGGCGAACAAAAGTTGACGAGAACCTTGGTATTTTGAGAGGATTAGGATGCGTAGACTCCATCTTTGGGAAGACTGTATGATTATACTTGAGAGTTGTGCGCGCTTTCTGAATCGCAAGGTAATGTAATGTGAGGCATCGAAGTTTGAGGCTATAACAGACCTTGCAATGCGTTCCCTGCAGAATTATTCAGGAATTGTGAGGCTGCGACTGGGTTGATTATAGAGACCGGACGTATGTGAAGACAGATAGTCCATGACTCAGGCTGTCAAAGGCTGTCAAGCACCACGGAGTGAGACTGAGCCCCATGTCTGAATAGCCCAAGTGGCATCCTTGGAAGGGTTCGGAGCGGAAGAAGTTTTTCTGGATGAACTCCATCAAGGTTCGGTCACTAGTGCGGCGGCCCGGCCAATGACTACATATGGGTTTCCGCAACTTAACGACCCGGCTTCTAACTGGGCGTTAGTCGAGGTCCTATGGTACAGAAAGCTTGAAAGCTTGAAAATTGAAGAATGCCTGGTATGACCAGAAGGCGCGAGTCGGCCACTACTATCTCAAGTGGCAGACGAAGTTAAACAAGTCGAGTACACAAAAGCTTTGGTGAACATTCTAGTAGACAAAAAACGAGAGCATACAAAAACAAGATAGCTAGAGCGCAAGAAGAGGTACCGGTATATATCAGGGTTATTTGTACAACAGAATGAAATAGGATCGCAGATCAACAACATGTGAATATATAGCAGACATCAGCAATACAATGTAGAACTACACGCCAATATGAACAAAAACCATCCTCTGCTCGAGCGGCACTTTCGTCTTTACCGCGTGCGTAGCACAGTTCAGTGCCCAGGCCGCCCTCGTACAGTCCATGACACCACCTTTCTTCAAATCTCCAAACATATACCCGTAAAAAGCTTCGACGACGTGCTTTGCGACAGAATCGTCGACTTCCCACAGCGTGCCAACGACGCTCTTGAACCCTGAAAACTGTAGACCAGCTGCGAGGTGAATCACTTCATCGGGCGTCTCCTCATCCCCTACAGCTGTGTGACAAGCCGATAAGAACGCGAACTCGGCCTGCGGAATATGTTTCTCCATGATATCGAGCAGCGTCAGATGTTCATCTTTCATGACGAAATGCGAATCGTAAGGCTGTTTAGTATCCTGCTTGCCATGACAAGCGAGGTGCACCCAGGTGTTCTGCTGCAAGGCTGAGAGTGCACCTCCTCGTGTGGCTTCGTCCCCAGAAATAGTGGTGCGGTTGGCCGTCGCAGGGACGAGCGTATGGACAAGTTCGAGCTCGCTGTCGACCGCCAAGAGCGCCTTGCCCTTCCCTGCACCCGGTTGACCCTGTCCGATCGCCACAAAGGACAGAGGAACGCGCCTTTTCATCGACTGTCTAGATCTGATCAGAGCTGAAAGTGTTGGTGTGTAGGAGCAAATGTAGAGATCCTCCAGGCATGGCTCTTTCCCAGAACGATCCGGCTTTGTTTGAAACGGGTGAGCCGCATGGAGAGGGATGGACGTGAAAGCTGCAGTCGGACACAGCCAGATTCGAGAGCGGGGCTTTAGTTTTAGGACGTGCTCTAGTACGTGGACGATTGGTAGCATGATCTGGTCCCATATTATCCGCAAAAGCACTATGAGATCCGTCCTCGACTCCCCTAGGTTCATCCGAGATGAATCTCGTATTGCCCTGGTGAAGCGATCCTTGAGAATCTTGAGATCTGCGAGAGCGATGGACGGCAAAGGAACATGATGGGGGCCTCCTGACGTCGGGACGATGATGGCGCTGCACGAGTATTGACTAGCAACGAAGATGATGACCGGGCCTTGGCGCGCTGCGGCTTGGAGGTCTTCATATGAAAGTGGAAGCAGGAACCGCGAGAACGCAGGAAGATAGCGTATCTCAGCCACCACGTCTTCCCATTGCCTTGTGACTCTCCTATACTCTGTTGCTTCCCGATCAGCAGCAGCTCTGTCGGCGATGGTTGCAGAACTACGTGCGGTATCGGAAACGAGTTTGCTCAGTTCCAAATAATTGTGGGCCAGTGTCGGATTTGCCGACTCGAGGTCTTCGACTGGAGTTCTGAGTCGAGATGCCAGCGACCATTGCTGGCCACGACCCCGCTCTGCGAGCTCAACTGCCTGTCGTAGATTGTCATGATATATGGCACATGAGGCTGCATTTACAGGCAGCGATCTGACACCATTGAAGGCAGCAGCAGCTTCGCGTCGTAAAATTGTCGATGATCGCGTTGCCAAATGACGATCAAGAAGGTCAAAACACGTGTTGTAGGCCTCTAATGCGGATTCATCACCATGCTGCTCCGCGGCTACGCTCCATTTGTATGCTATTATAATGCGTGATGGGAATCCTTGAGTGGGGTGCCCCGATGCAAGTCTGAAGTTCTCTATAGCGAGCGACAAATCAGCAGGGTCATGTAGAATCCGGTAACGAGACAAGTAAGCCTCCTGCAGCCATATGTAGCTGAAATACCTGTCCGGGTGCAGTGAAGACAGAGCTGCCAATGATTGTTGGCAAAGAGTAATGGCCTCCTCGACATCTTCATTCTTCTGAGTTTTCGTGGAACGAGAGCAGAGCACCGAGCTCAAACCGAAAAGAGTTGTGGGGCGCCCTGGATGGTCAAGCCCCTTTAACCGAAGAGATTCGCGATACAATTCGATGGCCTCGTTAAGATCCTCACTAACGTGTGATTCGTTATATCTGGTTTGGAGCGCGAGGGCAAGGTTGTTAAGCGTGGTGTCACGGCGTGGATGCCCAGGTGGGCACAACGTCAGTGCCTCGCGACGGAGGCTGATAGCTCGGGTGATGTCATCAATGTCGCCGCGTGTCTTGAAACGGTCGACAAGGACGCCCCCTAGGTTGTCCAATGAGTAATCACGATATTTGTGCCCAACAGGGCACAGGCACAGTGCTTCTTCATGCAAAGAGATGGCCTCATCGAGGTCATTAGGTTTCCCTTGGTGATTGAAGCGGGACACGAGTGAGTCGGCCAAGTTGTTCAAGTAGGTATCACGTTCAGCATGTCCCTCGGGGCACAGAGACACGGCTTTACGACCAAGTTGTATGCTCGTGTCAAGATCATCGATGCTGCCGTGCTGATCAAAGCGTGTTTGAAGTGCTTGTGCAAGCTCGTCGAGGGTTCTGGGATGGAGTTGATGGCCCAGAGGACAGAGTTCGAGAACGACTCTTCGAAAGTGGATGCCTTCATCGGATGCGTCTATTGGAAGACGGTTGCACTCGTCGATCACATAATCGACACCATTTTTCCCTGCCGCGGTGCTACGAAGGTAGGTGCCCTCTGGACAGAGAGGAAGTAGCTCCTGATAGAGTTGGACAGCTTCGCGGATGTCGGCAGCAGTACCTTTCTTGGAGTGGCGCCAAATCAGCGCTCGGGTGAGATTGTATAGAGATAAGTGATGATCAGGATGGTGCTGCGGACGCAATGCAAGGGCGTCGCGGAAAAGGGAAGTGGTGGCATCGATGTCTTCAAAATCATTTCGCATGTAGCCTTTGAGGCGGGCCCACGCGAGGTTGGTGAGAGCCGTTGCATGATCCGGATGGCTGACCGTATACTGGTCCAGAACCAACTGAAAATGCTCTACAGCGTCGTTCAGGTGAGAGACTGTCTCGCCCGTCACGTATGCGGCCAATTGTGTGTGGCCCGCATCTGTGGCTCGAGCAATCTTGCAGTCTACGACGGACTGCAGTTTGCATTATGTCAGAAAAGGCTAAAGGACAGATACCAGCGTCACTCACATCAAACAGTGCGTCATCCTGATCGTCGCAAGCATGTACAATGGCGGCCATCAGCTCAAGGGAAGGGTGTACACTGCGCACGGGTGGGAAGGATATATCTACGAGACGTTAGTATACGTGCATGAATGAGAAGTGAATCACTCACCGAATGGCTCATCTCCATGATCGAGTAGCTCATCCCACGACATCTGAAGTTCGCCGATGACCTCTCCACCGCCTAGCGTTCGATCAAGCTCAAAGTGCGCCCTGATCTCCACTGACAACGCAGGTGAGGAGAGTGATGATCTATAAACTAAAGATCAGTCCTCGCATTGCGTCAGACAGTGTCCATGGACTTTACAGAGTGACAGAATTCCCCCACGTCACATATCTATCAGATGATAACATACTGATGGCTGATTTCCAGCGCCTCCGGGAGTCGACATTGATGGATACGTAGATGCCGGCGGGAATGCGCCAGGAGGGGACTTGGATATTCTTTCCGTTGATGACTGTCGATATTGTGTGAGGATGATAATAGACATGAAGGTACATAGTTCGGAGGGACTCACCTTCAAGTCTGATATATCGGCTTTCTGCGCTACCAGGCATGATGGTGTGATGGAGCAAATTGATGAGGATTGAAGATGGGCTGAGTGGTGTGGACGGAATCAGTGAGAAAGTAAGACGGGGGTAAGGATATAGTATGTGGATAGAGTTCAGCTGAGAGGGAGGTTGCGACGTTGAGGGTTCAGGTCATGCTACATGTGTATTTCCATATTGTCAAGGGTCGGCACGATATAGACGCTGATATGATTGCACTAAGCGTTGGGAATGGAGATCACCGACCGATTAGCGGAAGAATTTAAGGTAGACAATGTCATGAACAGTCTTCAGTGGAAGTGGACAGCCGAGGTCGAGCGAGTCTCAGAGTAATTGGACTTGTATCATACTACTTGTCACACCAAGGCAAGATGTAGAATCCAGTGTATTTTTAATGCGAACAATGTTAAAAACACTGAAGATGGCACGCTAAGAAGAACCGAATGGTTCTATATGACTCGTACAGTTGAGGGGAGGATGATGATCTTGGCTGAGCAGAGGAATTAGAAAAGAATGTCAGAATGTCAAGGATGCAATCAACTGTATGATTATTCGGTGAATGACGAAACTGTCTGCCAAACTAAACCCCGCAATGTGGGAAAGAAATACTCAATATATCATTGGCCCCTGTAGGCGCCTTGAAGTCATCTGTTTGGCCGAGGACTTGTGGCGTCTCCGACACGTCCGATAACCGTTGTCCCGCAAGAAATGACGATAGGTCTACTAAGTACTTCCGGCTCACACAGTGTTAGTAAACATAAGCTCAACACATCATTCACTGATCACTCACCATCAGAATCCAACTCAGGCTCGAGCTCTACATAACGATCGGCATTGGATCCAACTTGCCGCCGTGAGTATTTCTCTTGAAACTCTTCCGCCTCCTCCGAATCAGGGTCGAGATCGACCACTTCTTCGCCCTCTAGCACTAGGCGCTGGTGGAATTCTGCTGGACGGCCACCTCAACCACGGCCTCGTGCGCGGAGGTACTTTCCTAGCCCACCACGGGACTTTCCACGACCCCTGCCGCGAGCGCGCGATGCTTCTGAGGTTGATGGAGAATTTGTTTCGGTCATGTTACACGGGTAGACTAATATGGGCGGTCATCATACAGGTAAGTACACTGCGGTAACTAAATAGAAATCTATGCATCGAATAAGGAAGGCAGCACCTTGTGATTTCAATAGGTAACAAACAACTGGCGACCGACCGAGCATAATAAGTATTGATTTACACAATAGTACATCGCAAGTTAAGCGCTAGATAGTAGACTTCTCGATCCCCTGAATACCAATGGCAGCTACTCTTCATCCGGAAAATCCCCACTAAAGAAACAATAGATGCCCCAAATATAAATACACATGTAAATGGTAAGTCCAATGCATAGCGAAATCAGCATATCAGTGACATCGCATGCAATCTGCTCATGCCAACTGAGAGTTACTGGTGTGGGCTCTGGAACGAAAAGTCGTGGGGGTGTCATCGGAATGACTGGAGGTTCCTGAACTGGTCGCTCAGTAATCTCCCGGCTAGGCCAGCGTAACGTCATCGGATGGTCGTAGACCACCTTTCTACACCCTTCGATGTCTTGTCGTAATTTCTTCTCTGCTTGCTTAGCCAAGCAGAAGCTTAAATAATCTTGCGGATCTATCTTCGTGCAGCCAAATTCAGTGAGCTCCCAGGAAGGAGAGCGAGACTTTTCAATCTCTATCTGCTCGAAATGTTCGCGCTCTAGAAGATCCTCCATGTCCCTGAAGAATCCAGGGTAGGATGTAAGGCAGTCTTCATATACGGAATGGTCGTCGTCATCATCCGAAAGAAATTCTCTGAAGGGGTCGGTATTCTAGAAGCGGTGACGTCAATTGATGTAAGAAATAATGTTGAATAGTACACAAACATTTATGACAAGACAGGAGCGCAATGCCCCCTTTGGAGTGGGGGACCTGTGAGGTTTGATTCGGCGCCTGGTGCGGAAGTACGTCGGCGACTCATCGAAACGGACCAGCTGTGCAGAACGGATCAGAAAACTATCAGTTATAATATAAGAGTAATAATCACTTTCGGACTGGTCAATTTCTCCTGGATCGGAGACCCGACAAGTGTCTCAGACGATGAGGTAAGATCTTCGGTGAGATGTGTTTCGCCATCACAGGACTTGTTCTTTCGTGAGGGACGAAGCAATCGTCTCCACGAAACCGCAGAAATTCTCGAAGATTGAAATACTAGTGCCATGGAGCGCCATGGAGATGTATTTTTAACCTTTGGAATATTAATTCTAAGCACGGGGCGGGAGGATGCCTTCGGGGATGAAAAGGGCTTCATGGTGACACCCAAAACTCCAAGATCAACTCGACCGCTGGAAAGTGAGCTGGGCAAGCGGAATATGGATCAGTGATCAAGTAGAGGCGACAAGAGCGACGAGGGTTGTGTAATAAATAGAAACCCCTCTGCTGGGGATGCAGATGGAGAGATATACGAGGCAAGTCGAACAGGTAGAAGTTGGGCGGATGAAAAATGCACGCATATTGAAGCCTCTCCATTTATTCTGTGATCTCCACTCACTGCGGCTGTGGACAAATCTCTGTGGACACAATTCTTCTGCATTATGCATAGATTTAAGACTCCGGCCTCATCCGGCTGAGAGTGTATGCGAATCAAGCGTCGTCTAGGACATCAAATGTGATGTTGTGGGATGTGGACGAACAAGCGAATCACATCGGGGTTTCCCTGAAGCACGTTTTTGATGGAGACAAAGCAAGAAGCACTTTCCGACTTCCGAGTGGCACTAGAGTGTTTGTCGAGATGCTGCAATGCCGACTTTCTGCTAACGACTGTCGTCTCAGTTGCAATTGAACGACTGTACATACGATTTGGTAGGTCTGCATATTTTGGCGCCATTGAATCTCGATAGCGTAGTGCATTCGATTCTTGGAATGACTGCCTTTCTCCTACTATGTGGTTTGAAAACTTTCCGTGTACACGGAGGTGTACAACGTTGAAGGACGAGATGCGGCATTCACTTAGCCAAAGATGTTGGAGGGCATCGGACATCGACTCGTGGTTCCTTGAAGTGGCCACCTATCCGCGTCATCCTCGGACAATTTCAGTATAACTCCCGTGACCGTCACGGTGTTGCTCCGAGATGTGACGCAAACATCAACGATTCAACTTCAAAGCTTCCGAATCATCATGATGCGTCATGCATTCATGCTCCAGCTAGACACTGCGGCGCCTCGTGGAATCTCAAAGCAAGGGGCACTTTCGGTGTACATGTATCTTTTTTTATTCGAATTCTGATTTTTTTCCAAGGCCCGGTGTTTGGGCTTGTCTCTGTTGGTTTTGCGTAACAAAACCACATCGCCATGATGCCGCTGGCCACCGTTGCAGCGTGTGTATATTAGGTATGTAGTGACTTGAAGCTCGACTCTTTTCTCATTCTAACTGTTGTTCCAGGTGTCTCAATCATATTCCTCGTCGCTCATAATATCAACCGTTGCATTCTACTATCCCCTCTGACATGCTCTCGCAAACCTTCGCTGGTGTTTGCACTTTGTGGCGCGTCCTTTCAGCAGTTTATACTATTTTTATATGAAATATACATCTCACCTTACCATCTAAGTGAATGGTACGACTCAGCGATAAAAGTACGGGAGTAGCAAGCCTCACAGGATGCGCATGTTCCCTTCAGACTTGGCGTGCTACTTTCGCTGATGACATTGCTCACTTCTTTAGCATGTACATACTACAAACTCTCCCGCTAACATTCTCAAGTCGGCCATCGTTCTCAACGCTTTGTATAATCACACGTCTATCGTGCCAAACATACAAATGCCATGGAAATACACGCGCGACAAGACCTGGACCACCCACCTCTTCTCCTACCCCCGTCTTTTCATACTCCTCACTCATCACTGCACCTACCACTAGGCACATCCTTGATCCTCTGATCACTTGAAGGTGAGTCACTGCATATCACCTTCGCACTCCTTTCATGATCCTTATGCTCGACTCGGACCTACAGTCATCGGCGCAAAAAAATATGATTGTCACCTCCCGGTACATACCCGCTCACATTGAGCTATACATCAGTGTCGACTCGAGCAGACGATGAAATCAGCCATTTGAGTCATATCTCACTAAGGTAGGACGAGACCATGACCTTGTGATGTCCACGGGTACTTTCGGGTGCATCCGTCATGTACGGTTAACCTTGTGGGGTTTGTGTGGGGCAGTACAAATGCCGTGACGTGTCCTTAAAATCGCCGCGCACGCGCACAACTGCGACTGGCTGTACATGGTAATGGTAGTAGGACTATACTACTAGTACGTAGATGATCTTTATGGTCAAGTAACGAAGCTGTCGCCATGCAAGACACTACAATGTTGTCAAAGGTAAGTCACGCTCGTCCGAATCAGATGAGACTCCACCGTGACTTAGGTTCTCTAGCACTTTAGCGAGATAGTCTCTTGGTCTACATCGGAGAAAACGGGTTTCTTGAACCATGCTTGTGCGTCGATATTTCCGTGCCTTCCATTTCTACTCAGTAATCATCCCCGTAGCATTTGAGCAGTGGTTTTTTATACGTGCAAGTACTTGTCTCTGATGGACTTCGGAGCTTCACATATGTTCGATAGACGCGTAGACTCAAACGCAATACATATGGCATTCGTTTTTTTGTGAGCACTATTCTAAATCGAGGTCCCTTGTAACTGGTTCTTCATAATAGTTTGGAAGTGCATAGAAGTCGCCCTGTGTACAATGTGCCGTGAGTCAACCGCATGGCAAGTTAAGCTGAAATTTTCAATGCGAAAGAAAGCCTTACGCGCTGTTTTCCTGGCTGGCGTTGAACTGGTCCAGAAGACTCTTCCTATACAATATATAGTGAGTTTGAGATGAAATTCAGTGTGAAAAAAGTCTTACGCGCGCAAGTACTACATAATTGGCCTATGCACATTGTAAGCTCAACAAGGTGAGATCAAACGGGATGCGAGGCTTACTGGCACTCCAGCGTTTACGAGGGCCGTCAAGCCGAGGAGAATAGCAAAAACAGTAGAGATGCGGATAAACATGATGGTGAGTTGATTTCACTTGAGGAGAGGTTATTGGCAACTTGATTGTTGGTGCTGTTTCTTTTATGCTCCACAAAAGAGGCCGTAAAGTCGTGTTTTGGACACATGTACGGTATCAGCTGAAGTTTTTGATGGTATTCGTCCAAAGAAGGAGTCAGTTGTCAACGCATACGTGGTTCGAACTGATTCGATTGAATGTTGTTAAAATTGCCGCAGGGATCCAACATTCGTGGAACAACCAGACCCAAAATACTTGTTGCAGTTCGTGTACTTTTGTTTCGAAGAATCCCTGACATCCGAGTTAGTTGGGAGGAGGGCCTTGAGGCAAACGATTACGTTCCTATCTGTCCCGCAGCTATGACTCACTATCTGGCTGACTGGAATAGCACAAGTCGTCGATAACTACCGCTCCCCCGTTACGAGCATTACCGGCAGAAGCGAAGACCTCGTTCATCTCTCAGGAAGCAAGAACCTTGCATATTAAGTCTATTTCCACTTTCGCTTTTTTCCCCTTGTAAATGATGTGCAAAGTATTGGCTAGTATACACTCCCAACGTCTGATGCATTGTGGCACTTGATAGGCTACAAGATGTTCTACTAGTATTTAGTGTAGCTCGATATATAATTGTGAGCCCACTACACAGGGAGGCTCGAGCTGTTTGGTCATGCCTTGCTAGCTTTCAGGAGCGTATGCATGCCACTTTTTATGTAATGTTCAAATCACACCATGAAACCGGAAGGAGCTGTTAATAGCGGTTCTCAAAGTCAAACGTAGAAAAAGATTCACAGCAAGATTTTGCGAAATTGGATGTTGCCGGTACGGCAGCTTTCAAACTCCGCTCTGCCCTGTCAGCATCTGTCAGCGTGTGTGCTCGACATCGTCATTGCTGGCGTCGACAGCGCCAAAGCATCAATCCGATCATTAATCGTTGTCGTAATAAACGCCCTGAATCATGTCACGCTCTGGACAGAGAGGTCGAGGTGGTGGAGTCCGAGCCAGTGCGTCTGCCAGTATGGACACTGGGAAGAAATGCACTATCCATTGGGAGGGGGTTCGTAGTGCTCGTACGGAACGTCTACTTGCCTGGTGCAAGGAAAATGAAGACGCACGCATCAAGCTTTTCTCCGATTCTGCAAAGGACGCCAAGGAGCAAGGTCGGAAGAAGAAGCAGAGTGGAACTTCGAGAGATACCTTCTATTCACAGGTCGCACAAGCTGTATTTTCAAATGACGAGGATCCGGAGGTCCAACGACTCTTCAAGGAGGACCCAAAGGCATTTATTAAACCAGTTTCAACTCGTTTTGGCACGTACGTATCTCAGCCCTGCATTGTCCCCCCTCCCACTAGAATCACTGATCAGATGTTTTAGGCTCAAGAAAAAATATAATGAGTTCAACAAGGAGCTCAAGCAGTCAGGAGCTGGAAAGACGTATGCGGAGCTGCAAGAGGATCCAACGATGAAGTCGTTGATCGGTAAGTTTTAGCTGCTGTTGAACTGCACATGTCTTAATAATATCTCTGTCAGATACAAAGCTTGAAAAATTTCCCTGGTGGCCTGAGCTTCACGGCTGGTGGCGCACAAACCCAGCTTTCAATTACGCCTTCTCTACTGCGGATACAGGGCAAGATTTTGCAGCCGCTGCATTAGAACACTTTGCTATTTCAAAGCAACCACCAGCACCAGCCACAGGCGACGACGACACTCACACAGATGAGGATATCGAAGACGGAGAAATAGTTGAGATTAGCGCTCGTACTACAGGTGATGCTGGCGTTATAGATGCGCCAGATGATATGATGGTTGACCAGCCCCCCTGCATGGAGTCACTCGAATCACCGTTGTCAGCACCATCGCCGCTGTTATTTTCGGACCATGGTCCTAGCGACACGCCCAACTCATTCTCACTAGCTCCATTACCACACTGGTACCAACGACCCCAACTCCCTCCCATCGCAACTTCCAACACACACGGCGTGATATCATTGAACTCTCCTGAGCGCTCACCAGTACCCCATCACAGCACCACCCAGAATTCACCTTTTTTTTCTGATTTCAAGGAGTCATCACCTAGCCCCCAGTCCACACCCATTGACTCGGAAGACTCGGACATTGGTGCTAGCCGAGCGCTGCAGTCTCTTCGTGTCAGCTCACTCAAAGGAAGTCGCGCAAGTTCACCTTCTCTTTCTACAAAGCAGTCTCGTGCACATGCACCTACTCAGAGTGCTTCGCCTCAATCTAGTCGCCCCCCCTCTTCATCACGCAAACGCCCTGGTGGCAGCGTTCTTGATCAGACCTCTGCTGCTGCAGATAGGATGTCTCAGACGGCAGAGTCCCTAATGACACACCTTAACAGCAAACGTGAGGGTCGTGTGGAGCAAGAACGCTATAAACGCATGAAACTTGAGACCGAAATTTGGGCTCGTGATCTCAAGGCCCGCAGTGCTCGTGATGAGCGGGAGCATGCGATGCGTCTATCTGACCAAGATCATCTCCACCAGCAGGAGAGGATGACTCAACAAATTGAATTTGCAAGAATTGAGATTGAGCTATCTCGTGCACGTCGGGAGGAGGAGGAGGCTCGAATTCGTCGTATTGCCTTGGAGCGTGGTCTTGATCAAAACTAAGTAGGTTTGTACTATGTCGTCATGTAACAGGTTTTCAGGAAATGCATTCCATTTTGTACTCGATGGTGCCAACTCAGAGAGCTCGCCAAAACACTCCTTTCTCAAGAAAATCTCAAGCGCAACTGACCCCTCCTAGATCTCACCAAAACGCTCCTTTCTCGAGAAAATCTCAAGCTCAACCGACCCCTCCTAGAGCTCGCCAAAACGCTCCTTTCTCAAGAAAATCTCAAGCGCAACTGACCCCTCCTAGATCTCACCAAAACGCTCCTTTCTCGAGAAAATCTCAAGCTCAACCGACCCCTCCTAGAGCTCGCCAAAACGCTCCTTTCTCGAGAAAATCTCAAGCATGACTGACCCCTCTTTAGGTACTAAAGAGGACGAAGAACTTCTACTTGACAAAGAGCACTCACTAAAACGCTCCTTTCTCGAGAAAATCTCAAGCATGACCTTGCGAGCCAAAAGGAAGATGTATAGGTACAAGTACATTTAATATAATACTAACTACCTTCGCTCCAACGACGAAAGCAACCGCGTCTTTAACATGTTACGAAAATCCTGCCCCACAGTTCCAATGTAAGTCTGATCACCTACTGCGCCACCCTCTTGCTGATCATCCTCTCCTCCGTCACTGTCAGCTCGCCTGGACCTCCGAGTTGGCTGATAGAAGCGTATGTTTGAGTCTTCGCGGTTTCTTTTTTCCTCAATTTCAACAATTAAGTTGTGCAGAATGAAGCACGAACGGATCCACATGTTTGCATAGTCGAGGTCCTTCTGGCTTTGGATCGGGATGCGAAGCTCCCGCAGTGATTGGAACCGGCCCTTGATAGAGCCGAAAAAGTGCTCTGAACGAACACGGACCTAGACACTGGGTGAGGACTACGAAAGTATATTAGTATCGATGCTCACTGTTGACAGGTTATAATTGAATGTCTTTTGCTCGGCCGTCAAGCACCCTCCCGCTGGCCGTTTATACGGCGGCACACACCAAGTTCGCGCAGCATACACCGAGTCTGCCCACAACCACTCTCCCGCACCAAAAAACGACTTGGGATCCCGGGAGACCCTCGTTCGTGCAAATACGTTCGAGTCGTGAAGACTCCCGGGTACGCCAATGACATAGTCGACGATACGCAGATTGTGGGGAAATACGACGACCTTTCGAATTGTAAGTCACTGCGCTGCACACTGAGCCGATAGTAGATACTTACCTGCGCTGTTAGAGAGTAGTCAGAGTTCTTGTCAAAGAACCCTTCACCGTGCCAACCAGGCTTCTCGTGTAGAGGGGACGGAGTCCCATCTACACAAAGAAAACTGCCGCGCCACTCACGACATGTCCTCTGCTCCACGTACGCTTTTGCCCGCTCTCGCTCGATCTGATCCTCACGATCGAGCGGATCAAAATGAATGGCGCGATCGTGCAGTTGCAAGATCGCGATCATGACTCGTTTGTAGCAGTTGTAGACGGTCCCTACGGACACTCCAGCCCAATCAGATATGTCTTCGGTAGTCGCAGCATTGCCATAATGGCCGACACCATTGAGAAAGATCGCGAGCTGGACTGCAACAGGAAGTTGTGGATTGTTCGAATTATTATGGAAAATGGGGTGGGCTTGGATTAACGTCGTGAGTTCATCGAACACCTCTGCATCAACGCGAAGCTTGCGGCGAAACTTTTCAGGTGATAACAGCGCCCATTCTTGCAGCAGGTGTAGCTGCGGTGCGCGAGTCAGAGATGGACGCACGTCAAGTACCCGACACTTCTCCACTTCATCGTGCAGTGCCCCGATCGCATCAATAAAATGCGTAAACACTTGATCACACATGTCCGGGATATCGAGCGATAGAACATCGGAATACGCTGTCGAAAGCGATGTTAGAGAGCTGATGGACAAAGTGGATATGACGGATGACGTAGGGGACTCTGGCCATGTTGGCGACGCAGTCCGTATGCTGACATCTGACCCTCCATGACTACCGGTAGTATCATCATCCGATCCCTTATCAGAGCCATCCTCAAGTAGCTCATCAACCATGAATTCGACGAACTCCATGTATCGCGCGACTGTAAGATCATTTGTGGTTTTCTTCAGGCTACGTAGTAGCCTTTTTCGATCCGATTCTCGAGGCATGTTGAAGATGTTATTATTGAAGTCCGGAGACCGTGTCTGCGCCCTCGAAAGTCAATAGTTATAGATATGATGGTCACCGTAGGGTACGATGATGATGGGTCACGGTATGTATGAGTTTGATTTGTCATCGTCGGAGATTTAATTATCGGCAACTCGCAAAACTCTTACCTCTCGCAATTTCTATGATTTTAACTTTGAGGACCGCTAATTACTGCTTGTTTCGTCGCTGGCTAGTGATCGATTGATCCCGCACTTGCCAATAAGATGCCTCAGAACGACCCGTGACTCCAGCGTGCACGACCGAGGCGAACAAGTTTTACACCAAGGTCTCGCGGTAATTAGGCAAGCGCATCTATGCTCGGAGGGCTCGGACAGGTCTTAGTATTGTGGAGTATTGAGAGTATAGCGAGACGGTCACGCGCAGCTAGACACAAAGGTACGAATATCTCAGTATTCGAGTTGAAACTCAGTTTAACAAATCGTTGTACCTAGTGATGTGCGGGCCCGGCTCGGCCTGAAAGCCCCGGCTTAGGCCCGGCTTTGGGGGGCTTGGGCTTTGCAAAAGCTCAGGCCAAGCCGTGAGCCCAAGCCAGGCCAAAGCCGCGGCTCGGCTTGGGCTCAACGACGGCTTTCAAGAACAAAATGATCTAAAATTCAATCTAAGCATATTTGTAATGGTGAGCAATCAACGACACGCGCATACCAATGTAAATCGGTACTCTGAGTCGCACGTGAATTCACCCAGGTAACCAGGTTGAGAAGCTCCACCACGCCATTCCCAACACCACGAACGCCATGCGCAAACGCCCAGCGCACGTCAGCAACTGCTGATATGGCTCAAACAAGTGCGGACGACAGACGTGAGTAGGAGGAGGGAAGAGGATGAGGAGATGATGTCAGGGTCACGAGTGCTGAGGTAGACCCAAAGCAGGAGTATGTTGTAATAGTAGAGGTACCAATCGAAGTATAGGTGATCGAAGAGAACGCATCCCCACTGTGTGTAATTGGCGATGTCGTGCTTATGACATTTTTTGCAACTCCAGCGAAGCTTAGAATCACACAATAAGGTCAACACATTCGGTCATAGCTCTAATGACTTACGGTGAGTGAAGAGTAGTGTTCACAGGACTTCCGCACGGAGATTGTGGGATATGGGAAGATTGTGCACCTGGCACTGTTGTTGGAGAGCCTCCGGGGAACGTGGTTGGTAACGTGGGAGTTGGTGAATCAGAGGAACTAGTCTGCGAGGATTGCGGAGTAACATTTTGGGGATTGTCTGAAGTTGACTGTTGGCTGGATGTCTGTTGCCCCAGAGTAAAAAGATTCGTGACCGACGTTGTAGATGGAGAAGAGGTTCTTGTGGTCAATGTTTCCGGTATGGATGGTAGAGAAGTTGGTATAGATGAAAGTAGCGAAGTGAGTATGGAGTAGGAGGTGGTATCGAATGGAGGGATGTACATGGTTGGTGGATTAGCTGGACTGACCCTGTTTTCATAGTTACATGGTCGCAAATATCGAGGCCGATAAGGGACAAAAAGCCGCGGCCTGAGCCACCGGCTCAGGCTTTTCAACACCTCAAGCCGGGCCCTGGGCCGTGGTCAGGCCCTGACTTGGGCCCGGCTTGGCTCGGCCTAATCAGGCTCGGCTTTGGCCAGCCCACGGCCTGAAGCCGGGCCGTGCACATCACTAGTTGTACCTAGACACAAAGGTACGAATCTAATATAACGTTAGACCTCGAGTCGAACATTACGAAAATACTAACTTACATCTCAGTATTCGAGTTGAAACTGAGATGTTTGGATGCGGGTACCTGGGCTTATAAGGTGAGTCTCCCAGGTACAGTAATTTACGCTAAGCTAAACTAAAAGATGGACAGCGCACGAGTTGGCCACGACACGTCGACCTCATTCTCCGTTTGGATGCGCTCGCACTTGGTGTCCTCTCCCTTGGCTCTACGCTTCGGCCGGTTGCTGCCTCTCCCTCTCGGCTCTCATCCTTTCGGCCTTGTCTCCTTCGGATTCGTCGGATCCCAACATGGAGGAGAATGTAAACCCCGACCGAATTGAGCCGAGCGGCTGACACTTCCCCACCCCAGACTTAGCCCCACACTGTCCGTAACTGAGAGACAAAATAGTAGTATATGACGCGGCAGCGCAAGGCAAAGTAGTTACGATCAGATACCAAATCCCCGGTCACGTTTGCATTGCGTCCTTTGATATAGGCTTCACTCTGAGATCTGTGGAATGTTGGATTGAAAACCGCCGATTCAGGCCTCAGGTAGTGCTGCCGTGGTTCGGTCCAGAACCACGGTCCGAACCTGACCAACGGTCAGGTTCTTCCTTGGTTCGGTCCGTGGTCCATGAATTGGGGCGGACCGGACCTGAGTGAGGTTCACGGTCCACCATTTGCCTGAACGGTTCTATGTTGGTTCGAACCTTCCCCGAACCGCGAGAAGTTCTGTCGCATTGTCGAAGCGTGTTTTGACACTGCCTTTGATGATTCGCCTTGGCCTCAAGGATTCTCGAGCTTCGATACTTACTTGTTTCCGTCAAATGCAGAGGCTCATTGACAAGGTAAGTCATGATATGCACTGTTCAAACTGAACAGTGTGAGTGTTGTGCTCATAATGACCATGTCCTCGCCCAGATCCTTATCATACCAACACCCTACGATGCTATTACGATCCTCCACCGGCTGTTTGTCCACCGGCTGTCTGATTTGCTTGCACATAAAATGTGCAAGCCTCAGCAGGTAAGCACTATATTCAACATGGCTCATTCAGACTCATGCGCTGTCAATGCTGACGGTTCTCTCAAGGATGCCAAGGACATCGTCTTCTACCACGATCCCGATGATTCTGTCCCCCTTGACACCACGTCCTCTGCCCCCCAGCCATCATCATCTACTAATCCTCCTCAGGATGCCTTCTCTATGCTACTGAATACTGGGTGCAAACCAACACCAGTTACAGCTGGTGCTCGACGATCCATTCGGACCTCTAAGCCATCTGCTCGCCTCCGGGATGCTGAGAACATTTATTCAACCTCGACCTCCACCAGCTCAACAAACCGCAAATGTGCATTGTCTAGCACTACTGAACTTCAACTTTAACCGGCTCACAAAAAGGTTTTATCATGTCTATTATCAGACGAGGATAGTCTTGATGACGACGACGCTGGTCATGACACCGATCCTTTGGAGGACCAGCCCGAAGCCGAACCTGAAGCCGAAGCCGAACCTGAGGACGCCATCCAAGCCACTTTGCCGAAGACTGAACGTACCGCTGACATTCGCACTGTCTTCACTCGCCATGAAACACACTGGGTATGCAACCCTTGCAAGTATGTAATTAGAACTGCGTGTATTGTGTTCTGCTAATGTTTGGTAGGGACGCTGGTGAACCTGAGAGTAAGCATGTCTTTCGAGGAGGTATCTCTACACTCCGCACACACATCAGTCGGTATGTTCTTTCAATGTCATCTCTTACTTTTGCTGATATCTATTAGTAAAAAAAATCACTTTCAATTCTACAAGGCTCGCTGTCAAGCGGCAGGGATTACTATGCACCCTCGTGCCATTCCGACTAGCGAGGATCAGGCTCTGTAAGTTTCAGCTAACGTTTTGCATCAAGTGTTGCTGAATCATTGACAGTTCCAGACAATCCACCCTTGATACGATCCTCGTCACCAAGGTGCCTATATTTACCAAGGAAGGACTCCTGGAGTACATAATGGAACTTATTGTGACCGAAGACGAAGCGCTGCAGCTGGTCGACAAACCAGCCTTCCGAAACTTACTTCGCTATGTTCGGCCTGGCCTTACTGAGAGAGACATACCTCACTGCACCAAGCTTACTGAGACCATCAAGGCACGCGCATTAGCTATAGTCAATGTCATACGTGAACGTCTCGCAAAGGTCAATAGCAAAGTTTCCATGACGTTCGACTCTTGGACTTCGATTATCGGCGACCCATTTTTCTCCGTCACTGGCCATTACATTTGGAACCCGGATGATAAACCCCTGCAATGGGAGTTACGTCGTGAGCAGCTCAGTTTCGAACACATTGAGGGCGATCACAGCGGGCAAAATATAGCTTGTATGCTTATTAACTCAATTGACACATATGATGTCCGAGCTAAGGTAAGGTCTGGCCTCTTCTATCTAATGGTAAAGCTAATGGTTTGCTTCGTGCAGGTTGGATGGATGACTTCCGACAATGCCAGCAACAACGATACGGCAATGAAGGAAGTTGCTCGCGAAATCGATCCAGAAGGTGTCCGATGGATACCTGCCACACACCGCATTAGATGCCAGGAACACATCCTGAACCTTGTGGCACGACACTTTGTAGATGCAGTTACGAAGAAGACCCATCAGGCGCTTGATAAGGGAGATGATGCTGAACTCGACATCTTAAACAAGGAGCTTGCAACCTTAGAAGTTAACAGTGACCGTGACCGCGAAGATGAGTTCAACACTGGTGATTCGCTTGGCAAAGCGCTTGCACTTATAGAGCAGGTACATTATTATCCTTATCCTTATCCTATGCTCTTACTGATTGAGATTGTTAGATACGAAAATCGCCTCAAGCTCGTGCCTTCTTCAAGAAGGCCTGCAAAGAGGAGAACGTACCCGAGCTGGAGTTATTGCAGTGGATCAGAACTCGTTGGGCTTCCTTATACAAATGTCTTGACCGCATGCTACTCTTACGTCGGGTATGTTTTTTTTCTATTCAGTGTTTGTGAATCTGATATTTATATTTTAAACAGGCCGTCAACCGTTTCACCAATCTCGCTGACGAAAGCAAAGAAGTGCCAAATCTTCGTAACAAGTCTTACGATGATTTCAAGCTCGGCCGGAGTGACTGGAGACACCTCAGACTCGTTCATCAAGTCCTGAAGGAGCCGGCTACCGCCCAGCAAACTTTCTCCTCCACGAAACACCCTACTGCATGGCAAACGATACCTACATTGGAGTGCCTGGCTGACCGGTGGCAAGAGATGGCCAATGATATACAGTATGCACCAATCGCCGATGCAATCAAGCAAGGACTCAAGAACGTCAACAAATACTACAAGAAAACAAGCGACTCGGATGTATATTTTATTTGTCTCGGTGAGCATTCATAAAAACTTCACTTTCCTCCCATCTTTCCCTCCCCACCATACCTACTTCACCGCCTCGTATGAAAAACTTCACTTCCCTCCCATCTTTCCCTCCTCACCATACCTACTTCACCGCCTCGTATGAAAAACTTCACTTCCCTCCCATCTTTCCCTCCCCACCATACCTACTTCGCCGCCTCGTATGAAAAACTTCACTTTCACTTCCCTCCCATTTTCCCTCCTATTATATAACATGTGCCCGCCTCTCATATAACTATTAACTACAGTCCTTGACCCCAACTATAAGCTTGCTTATGTTGAAGAACGGTGGGACAGTCAAGACGTTGCGGATGGGAGGGCTCACCTCGAGACTGTTGTAAGTATTTGTTCAGACTCATCATTGTCCTTTGGCTTACATTCTTCTACAGTTTGATGAGTACTATAAACCACCAACTCGGACGCCTGTCGATGAACCTGCTCCGCCAACAAGACCCTCGCTGGAAAACCGGTATGGTGATGCATGGATGCGCGAGGCCATTAAGGCGCGTCAAGCTGCAGACCAACTTACTCGCAATCCTCGTCAAGAACTCACGGTGTATCTGTCTTCACCACTAGAGGAGGCCAATGATGTTGTTGCCTGGTGGGGGCTTCATTCTTTACAATTCCCTACGCTTGCACGTATTGCGCGCGATTATTTGCCCATCCAGGGCAGCTCCGTCCCCTCCGAACAGGCTTTCTCAAGCGGAGGGATCACCTCCACCGTGCGACGCAATGCACTCGCATCGTCCACGTTTGGCTCATTACAGTTGTTAAAGGCGGCGTATAGGAATGGCCATGTTTCTGCGACAGTCGAGGCAGAAGCTGTGTAGTTGGATGTGTAGCTATGAGTACCTACTTATGTTTTTTTTTGCTCATTGTAAATAAATTTGGTTCGGTTCACGTTCGAACCTGAAATTAACCAGACCTGACCATTCTGAACCGTTCGCCAAGGTCCAGTTCGAGGTTCGTTGAGTCTGGTAGAACCGGACCTAGGTCCAGTTCTTGGTTCTCGCTCGACCCTCTGTGAACCGGACTGAACCGGACCACGGCAGCACTAGCCTCAGGGGATAATACTACAAAGACCAAATATGGAAGAATGTCGAATTTTGTCTCATCATCAGATCAGACATTGGGGAGTCGGTGGATAACGATGGTGAGCGTGTGTCGAGGCGGGTGTCTGTGATGACCGGCTGCCTTCAGGCTAAAATATTGGATGATGACGCTGATAGTTCCAGACCCTTCAGTCACTTTCCATGTAGAACCCTGGCTCCGGATGTGCCAAAAGTCTGTAGAATCATGGCCAGCCAGTCACTGGCCGGAGTATGCAAACTCCAGCTGGCCGGAGTATGTGGAATCAGTGTTGACTGGTGTAGATATATACATATTAGAATTACTGTAAACACAATAACTAGCCTTATGCCTACAAAATGTATAATACAGCTGGCCGGAGTATGTAGAATTAGTGTTTAGTGTTAATATATATATAAATGATTACCATCAGTGGTAGTGACTAGCTTTATGCCTGCAAGATATAGAATTCAGCTAGCTAGTTGGCTGGCCTGATTTCACTGCAGGTAGAATCAAGCTTGCCAGTATGCAATTCTGTAACCAATGACTGACCAGCCTTGACTCCACTGTTGTAGAATCAAGAATCAAACTGGCCAGGACACAATGTTGAAACTGATAACTGGCCAGTCTTGGTTCTACATGTTGTAAAATCAAGTCAGCCAGTCACTTGTTATTAAGTTGCATACTGGCCAGATAGCCTGTACAACATGTAGAATCAAGACTGGCCAGTTATCAGTTCCAACATTGCATCCTGGCCAGTTTAATTCTACAACCGTAGAATTAAAGCTGGCCGGTTTAATCCTATAGAAGAATCAAGCCTGGCTAATTATTGGTTTGGGATTTCTATACGAGTACTAGTCATTAGTTACAGAATGTCATACTGGCCAGTTATCAGTTTTAATATTGCATCCTGGCCAGTTTGATTTTACACCAGTAGAAACAAGGCTGGCCAGTTATCAGTTCCAACATTGCATCCTGGCCGGTTTGATTTTACACCAGTAGAAACAAGGCTGGCCAGTTATCAGTTCCAACATTGCATCCTGGCCGGTTTAATTTTACACCAGTAGAATCAAGGCTGGCCAGTTATCAGTTCCAACATTGCATCCTGGCCGGTTTAATTTTACACCAGTAGAATCAAGGCTGGCCAGTTATCAGTTCCAACATTGCATCCTGGCCGGTTTAATTCTACAACATGTAGAATCAAGACTGGCCAGTTATTAGTTTTAATATTGCTCGGTTTAATTGTACAATAGTAGAAACAAGGCTGGCCAGTTATCAGTTCCAACATTGCATCCTGGCCGGTTTAATTCTACAACATGTAGAATCAAGACTGGCCAGTTATTAGTTTTAATATTGCTCGGTTTAATTGTACAATAGTAGAATCAAGACTAGCTAATTATTGTTTTGTAATTTCTATACTAGTCATTAGTTACAGAATTTCATACTGGCCAGATAGCTTGTACAACATGTAGAATCAAGACTGGCCAGTCATCAGTTTTAATATTGCATCCTGGCCGGTTTAATTGTACAATAGTAGAATCAAGACTGGCCGGTTTTCAATCACAACATTGCATCCCGGCCGGTTTAATTCTACAACATGTAGAATCAAGACTGGCCGGTTTTCAATCACAACATTGCATCCCGGCCGGTTTAATTGTACAATAGTAGAATCAAGACTGGCCGGTTTTCAATCACAACATTGCATTCCGGCCGGTTTGATTTTACAACAGTAGAATCAAGACTGGCTGGTTTTCAATTCCAACATTGCATCCCGGCCGGTTTAATTCTACAACATGTAGAATCAAGACTGGCCAGTTATTAGTTTTAATATTGCTCGGTTTAATTGTACAATAGTAGAATCAAGGCTGATCAGTCATTGGTTTCAGATTTGTATACTGGTCAGATAGTTCCTACGACATGTATGATCAAGACTGGCTGGTTATTGGTTTCAACATTTCATACCGGCCGACTTGATTCTGTCTATTGTAGAATCAAGGCTAACCAGTTATTGGTATCAGAATTACATGGACTGCATAGGGTAGATATAAGCTAGTTATATACTCTTATAAGGGCCAGCCATGTACATACATGCTGTAGGAACCATCTGGCCAGTCCATATCTTAAATACAATTATCTCGGCCAGCTGTGGACTACATAGAGTGGAGCTAGTGCTAGCTAAGCTACCTTGTCATTCATTAGCATTGAGAATTATCCTGTCATATTTTTCCTAGCAAAGACAGTATACCAGATCAAAGTATAAATTGACATCCATTGAAATTTTTCTCTGCCTCCTCAACAAATCTTCC
Organism: Suillus plorans; assembly: GCF_016647745.1. Lineage (NCBI taxonomy): Eukaryota > Fungi > Basidiomycota > Agaricomycetes > Boletales > Suillaceae > Suillus > Suillus plorans. The sequence goes on from NW_024537434.1 coordinate 332,590, forward strand.
CCACATCAAGACCTGCTGATAAGCATAGGCTTGATGACCAGGTCTGGTGGCTTGGCCACCCCTTCTCTCCCATTCATTCTGGTGGTACTTGAACCAGTTTATGGTCCAACCCATTTCATGTCTTACCAGCCTTAATTCCTCTTGCCATCTATTCCATCTAGCCTTAGCCTTCAACCAGTTCACCCTGTAGACTAGATCGGTTGGAGCTTTAGTGACATATCATAGAGATAAAGATTTTTTCTTACATTCATCTATCCAGGCATCGTCTTGACCTTGGCTTGCATTATTTCCCCTCCAAAACCAAGCCAGCCTGTCTGACCCTTGTCCAAATCTATTTTCTTCTGTCACCTCTTTGTCTATACTGAGCTCTGTAGGCGATATTGGCTGATAAAGACTCCCCAAGGTGGCTTTGTCCATGCCTAGACCTTCCATTGCTGACCTTGCCCTCTGATAGCTTCTTACACACTTGTCAATTTTGAGCTGACAGCGTTGAGCTTCTTGCTTTGACCTAGTCCCAGCCCATGTAGAATTAGCACTTCGAAAATACTGACGATAGATGATGGCCTTATGACCAAGGGCCATTCGAAGCTTTTCGAGGCAGTCATTGGCTTGGCCCTTTCGAAGTTCTAATTCTTCAGCTTGGAGGGGACCCAGTCCGAGAGCCAATGCATCCTGGTAGGGCACTGATGATGGCATCCAGATACCCATCTCTTCAGCCAAGATTTCTTCGTCAATATACTCTGAGATCTCTTCATCTGAGACCTCTCCCCAACCATTTTCATCATGACCTGCATAGCAGAATCTAGGATCGTCGGAATGCACTGTTGCAGTTCCAAGATCCATACCAGCAGTCATGGCATCAGCTGTTTCATGAAATTTAGCTATCCTAGCTGTCAATCTCTGTCGCTTCTCTTCTATAGAAACTTTCTGTCCTGGGGTTGCATCAGTAGGAAGTTGTCGAATATCTGCCCTTAGTCCATCCCTAAAATAGTACTATGTCAAACGGTTTCTCTATTTTTATTGGTTACATACTGTAAATCCTCCAGATTGATGCCAGTAATGAGCCAAGAGACTGTCCCAGGTTTGCTAGTGTCGGTATTCTCAGACTCAGTTAATTTGAGTCTAATCTCTGCCATAGTTGGAGCTAGATACAAATACTGATCAGATGTCTATACAAGAATAGCAGCCTCACAACTAGACAGAGTTCACTTACCTTTGTTCATCTGCAACTGATAGATGTCAAGATACTCTCCACGTTGTTCCATGGCCTTTTTCTCATCGATCTTCCATATCGAAATCTTCTCAGGGTCCAGAGACAGAGTGAGCTCGTCAAAGGGAGACTTTGTGTCATCAACACCTTTGAGAGCCCGTTTGTACTTTTTCAAGAGAGTCTTCACTGGAAGCTCAATTGTCAAGCTTGTTCAAATGCAAAATTTGGAGGGCTTACTTATTCCCACTATTTTTTTCCAGTTTGAGTCTCGCATATGATCATCAAGAACTTCTTGACGGTGAGCCTGACTCATTGACCGAGCAGTTGGGGAGATCTTATTGAATGGTGCCCACAGAGTCTCCAAAATCTCCCCATCAACATGTCCAGCCCCTTGAATAAAGTTGAGGCTGTACCTTGCAAAGCAAGCTAATTTGTGAGCGCTAAGATGGAATTTTCCAACTGCTGGAACAATGTGCATATTTTCAGGTACAGACAAGCCCTTGCTCTGGGCTACTCTCTGTAGAAAATTAATGCTCCACTGACACCCCACATCATAAATGATGAGGGAAGAGTCTATACCAGCTGAATGATAATTCAATGCATTGCATATTGAGTAGTCGATATTCATGTGTCTAAAAATTACCTGAGCTTGCATAACATGTTGATTTGGAGGACATACACAGACCTTTCGCCCTTCTGAAAATCAACTATACTATGAGGAACAAAGCATCCATGTCGAGCACAAGCAGTTGCTCCTACACCTGTAGCTCGAAGATTGCTCCTGCTGATATTGGCTGCATTTACTGCACGATGATTGCTGCAAGAAGACCGCTACAAAGATAGTGAAGCATGAACGAAAAGTGGTTGTCATGAGCCAACTCACCTCTTTACTTTCTACAGCCGATGACAGATGAGTCTGGTATTCTTGATCTTTCACCATATACCCAAGCCCGTCTGACAAACTAATGTCCAACTGTGGTTTTCTCATTACCATATGTTGAGCAGTGAAGTTCCCGTCTACCACATATCTTTGTGAAACAAGCCAACTGTACAAACAGGTAAGCATAAGGTTAAAAATGTGCAAAAAAGAAAAGTAGAAGTCTCTCTCCGGACCAACTCTCTGGCTGGCATGTCTTTGAGTGACATCTATGCACCTCAGTTTAACCGGCCAGCATGGTTATGCATGCTATCTGTGTCAAGCTAGCAAGCCAATTTAATGTGCCGGCCGGCCTGGTTTTACATCCAGTCTATGCCATGCTGGCCAGCTTGATTAGAACATAAGTCAGTCCGGCCGGAGCTCTCGTACACTATGCAGTGTAGGGCTAGCCAGTGAGTATGATATTCTCAAGTGTGGTAGAGAAATTGAGTCGCCTCTCCTTAGAATGAGATGGATAAATGACTTGCCTTTCATATCTGGCTTGCCAGTCAGGAGGTAGGTTAATCCCAGGCTGTGGACAAGCAGGGCAAAACCAAGCCAGATCACCCTTGTCCGGTTTCTGCTCATCATTATGGGCAAAGCCAAACCATTTTCGACTCATCAAGTCTCTCCACAGTCGAGACACTCTCATAAGTTCTCGATATCGATTCTAGAAAAACAAATTGGTACTGTTAGTTTAACTTTCACCAAGAAGACTTATAAGACTTACAGGAACAGTATCTGGGAAACAGTTATTGGTCATTCGACGGATTTTTTCAAAGAAGCTGGATGCTGAAGTCTTGCACTCCAGTGCATCAATTAGAAAATGATTGAGGACATCAAAAGTAAAGGCAGTCTGTGGTCGAGTGGTACTGGCTGGAAATAATTTAGCTTTCAGCAATTGCAAATGCTGCTGACAATCGACCCCAGGACAGCTGCACCAGACAACGTTGTGCAAAAACACTCCAGTGGAATGTACAATGGTCAACTTGGTTGGTATAGTTGAACCATGAACTGTCTCCATTGGTGAAAAATTGGCCTCTGCGTCCATGGGAATATTCTCCCATGCATGCATGTCGTCAGAAAATGGACATGGTTGTCCCCCATGGCCCATATACCAGATAAACCCAATTCTTCAAGTGATGTGTCGTTGAAGCATTTCCCAGTCCACTCTTGAACCTTGTGGAAGGGCAAAAAACTGGTGAGCATTGACAATGCAAGAACGACAGAATGTCTGATCTCCACTGCAAGTCAAACAGCGGAATTTCCCTTCACCAATCTGACAAGACTGGCACTGGGATACATCGGAGGGTTTCTCCAAGTCAAGGAGAATATCCAAGTACAAGTCTCGGAAAGGCAGATATTCTTGGATGAAGTCATTTTGTGTCTGGTCGTAATAATCTCTATTTAGTACATCATTAAAAGACACTGAATCACTATGCTTGCCTTGGTTTTTCTTTGTGAGTTCTCTACATAGGAAACAAAGTCACCAAGGGTTTGTCTATCAAAATCTTCATGACTGTTTTGCAACCCTTGAGTGTCTTCTCTAATACGTTTACGAGGGCTGGAGGATGGAGATGGTGTTGGGGCAGTGTCATAAAGGCTATCAGCGCATGATTCCACCCAGGTTGGCTTCCTTCTCTTCCAATGACTTGTTTATGAGACACATAGGCAACATCAAGGTCCTTGCCTTTAGACAAACGACCTCTTCCTTGGAAGGAAAATGTAGCTGCCTTGAGTCGAGTTTTTTTCTTGGGAGACATAGGGTTACGTGTGGGGGGAAAAATTGATATTATCAACATTCTATTTTTTGATAGTTGAAACCATTCATAGGAATCACTAGATCACATCAACTAATCTAGTAGGTATACTGTCAAACACTTGATTTGTCCCATTCCACCCCTCCTCCTCCAAGAACCACTCCTTTCTTATCATCTACTTGTCACAACAAATAACTATCCTGCTGCCCCACCATCTGCAAAAAATAGGCCTGTGTTGGAAAGGGGGGTCTGGATACCCCACATCTAGAGTGGATTTTATCCTCATAAAATGGGCAATAACGAGCCTTTCTCCCGAACCCATGGACCAATAGAATGTTGTAAAACCTTCCCGGAAATGAAGACCATTGTCCCAGGGTAATAATCCAGTTCGGCCCCAACATCTGCTAATGTCAACTTAGCCTCATGGCCACTGCCTAAACTAATCAGAAGATCAAAAAGAGAAGGTGCGCCACCAGAATCTCTGTGTGATAAAGTTGTACGATTTTGCAATTATTTCCAATCCTGAGAAGATCGAGGGCCAATCACAGATGGGTGGTGATGTTCTATCAGAACCTTGAAGTTCCTCAATAATACGAGTGATTGCCAAGGTGCCTGCTTCGAATAGATCTGGAGCCGATACAGCGGTAATGGCATTCCAGAAAGATTCAGTAGCTGATAAAGCAGCTAGCCACTCTTGGACTTCCACAGACTTATAGGAAGCCGAGGTAACCATTGGGTCTTCCAGTCTCTGCAAATGAAATCAAACAAAGTCAAAAGTAGCTAAACAGCCACTAAATTTGGCCTATACCTCGTGTCTTTGCATAAAATATGCTGGTGATACTGTGACTCTGCCTGCTCCAAATTCTCCACCCCCCTCTGGGACAACAAAGCCTTGAGATCGCCAAGACTGTTGGGTGGAGGACGTAATTGTTTCAAGAAGTAAAGTCCGTAAACCCTTAGTGGCTGAGTTCACATATTCCTAATTTAATTTATCAATTGATGAGGGGAATTCCCAAGGAAGAATGAACATACAACCCGAGAAGAAGACAGAATATTTGGCAAGTAAATTGTTAAAATTTTACCTTGCCTGTCCACAATAGTAGCTGGTGCTGAAATTTTACCGATCATAGCTGCAGAAAAGTACTTTGGTAGCTGATTGGTATTAGCGAGGGGACCATCAGATTTAGGTGTAGAGACTTTGGCCATTTCGGCAAATCTGTCAACATCCCAATCCACATAATCTGCAAATGATGTGAATTTAAAACCAGGTGATATCTTGCAGAGTGAAACAACTCACAAGGATTTACCATTGCATGGGCAACTGTCAGTGCAGCTCGATTGATCTCATATTCTGAGATTGACGCAGAAGCATGGAAGTTGACATCACGTGTTGCTAAGCAACTGTCTAGCTCATGTCCAATTCTTAATCTTAAGTGAGACCATTTAATAGAGCGGATCAAATAAGGCCCTAAATATAACCTCTCACCTTGCTTTGTGTAGAAGGTGAGTTTGCAATATCCCCCCTCTGAAGATCCCTGTTGCTGATGATTTTCCCATAATTTCCTTGATCCTTGTGGTCAGAGCTGCTCTCAGCTTGATTGATTGACTCATTTGTTGGTCCATGGTGAGCAAGGAAAATTTTCAACCAGCTCGTTCGGATCAAGACTCAATTTAACTTATATGAAATGATTCCGAAAAAATTGTCCCGCGATCAAATTTGGATATATGAATGGAATCTACTGATGGAAGACTGATTAAATGAAGTTTCCGAAAAAATTGTCCCGCGATCAAATTTGGATATATGAATGGAATCTACTGATGGAAGACTGATTAAATGAAGTCTTGCCCAGATTGTGACATAATTAGTACTGTAATAACTCGCTCAGATGCTGGAAGAGTGAAGACTAATATTGGCAGACTACCACAGAAGAATGAATGATATTCTGAATCTGGGACTACACTGTGGGATCCCTGTCTCAAATAACAGGAGACACTTCCAGCTGGAGTTCAACGCCTTGAGAGACAGCAAGGACTCACTTATTAAGAATGCAATCACAAAAACAGTAGTGTATAATAGTAAATTGGCATCCGGAGGATACCAGGACAAGTAGCAATGACGCCATATGATACAAACTGCCCTGCACCATCAGAAGGCTGACTCTTCCCTTCTGACCATGGAGGGGAGATACCTCTGAGGTTACCTCTGAGGCATATACTGGCTAGCCCGCCCTCAAAACTGTTCGTGTTAAGAGTTCTGCCTCAGAGGTAATACTTCGTTAGCTACACCTATACTGTAGGGTATTGAAAATGTTTTCTTTGTTAACCGAAGAAAACATTCTCAATACCCTGCAGTATAGGTGTAGCCAACTTACCTCTGAGGCAGAACTCTTAACACGAACAGTTTTGAGGGCGGGCTAGCCTCTAAGTGGCCTGTAGGGTATTGAGAATGTTTTCTTCGGTTAACAAAGAAAACATCTTCAATACCCTACAGTATATGCCTCAGAGGTAAGTTAGCTACACCTATACTGCAGGGTATTGAGAAACCCTGCAGGCCACTTAGAGGCTAGCCCGCCCTCAAAACTGTTCGTGTTAAGAGTTCTGCCTCAGAGGTAAGTTGGCTACACCTATACTGCAGGGTATTGAGAATGTTTTCTTCGGTTAACAAAGAAAACATTTTCAATACCCTACAGTATAGGTGT